>NC_056053.1:19408443-19719337 GCF_004379255.2 Salvia splendens | reverse complement strand
AGTAGTGTTAGTGGATAGTGGGGCACATCATTAGTAGTATAATGCGCAGTGAAAAGGGATAAGGGAATATTTTTTGGGTTGGAGGGAGTACTATTTAATTCATGTTCCATAAGGCGAATGTTTCTTGCAACTAATTAAGTGTAAGTGTGTGTGCGTCACACAATAGTAACTTTAATTAAAATTAATTGTAAACACTAAACACACAGAGAAATTTGCCTGAAATCCATGCTTGAGTAAGTTCAAAAGAGGTATACATATATAAACCACCTTGACATTGGTAATAGATCAGTGCCTTTATTTTTCTGGGATTATTGAGCAAGAACATCAATAAACTCTTGATTCTTTACTAATGACTATCTTACAAAGGTAAGTCTGACTAGCCTTCGTCTATGTACCGCTCTGATTGCTTCATGAGTTCACCAATAAAGATGACAGTAGAAGTGGTACCATCTCCACTGGTTTCATCTTGGGCAACAGCAGTCCGAGCAATCATAATGGCTGTAGGGCTTTGTATTTGCTGTCATAAAAAACTAAAATAAAAATCTGCAATCTTAAGAATGAAGCTATACATATACATTTTAGTTCTGCACGCAGCGAAAAATTTCAGCTTGAGAAAATGTAGTGAATCTCAGAACCTTCCTAATATAAGCACAAGTTGCAAACAAATCAACTACACATCATGCAAATAGATAAAACAGGTTAACTCTACTAGCATTTGCTCCTGGTCCCTATATGTTTCCTAGATGCACCTTATTTTCTATATGAAATTCAATAAATGAGCAATAATGAACTTTTCTTTAACTTTGTATTATTTTTGTGTGACTGTTGGAGCAAACCTAGTCCATTCTGAAACTCTGCCCCAGTATATAGATAACACCAAGTTCCCCCATACATCTAATGGGCGGAAACTTCAACTGGTTCATGGAGTAATAACATCACAATAATGCTGAGAAACTTGCTGTAAAACACGACTTCTGTAAAATACAGCTTCTACACCATTGCAAACATTAGATACCTTAGAATCTAAAAAAGAATTATTTTGCCTATATATTTAGACACCACCAAGAAATATCCAGGAAGACAGATTGTCTACACTTCCCACACCAAATTCACGACACAGAATGGCAGATTTAGACAGAATATCATTAATTGCATTCTCGTATGTTAAAAAAATCTGAACTAATTGGCATGCCGAATGAAAAAAATTAAATACAAAAACGGGGTACAAAGCTGACCATTTCCTTCAACAGAGTGTTTCCATCCTTAGTAAGCTTGATATCGCCAGCGCCACCAACAAGCCTGCAAATATCAAACGCTAGTAATCAACAGCAAAGCCAACAAGGAAGTATAAAACACACACACACACACACACACTCAAACACGCGCGCGAAAACTAGGGGGGGAAACAAAACATTTACATTTTAATAGTTCCCTTTGGGCCGAGATTAGATTTCAGCACATCCTGGAGGCCCTTTGCGGCATTGATGTTCATATGCAGCGCATGAGACTTGTTCAGCACCTCAGCGTTAGGATTCAGCACCTTCAGCGACATCGTTAACACTCTACTCCTCGTATGTAAAACCGATAACACTAATGGAAGCTAGAGACTAGCCGAATGAACAATTGTAATGACTCCGAAATGTAAAGCTAGATCGAAGTTTCAAAGTAGTACGTAGAGAGAGAGTGGAGTGGGGAAGAGGGTTTTTCTCTAGGGCTTTATGGATAGAAGAGGGGTTTTCTCTTGATACGACGTCGGCTAGTATATTCTTATTAATTTTAGCCTCCGCATAACTAAATTTGTTCTTTAATATTTTCCGTTTTTTCTTGTCTCTCTTCAAACTACTTCCTCACCTATCTCTCTCGACGGCCACCACGAGCCCATAGCCGCCGTCGTTTACGTGCACGTCTTCGTTAAGCACTTGACGCCGCCGACTGCTCCCTCGCGTTGCTCGGTGTCTTCTCCACTGCACCGGGAAATCAATACCGCGGTTATCTACCCTGACACCGAACACGGTAGTTTTTAGCTCCTTTTTCTCTCATCAATTTATCTTATTTTCCTTCTAGAGGATTGTACGGACTGAGAATCTTAAATGGATCCAATCGGTTCCCGGGCGGGGTAAATCATAAATGATTTAATGTCTGTTCTGAGCCCTATTTGATATGCTTGACAGTTGAAATCCAAGTGAGATTAGAAAAGCACATTCATAATCGGTTGTGTGATTCACTAAGGCAGCAAGATCATATTTTAGGTATGAACTAGTTTTGCTTTTTAAGTTTTTAATATTTACCTAAATTTTATCCCAATAATTTGAAACAAAAGTATCAGACTGAACTCTTAGACTAAAATGTGGAGTATTTTCCTTTTGATCAGCGACTATCAGTAGAAATTGCATCCAAAACACGATGTGCTTGACAGAGAAGAAGCGTGAAAATCAGCTGCTGATATTGTATGCTTCACAGACAGGAAATGCAATGGATGCTGCTGAGCGGTTTGGCCGCGAATCTGAGCGCCGTGGCTGCCCTTCCATATCTGTCCTCTCCATGGATGAGTTTCATCCTGTAAGTTAGGAATTTCAAATGAAAAAGAAATTAGTTTGATACGTTTTGCAGACTTATTTTCTGAGTATGATGGTCATTTTTGCTTGATTCAGAGCGAATTGCCGAACAAGGAAGCTGTCATTTTGGTGGTGTCGACCACAGGTCAGGGGGAAAATCCAGATTCGATGAAGGTTGCTTGAAACTGAAGCATTATTATCTAATGTTTCTGGTGTCAATCGAATTCTACACTAATATATTGGCTGAACTGCAGGGGTTTTGGAGATTCTTATTGCAAAAGAATTTGACAGAAGACTGGCTTAAAGGAGTTAATTATGCTGTGTTTGGACTGGGCGATTCAAGCTACCAAAAGTATAATGTAATTATTATAAGATTGATTGATAATTTATCTTACTAATCACTTGAGGCTATTTAATAGGATTAATGGTGATTTTTTATATCCCACATATACATATAGGCTGATTCTATGCTGTATTACTAGTACCATTTTCCCTTCCATTCACTTTATTATGCAGACAAGTTTTGGTTGATTAAAATCTCATTATGCATATATCACATGCTAAATAGTATTAAATCATCTAACAACATGAGTCTTCTGGTTATAGTTTGTAGCAAAGAAACTGGACAAACGGCTTTCAAGTCTTGGTGCATCACCGATTATTGAAAGAGGCCTGGGAGATGATCAACATCCTTCAGGGTACCATCTTCACTTCTGGTCCTCTATGCACATTTCTCATTGAACTGTGTAGACTTTTGCTACTATTATTGGCGAATATTACATTACATCATAGTAAATCTACAGATATTAGAGTACTTATTGGTAGACATAGGTCGGTTGACATAGGGTCATGGTTATTCTTTATCACCATTGTGCACATCATCTAAAGTGAGGAGTTATGTATCATGATGTAGTTTGTTATGTGTGCTGCCAAATATATTAGGAGTGATACTAAAAGGAAATGGGGAAATCGGAAAATGGATGTGGAGCAAATTATTCTATGGCCAAAAAACCGAGAGCTTTAGCATGGAAGTTTTGTCTATATCTCCCTCTTTTGGGTGCTTCAGATCAGTTTGCACTTGATTACCTAAATTTTAAAAGTTAATAGCCCCGTCACCCGTGTGATTGGACTTGAAAACGGGGCGAGGGCAATGTGATAAATTAGTTCTTCAATGAATTCGACCACCAATATTTGTAGCCATATTAAGTGTGGCTAATTGCCTTTCAGTCTGCATGTCAGTTGCACTGTTTTAAAAGAGTGTCTTTTGGTTTTTTTCTCTAATCTGAAAGCTAGAAGGTAAAAACTTACCATGAGAAGAGATAGAGATTCATCCATGCAATGGTGTAACTAACAACCACTTGATATCAATCTTAACTGGTTTCAATGAGATGGATGGTGGATGGTCAGGAATAGTAAGTGGAATGGTCAACCATATATGATGTGAATATGGTGAAAAATTGAAAAGTTGTTTTAGAAATAGAGAGCATAAAGCTTTACATGCTCAAGTACCATATATTCTTATACTCTTCATCCGGTCATTTTGATGTGTACTGTTTTGAAGATAATATGTTTGAATGTTTGATTGTTTTCACCTTCTCAATATTAATCATTGTTAGGTATGAAGGGGCTCTAGATCCATGGATGTCCTCCTTGTGGAGTACATTGTATCAAAGAAATCCTAGGTTGCTTCCAAATGCTATAAATCCTGACGATACTTTGATGGATCAACCTAAAGTGCAAGTTATATATCATGACACTGAAGAAGGGCGGTCACCTATGACAACCAACGCAGGTTGTTAAACCTTTTGCTATTTTGAAAATAATGTTTTAGTGTTGGACATTTTTTTCATTATTTATCGTTATCGCGTTTGCGTTTGCGTTTGCTATTACTGTTAAACTATTAAAATACATTGATAAAAACATGCACTTGATTTATGTGAGGTAAGAGCATCCACATCGGCGAGCAGGGATGCGTCCGTCCGTCCGTCCGTGCCAGCGGCACGGAGAGGCTGTCCGCCGCTGGCACGACGCTGCTTGATCCATCGAGCACGTCTGTGCCAGCGAGCAGGCGACGTGGCGCGTTCTGATTGGCCAACGGCATATCCGTTGGAAAATCATTTTTTTTAAAAATAAAAAATAATACCAAAAAAAAATTCACAATCCCAAAAAATGGCCTTTTTTTGCCCGTTTTCTGTATTTTTTTGATTTTTTTGATTTTTTCCCCCAAAATCATTTATAAATACACACATTCATCATTCATTTTTCACATCAAATCATCTCTCATTCATCTCTCGTTCATATTTTTCATACAACTTATCTACACGTTCATCTCTCATTCAAAACCTCAAATGGATTTCACCATCTCATTGCGGAAGCGGAGCGCGAAGAACAAGAATACTACGAACAACATCATGCCTCTTATGAAGCATATGTCGCAGCGAATACCCCCGCCCCTCCTCCTTAGCCAATTAGATCAACTCGCCGCTACATTCATCGTGACCGGGAGGGAGCCCACGAAAGGCTCGTTGCCGACTATTTTTACGACCAGTCGCGGTTTCTGGAAGATTACTTTAGGGGCCGTTTTCGCATGTCAAAGCGCTTGTTTATGCGTATTGTCAACACATTGTCCGCCCGTGTTGAATACTTCCAAACAGGTCCAGATGCAGCCGGCCGGCAAAGTCTCTCGGCATTGCAGAAGTGTACGTGTGCCATTCGACAACTCGCTACTGGGCAAACGGCCGACCTCTTCGACGAGTATTTGCATGTCGGTGAGTCCATTGGAATCCATTGTCTTAAAAATTTTTGCGAGGGCGTTCGTTCAGCTTTCGGTGATGAATTCCTTCAGGTACCCACCACCGATGATTGACAACGTTGCTTCGTCTTCACGAAACAGTCTATGGCTTCCCCGGTATGCTTGGCAGCATTGACTGCATGCATTGGAGGTGGAAGAATTGCCCGACTGCTTGGAGGGGGCAACACTTAAACGGCCACAAAGGCGACGACCCAACACTTATCCTTGAAGCGGTCGCCGACTACCGCCTATGGGTTTGGCATGCATATTTCGGTGTTTCCGGATTCAACAACGACTTGAACGTGCTCTATTCTTCACCACTCTTCAATGATGTGTTGAATGGTGTAGCACCGACGACCGACTTCATCGTCAACGGAAATGTATACCACATGGGTTACTATCTCGCCGATGGTATCTACCCAAGGTGGTCTACTTTCGTGAAAACGCTCAGCAACCCGCAAGACCCGAGACGGGTTCTTTTTGCGCAGCGTCAAGAGTCCGCGCGGAAAGACGTCGAAAGAGCCTTTGGGGTCCTTCAAGCCCGATTCAACATTGTGAAGGCCCCGTCTCGACTGTGGTACGTGAAAAATATCGCCGACATCATGTACACGCATATTATCTTACACAACATGATTATAGCCGACGAAGGACTGAGGGCGGCTAGCTTTTACGACGAGGATGAAGCCAGAAGCTCAAGCGCGAGGTCTCCCACATGCCGAGGTGTGCATACGACGGTGGGTGAGAGGATCGAAACAAGGCACACAATGCGCGATTCCCGAACCCACGTTGAGCTACAAGAAGACCTAATCAAATCAAATACATTTGAGCGAAATTCGGCCATGAGTAGTTTTTTTTTATTTAAGGAGTTGAATTATGTATTTTTTATTGATTACGAGTTTAATTATGTAATTTTTATTTTTTGGGATTTTAATTATGTAATTTTTAATGTATTTTGTAATATTATTCCGGGGCATTTTTAATGTATTTTAATTTTGTGGAAATGTTTTTATTTAAATTGAATAATGGAATGGTGGGACCCTTGTCCTCGTCCTTGCGGAAGAGCACGGATATGGGTGTTGTGCTCTTGCCTAAGAGCAGACAGAAAAAGTGGGTCCGGGCCCACATCCGTGCTCGTTGGCAAGAGCACGGACGTGGATGCTCTAATGTAAACTGTAAGATTGAAAAAAATTGTTTGTAAATTATGGTTAGTAATAACTTCGTTAAACTTTTGTTTGTAGCCATTTCTCGAACAGGGATGCTGAGCATCTTAAGAGTAAGGAATTAATGTTGATTGCAGTAATCCTTGTATGACAAGCAATTCTGTTTGTTGTTCTCTGACATTGTTGCCTTGCCATATACTTTGAGATGATATTTATTACAGAAAATACATACTACTCTGCTCCATCTAGCATAAGCACCCCAAGATTGGTGGTTTGTGTTGTCGAGGAGAGTCAGAGTGTGCATTTTGTTTCTTCTATTGGCTTGAGTTCAGACCTCATTCTGATTAAACAAAATCATTAATTTTTATATGCTTCTGTACTGCTATTTACATCGATTAGTTCTCTGTGGCTCGGCAGTATTTATAGTATCTAAAAGATGTAGTAGATAGACTCGACTGACCGAAGTTTTTGGATGTAGCTTGCTATATCCTTGGATATTTGCTTTTGAGCTTTAACCATTGGATTCGGATGCTTATTAACCTAAAAGAATTTATGTTACAGATTTCAACTATCTGGAGATGCAACTTGAGAAAGCCCACTCAATGAATCCTGCAAAATATTCTGGCAAAAGCAGGCCTGATTGCTTCCTCAAACTGGTAGGCAGTGTTTTATGCATCTCTAATATTGATTTAATGAGTTATCTAATGGTTGGAGCTTCTTTGGTTGGTGCTAGGCTATTAATATGGGTATTTTGGTCAATCACATGTTGACCCTAAAAAAGGAAAACTTACCTATTTTTTTGCCTCACCAAGCAGCATGGAGAAAGCGACAGACAGAACCACTTCATTGTGCATTTTTATTTCATATTTAGTGTTGATCTTTTACCTTTTTGTCTTCTAGACCCTATATCTCCACCCTAGTGATGAGGGCTGTCTCTAGTCTTTATATTGTCACAAAGTGTCATTTGAGGAAACAAAATGGAAAAATTAATATTTAGTGATATAGATTTAAATGTCGTCTTCCTTATACTCATAATATTGTCCGAATAATAGTCATAACCAAGTTGAAAGAATGAATTAGTTAGTAGAATACCTAAAGCTTTGGCAGCCATACATCAATTTGATCATACTATACTGTGTATGAAGTGCTTATTGCTTGCAAATATTTCATAACAATAACAATTATTTTTGTTAATGTAGACCAAGAATTATCAATTAAGTCGAGTGGAAAGCGGGAAGGATGTACGTCACTTTGAGTTTGAAGCTGTTTCATGTGTAAGTGAGGCATATATTTTTTAGATTAAATTAATATACATCAAGTGGCTCCCTATTGATGTGAAACCTCTCAATTAGCTGTCTAAACACTTAACCGATAGTTTATTCCTTTGCAGCCAATCAATTATGATGTAGGTGACATTCTTGAGGTTCTTCCAGGCCAAAGTCCTGAAGCACTTGATGCCTTTATGCAACGGTGTAATCTGAACCCTGAATCGTACATAACTGTAGGTAGTTCTCTACTTCACTTTTTATTTTTAGCATTCCAGTCTTTCTGCTCAATATCAAATCCCCAATTTGTCTCCATATAAACCTGCAACAGCTTTTGTTTTGTTTTGCTTAGTTATTTTATCCTTTTTAACTGTTTCAGTACTTGCTTGCTTTCAGGTTCAGGTTAGAGATAGTGAGAATTATGGTTTCGCTTGATATCTAATCCCAGTTTCCCCATATGATTCAAACAGCTTATGTTTCTGTTTTGCCTACATATTTTATTCCCCCAACTGTTTCATTGCTTGCTTTCAGTACATATTTTATCCCCCCAACTGTTTCATTGCTTGCTTTCAGGTTCAAGCTAGAGATAATGAGAACCGTGGTCTTCAGAAACCTTCTTCCCCTGTGAAGTTGAAATCCTTCATTGAGTTGACAATGGATGTTGCATCGGCTTCCCCTAGGCGATATTTTTTTGAGGTACTATCGGGGCCTGGTTTAGTTCCTTGTTTTGTCTTTCATTCTAAGAATATAATTTATATCAAAAGTTTGTTATTTTCTTAAAATAAATTTGGTTAACTACTTATTTCTTTTAAAGTACTCCATAAAAATAGAAGTTACTAGCATATAAACAGTTGACACATTTTTAGCTAGCTCACAGGCATGCTAGTAGTTCAATAATAGTGCACTTAAGGTTTCCTTTGCTACTCATGACAAGGGTTTCATAGATACCCATCACATCAAATATCTTGTTTGCATAAAAACAGACCCTTTGTAAACCAAAGAATATGTTATGCAGATCTTTCGGATATTGTATAACACCTCGCCTCCCAGGTAGGACATGTAATACAAATCTTTATTATACAAATTAATTGATTAAACTACCATACTTTCACTCTACCATCATAAATTAGTTGATGAAATTATTAGAATTTCATTTTCCTACCATAATTTACTTTTGTTGTAGATACTATAGTTTATGTAACCAAACATAATATTGATACATTACATGATACTCCCTCCGTCCCATTGAAGATGACCCACTTTCCTTTTATGGTTTGCCCCAACTAAGATGGCCCATTACTTCAAATGGAAACACCTTTATCTCTACTTTATTCCCTATCTCTTACTTTACTATCTTCTCTTAACACACAAAATATAACTGCATAAAATACCATGCCGCCCAAGAAAGGGTCATCTTCCTTGGGACGGAGGGAGTACTAGACATCCTAGTCAAACATATCAGCATATCACACATTATGTCATGCTGCATACCAAACAAGACCTTACAATCCTAGATGCTGTGAACTCATGGTTTGCCCTATTCTACTAGGTATTGATAAAAACAATATTGATAATAACGATAAACATCTATTGTCAAAAAGGACATCTACTCAGAAGATGTCTCAGCTAACCATTTGAGATATTTCGTAGGATCCAACTAGAACTACTACATTGAGATTGAAGCATTATATGTCTAATTTAAGTGTGGTTTAGCTTAGCACTTCTGATTCACGAGCTACTCCAGGTCATGAGTTTCTTTGCCACTGCTGAGCATGAAAAGGAAAGGCTTCAATATTTCGCCTCACCTGAAGGAAGAGATGATTTATACCAGTACAATCAGAAGGAACGGAGAACTGTCCTTGAGGTGATGATATGGTTTTTATTTGATTATTTATAACACGAACAGGACATTAATATTTACTTCACATTTTTCATAACTGCAATATAACTGGGAAAGCTAATAGTGGTTCAACTTTCTCATCAATTAAAGTTGGTATGATGTGGGCCTATGTCACAGTTTGATCTTCAAGTAAAATGTGTGATTTTTCATAATCTTATAGCAAACAGTTTACTTTGGTGTAGGATGCTCCATGTAAAAATACCACGAGATCTGTGTTATAGACACTTCATTTTCTTTAGTGTCCTGCTCTGTATGGACTATAGATTTATCATACTACTAGATACCTCAGTTGCTTAGTCAAAAACTGTTGATTCGCTGCACCTAGTATAGGAATTAAATTCTCTTACTGTCTTTGATTGCGCAATCAAAAATGAAATTTATCAATTTTTGTTTCCGTGATGTAGGTGCTGGAGGATTTTCCTTCTGTGCAGATGCCCTTCGAATGGTTGGTACAGCTGGTGCCTCCACTAAAAACAAGGGCCTTTTCCATCTCTTCATCTAATTCAGCCCATCCAAATCAGGTCCATTTAACTATAAGTGTAGTTTCATGGACAACACCTTACAAGAGGAAACGCATGGGTCTTTGCTCATCATGGCTTGCTGGTCTTGATCCCAATCAGAGTAAGATTTGTTTTATGGCAACCCCTCCCCTCCCAGGACCTCTTGTCGAGCAAATTGTATTTACAGTTTCCTGTTAACAGGAGTCCTTATACCAGCATGGATTAGCAAAGGCTGTCTTCCTTCGCCACCACCATCACTTCCTCTGATTCTTGTTGGACCTGGAACTGGATGCGCACCTTTCCATGGGTTTGTGGAGGAACGTGCAATTCAGAGTAAAAGTGTTACAACTGCTCCTGTTGTCTTCTTCTTTGGGTGTAGAAACGAGAAGGACGATTTCCTGTACAGGGATTTTTGGCTGTCACATTTGCAGAAGAATGGAGTGCTTTCTGAAGAGAAAGGTGGAGGATTCTATGTTGCATTTTCGAGGGAACAGTCGCATAAAGTGTATGTACAACACAAAATGAGGGAGCAAAGTAGTAAAATATGGAGTTTTCTAAGTCAGGGTGCTGCTGTTTATGTTGCTGGATCTGCAAATAAAATGCCTGCTGATGTACTGTCAGCATTGGAGGAAATTGTTTCGAATGAAACCGGGGTTCCAAGAGAAGCTGCATCGACAAGGATTAGGACACTGGAAAGGGCTGGCAAGTATCATGTCGAGGCTTGGTCTTGACCTTCTTAATAAAACTTCCATTGCAATGTTTACAAGCATGAAGGTGCACGCCTTTTAGCAATATTTATGGGTAAAAATTGTTGTTCAACATGGATATGTTAAATGCATCTACTGAAGGGAGAATACATTTTTCTGAACTGCTGGAAATTCCTTGTTTTTAATTAATTTATAATCTGTTTTTTTTTGTTCGATATTGTTGATTCCTTTTTTAATTCTTCGTAAATATAAATTGTTTTTTTTTGCATTATGAAATTGCAAATAAGGTACTTAAAACGTATAGGAAACTAAAATCTATAACATTATTGAGAAGGGTGTAAAAGACTAATTCACCTAATAGGCTAATAGGAGATGAAATTATGTTAATTCTCTATTTACTCGTAGCAGTCTGCAAATTTTGCCTTGAACTAACAAACTAAAAATTTGTGACTTAATTAAGGTGTATCATGTACTATTGTTTTTCCATCCACTTGTGCATCAAAAACCTTGTCCTCTGACATTTAGGCATTCTCTTGCACATTATATTCATTTAGATTCTCTATTATTTCTTCTTCATCTGATCTGCACATTGCACTGGAGCCATCATCATCTGAGTCGAATGCATCTCCATCCGCTGGTGCTACCTCATGGTAATCATCTTTCATGGGAACATCTTTTAATTCTTCACTCTCTTCTTGCAGATCAATGTTTCTGCTCAGTTCTAGAGTGATCCCATTTTCTTTCGCGATTTGCTTAAGCAGATTTTGTCTGGTCTCCATACTCGCTCTCTCTCTCGATAATCCCTCTACCAACTGCAATGAAATTATCCTCTTAAAACCATGCATTTGCTTAATTATCATCTCAAACTCTCAGACTGACTTACCTTAGGATAAACTCTGCAGCCATTTCTTAATTCCACAGCACTGTATGCAAAGTCTTTGCCATATTTGGAAGTGAAGATGCGGCGAATCTCTTGCAGCTCCGGGAACTCTCCAGTTCTTGAAGCAGCAAAGATCAAGCTCGATACCGCCTCCTTCACCTCATCCGGACACTCCCTGCATCACACAGTCAGACCTTCTGTTAACACTTCCTCTGGTTTGACAAAGGAGAGAAAAAAAAGAAGCTATGATCACAATATTTTTTCACCTGCTGTTTGTGATAATCTCAGTGCTCTCCTTCAATATATGGCAGCACATCTCAATCATAACCAGTGCATCCAATGCATTTTGCTCCCTGATCACTTGCTCAACCTATAAACAGAAATTAAACTCACATCAACTACACACACTCAACTCGATTGTGGGACGATAAAAATCTTGAGCATGTGAGATGAAATTACTCGAACGAGAGCATGGTGTTGATGAGGTTGTTGGTGCAGCAGCTGAATCACGTCGGATCTTGCTTGGCTGCATCTCACGCCGTGAAGGTTTCTGAGAATGACGATCCTAGAGACTGCGAGATTCGCCACCGTCCTTAGCTTCTTCGAGGCGCTGGAGCTTCTTCCCAGCAGAGCATTCAACCGCTTCCCCATTCTGCTCAATTTCTAGATGTGGTGGTTTGATTTAATATATAGTTTGTAGAATCGTTGTGGATTCCAACAGAAAGATTCAAAGTTTAGATTTTCTTAAACATTGATTCTGGTATGAATTAGTCCATCTTCAACTTCTCTCCTTTACGTTGTGAATTTAATGGCAACTGTGACAGCATGAGATGATTTTCGAGACTATTCTTATTATTGGGCCTACACTAACTACATAAGCTTTAAATTGCTTTGTTTCAAAGGTCTCCAAATGTTCAGCTTTGTTTGGTTTCCTAATCACACGCATTTTACACACACACTCTCACACCTCAAGGTATAATTTTTTACAAATAAGAGTAATCGCTTGTGTTCTATAAAATGACACTTCACATATTATTTAAAATAACTTTTGCAAAAATTTGTTTTTATGAAAAATAATCAAGTTTTTTTTTTTAATTTTCATTTTAATTTGTCTATCTAAATCAGTTATAGTGATTTTATGGTAAATTTTTCTCTCTAATAAGATGACTTTCATTTTTAATTAACAATATTTCAATCATATTTTATCTCTATTTCTATCTTATTTTGCAACAAAATCTAGTGGACAAGACTATCTTATTGATAATTGATTGAATTGTTGCTAACCAAATAATAATATACACTAGCCAACTTATGTTTATACAACACCACAGTCCACAAGCATGCATAATACAACCAGCCCCATTGACAATCTTCTTCCCAAAACTATATACTACTACTATTAAAGATAAAAAGACAAGGCTATTAAATCTAAAAAATATTAAATGAAAATTGCCGTCCATATTTCGTCGATAACATATACTCCATCTAACGAAAATGGCCTAGAGATAGTGAAAGAAAGTAGTAAGAGATTCTAGTTTTAACAATATAAATAGATTTTCTTCAAATATTTTTTTACTTGTATATACAAATAGTTTTAACAAACTATATCTTATTCGATAATCACAAATTATTTGTACATATAATTTTTTATATACCTTTTATTTGTATACGCATTTGATATACGTAAAAAACAAGGAGTAGTACTTTATTTTATTTTATAATCACAAATATAATAAACATATTATATGCACCACACCAAAAAATCACCAAATCTACTAGAACCCTCCAAACTGCGGATGCACTTTGCCATTTCTAATTTTATCCCAACACAAAAACCTCAGGCGCACCGCGTCATCAACACGTGTTCGTCTCTGATTGGCTGTGACGAGATGGTCAGTGACCCCGCTGTCACTAAATCATTGCCACCCACCACCTATATAAAACTTCGCCTGACTTTAAAGCTGCCGTTTCTACTCCGATTTGTGACTCCCCTCTCTTCTCTCTCTGCAATCATCCGCACGCACCTCTTCGGGGGCCACCGGAGATCGGAGACGCCGCCTCAGAGAGCCAACGACTAACAAGACCTGAGATGAAGATTTTCGTGAAGACTCTGAAAGGCTCGCACTTCCCCGTCGAAGTGAAACCCGAGGACACTGTATGAGCTCCGTCGCCGTTAAATTCTCTTATGAATATACGCGAATTTATGAGTATAAGTTTTTGTTTGTCTGTTTATTATGTGAATTGCTTTCTGCTGCAGCGGATTGGACTGTAATTAGGGTTTTCGAATTTTATTAGATCTTGATTGCTGGTCTTGCCTTTACTTGGGATATATGTTCCTCATATTTTTATACGTGCTTCAATTTGTTATGATTCCGTGTGTAGTTCAAATTGAGTTCTTGTCCCTGTTCCCTAGAATTGGCCTAGTTAGTTGTTGGTAGTATAATGTTGAATTTCAGCATCCACACATATTTTTAGTATTTAGTAATGTCAATAGAACTATGGCTGTTTCCAGAGAAGCAATTCTTGTGCTTTTCGAATGTAAGGATCTTTATAACTAATGGAGTAGTACTAAAGTCATGATTCATATGAAACCGAGTGTTGTTGCTGTTTTTATCTGTAGCACTTATGTTTTTCTGTTGGTCCTTTTGGAAGAAACTCAGTTTTCTAGCGTCTGATTGTCAGCTGAGCATTTATGCAGTTTTGATCATTGTAAATAGTTCTCACACTTTGATCAACTAAACAATGGATACTTTTTTTTATGAACTTTTGAAGATTGCGACGGTGTTAGCTTCTGAAGATACGTATTCAATGAATGTATGGCATTTGTGCTTTCTTCAAGTAATGGTATTGATTAGCACAAATAGTTGTGAACACAATAAGCACTCTGGCATGTAATTCATCTCGTTTACCCCTGTGAAAGATGTCTCTTTGTAATTGATACCACTTTTTTAATTGTTGTTTCACTTTAGAGTCGACTGTGGTTGCTCCTTATATACTGCATTGTATACATGCTTGCAATGAACATGATAATTTTTGCTTCATCCGCTATCTGAGGAACTACCGTGCTTTAATATTAGGAAGTGTCCATGTTCCTTTTCTAATTTTTGATGGTGGTTTTGTTTAATCTCCTTTTGAATTGGTTATTAGGTGGCAGATGTGAAAAAGAGTATTGAAGAAGTCCAGGGGTCTGGCGTCTACCCTGCTGCCCAACAGATGCTTATCCATCAAGGGAAAGTGCTCAAGGATGAGACGACTCTAGAGGAGAACAAAGTTGCTGAAAATAGTTTTGTTGTGATTATGTTGTCCAAGGTAATTTTTGCTTGATACTATAGTTTAGCTACTTCTGCAGTCCATTTTACTACTACACTTCTTTTTGTTTGTCATGTTCTATGGGGGCTCACATGCAAATACACAATTATATGCATGACATTGATTGCATCTGTATCTTGCATATTTTGTAGACCAAGGTTTCATCAACTGGAGGGTCGTCATCTGCTCCACCATCAAACAATGTAATCCAGCTTACCTACCAGTTCCAATTAGCAAAAAGCATATATAGTGGTTATTGTGTCGATACAATATCATTGTACTAGGATATGCATACATACATATGTAGATTTATAAAAACTCATGCCACTTATAATGTCATTTCTAATTAATCACTGGTTTACCTGATCGCCACTTAGCCACAACCTGCGAGTAATACATCTCAGCCAACGTTACCTGTAACAGCAGCTCCTTCTCCTGCACCAACTGTTGCCCCGTGAGTTCATCTGACTGCTCTAGTTTTAAACTGTTCGGATAAAAGTCTTCTTCCATGATTGTCTTAATGTCAGGACTTAAACTATTTCATTTTTGCTTTAAATTGCAGCGTGCAATCAGCTCCTGAATCTTCTCCTGTTCCAGTTCCTTCTCCTGCCCCTGCTCCGTTAGTTTCATACGCACTCTTCATCAATCTAATAATTATTTTCAACTGCTGTTCTTCATAGCATGATTTTTAATCAATTTCTTTGGTTTCGCTCAAACAGCTCAGCAGATGTGTATGGTCTAGCAGCATCAAATCTTGTTGCTGGAACTAATCTGGAGTCCACTGTTCAAGAAATTTTTGACATGGGTGGAGGAAGCTGGGATAGAGATACGATTGTTCGTGCCCTAAGGGCTGCATATAATAATCCTGAAAGAGCTGTCGAATACCTCTATTCTGTGAGTCTTCTTTGAGAATCATGTGTATTGCCAGTGATTCAAATGTTCATGTTTGTGCTTCCAATTCATCTAATGTCAGTATGACCTGTCTGCGAGACTTAGAAGTATATTTTGCTGTATGATTATTTAGTCTATATTATGTCTTCTTATAACCTTGGAGAAGAACTTCATCTCAGGGTATTCCAGAGCAAGCAGAAATTCCTCCCGTGGCTCAACCTCCTGCAGGTGTGCAGCCTGTAAACCCTCCATCCCAGGCTACGCAACCAGCTGTACCTCCTAGTGGCCCCAATGCTAATCCGTTGGATCTTTTTCCTCAGGTAAGATTTTTTCTGAGAAACCAGCTAATTCAGCAAAAGAATTATTGATTTGACAAAAACAAAAAAAGATGTCGATTGTTTGTTTTTCCATGATTCAGGGTCTTCCAAATATGGGTTCTAATGCAGCAGGTGCAGGCACATTAGATTTTCTTCGTAATAGTCAGCAGGTCCGTTTCTAAACATGGCTTTTACTGGTTTGAAGTCAGATCTTTAGATATTTATTTGTGTCCCATTCCTCTTGTATGTTCTTTTTTTGTTATCTAAGAGTATTGCTTTATTAACATCTTCAGTTTCAAGCCCTACGAGCCATGGTGCAAGCAAATCCTCAAATTTTGCAGGTACTTGTAGTTGTCAGTTTAGGCTTCTCATGTAGGCATTAGTAGCTAATTACATATTCTGAAATAGTGTCATGTTCCTATTTGCAGCCTATGCTCCAAGAACTTGGAAAGCAGAATCCACAGCTTGTAAGATTGATCCAAGAACACCAGGCTGACTTCCTACGCCTAATAAATGAACCTGTTGAAGGCGAGGGGTAAGAAATTGGTCTTTGTTACTTTATTGGTCTTATGTTGTTTTAGAATGTAATATCTAATTTTGTGGGTGCATTTGTGGAAGCATTTGAAACAATTATCCATGGATTTTATGGTATGAAGTCCTTAGTTCTGAAGTATTGCCAACATGTTTTCAGAAATATACTTGGGCAACTCGCTGAAGCAGCGCCACAGGCTGTGACTGTTACTCGTGAAGAGCGGGAAGCAATTGAACGTGTAAGATTTCCTTCTTTCTAGTGTAATCAATCTCTTTTAGCTGATTCCTTAGCCCCATTGCATACTGTTTATCCTATATTTCCTGGCAAGAGTCAACTTTCTCTGTTTGAATGATTGTTGGACCTCGTTAGTCTGTTGAGTGTCCTGCCCAGGAAAATGTATAAACCATTGGTTTGTCTGTTCTTTCATGTTATAAATTCAGTTAAACTTGAGAAACCATCATGTAGATTGTGAATAATCAGACAAATATGCGCCATCAAGATTCTTCTCCTGCTATTAGGGGTAGAAAATCCAGAACTCTGACATTTAGTTTATACCTTAAGCAGTAAAAATGTTTGCAGAATATATATGCAGTTGTAATGGCATCTGACAAAGAATGAGTGGTCATATAGATAGAGGCAACAGAAACATTAATGAGCTGGCTTTTGTATGTGGGGCAGCAAATCCCCATTTTGTGACTTGGGATTAGAGAATGCTATGAGAATAGAAATGCTGGTGAACTTTTGTTGGTAAATAATCATAATGGCGGATATGCTATATTGCTTTTCTGTTTTTAGTGGGTATACCGGACTTTTTTTGGTTAATGCTAGACTCCTAGTAGACGTACACTTGTAAGACTACAAAAGTAATCAGCATACGAGTTGTAAGAAAGACATTGTATATCCATGGCATCATGGTAGAACCTATATAACTCGAATCTTTTTATACTGGAACATGCCCTATTTTTGCCAGCACCACTTTTGTTTGGGGATTTCTACTTTTCCATGTTTTAGTCTTGAAACAATTTTAGTTCGTATCAAGTGCTCCTGTTAAGCTTTTCAAGAAGGGGCTTAGTTTTGAAGATGAACGACATTTGCTTTAGATCTTTAATTTGGTACCTAAGTATTCTCGATTTATCTCTTCGGTAACAGACATTTATTGGTCCATATAAGATGTTAAAGTTTTTGTTTCTGTGTCTTAATGTGCAGCTTGAATCAATGGGTTTTGATCGAGCCTTGGTACTGGAAGTCTTCTTTGCATGCAACAAGAATGAAGAGCTGGCAGCGAACTACTTGCTGGATCATATGCATGAATTTGAATAATGAAGGCCATTACAATTGAAGATCTCGTGGGTTTACCTTGTTTAAAGAAGTTGTGGTTTCCGCGTGGATTAACTTTTATATATCGATCAAAGTGGCTACTACCCTAGACAGTATCTTTTGGATACACAAGGTAGATACATTTTCAAAATTGTGGTATTTTCTTGAACTGCTGTTAGTTTCTGTTTAGGCATTGTATTTGACGTTTGGTACTGGGCTTCGACTTGGTTTTCACCGTTTCTAGCATTGGTGCCTCTCTATGAATGCTTCATTTATTCTTTTCATATTCTCTTTAATATTTTCCAGCTTTTGTCAGATTTCAATAGTTTTCAAGTAGAGTTGGATACCATTACCATCATGGAATTATATTTGAATCTGAGTGATTCCTTCATTTCAATTTTGTTCAAGTTGAAGATGTCTTTGATCGTATTAGTCTCTGTTCTTGGCTGATTAGATGAATGGATCATTATGTTGGTATAATTAGATGAAAACAACTGAGATAGCAGACTCGATTGAGATATAATGCAGGGCTGTTCAGATGCCCCTTCTACACCCCAGCTTAATGTCTCTTGGCGAATAGTCCGCCGTTTGGTTGGTACGATAGTTTTGTCATTAAGCCCGCGTCTCACTAGTCATGGCCCGTCTTGATGGTATTACTTTCACCCAAATCTCACTACATTTCATCTTGGCTCTACCCTAATTTCTGAAACTGGTTCTTCCTCTTGTCTCTCTTCCTACCTAGATCTGAGACACCTTTGCCCTTGGCCTTACCCCGCCGCTGCGTCACCTTCTTCATCATTGTTGATTTTGCTGGGATGTTCTTGATTTTGAGTTATTAATGATGGTGTGTGATCTTCTTGCCTTTTTTTTTTGCAAATTGTTTTTATAAAAGTAAAGCGTTGTTTTGTTATTTTCATAATTTCATAATTGTTTCTTGCTCAATGGCCGAATGGGTTATATGAATAAAGAGGATGAATGACAATTATTGGGGTTGTATTGTCCGATTATTTATTTACTTCATTATAATTCAGTAAGTTTTTATTAATACTAATTTGATTAGATTAATAATTATAGACTTATAGTCAATACTTTGAATACATGATTAATGGTGCGGATGGAATCCTTTTATTATTATGTTTTCTTCTCGACAACATTTTATTTAGAAAAAAATAATTTTGAATTAGTGAAAAATGGGACACGAGAGAGAGACATACTTCTATGAGAATAGGACAGGATCACGCCCGCATTTTCTAAGGATAGAAAATGCGGTTGATCACGACTAGGAGAGGGTTAAAGAAGTGGGGAATAAAGGGGAAAACAACACCTCAACACCATAGCTCGATATAATTAAGAGTATCTCAACAATCAGCAACTCCAAAGAATACTATCTCAACAATACATGAAATCAAAATAACAACATTCCGCGGAAGCATTCGAGAGAAGAATAATATTATGTATGAAGACGTAATATATTCGGAACATTTAAATGCAAACACAAATCTTCACCAGCTCTGCTCAACACCAACTGCGCTCGTCACAACTGAACTTGCACATTTTAAAAAGAAATGCAGGGTTGAATACTTGATGAACTCAGTGGACTCATGCCGAAAACATTTTCAATAAAAATATTTATCATGCCATTAACGAGTGACCTCGGGGTTTTAACTTTGAAAGGGCCCGAGTCACTAGAACATTTCACCAACCTTATCATCACCATCACCATATCTGAACATACATGACAAGGAATGTGGCCACATTCCAAGCCACTAGACCGGCCAACTCAAAGAGATAGCGCACGATCTGCGGGGTGTACACTAGCCTGAGTAGGGACTCACTCCCTAGTCAGACCCGAATTCGATTAACCATACATGGCAAAAGCCATTTCAGATAGGTCCCATAGCAACACAAAAATATGGCATGACAAACATATTTCGTAAAAATAAATATACTTAGGACATAGTCCTTATTTAAAAAGAATTCCTTACTTCGACTCCAATTTTATTTGCAGAGAAAACCCCTCATTTGAGCCCACGTTTCTCTTCTCTTTCATTTATTTTCGAGGCCGGCTTAGACGTCGCGACAACGTCGGCCGGCCATTCCCATTCGGGCTTTCATTCCCATCCTCTCGATCCATTTCTTTCGTTCATTTATGTCCCTCAACACCAAATAATTAAGCCGCAGCCCACAAATATAATTACTAATGGTCCGAAATAAAAACTAGTACAGTGACCCAATCAAAGAAATGATAGAGCAGCCCAAATGCAAAATGAATCAACTCATTTTTGTAAAATGAAAACAGCGAGCCCTTTATCATCTTCTTCCCCAAATTAAAATCTCAAATCACTTCACTTTCTTCTTCCAATCTCCATCTTAACCTTACTCAATCAGGAACAAATCTGACTCCTATCTCTCTCTTGCTCACGCCATTCCCGTTCTAAAACTCCTTCTCTTCGGCAAAACTCAGCATCGCCGCTGCCACTGTTCTTCGCCGACGCTAGCTGCTGTCCGCCACTGTTCACTGTTGCAGCAAGCACCGCTGGTGTCTCCGCTTGCTATCACCGCCACGTAGCCGATCTCTCCGGTTCACTCTCTGTTCTCTATATCTCGTTTTGTTCCATCAGAGCCACTGCATCCGTCAGATTCGTCGACATCTCCGATCCAAAATTAAAAGATAACTCGCTTCCCTCCTTCATCTCTCAATTCCTCCGATCTGAACTCTGTCGTCTCCGTCGGCGAGCTCGAAGGCTCAGCTCTCCGCCTATCTCCTTCTCTCATCGCCGCTGCAATATTTCCGAGTCACCGCCACCGTTGCTGGATCGTTGCCGCCCCACTGCAGCCGCTGATCGGACGTGCTGCTCTGCAGGGACAGCCTGCCGCTGCCATCTCCTATTTCTCTCTCAATTTTGTTTCTCTGCACTCTCTTTTCCCAATTCCTCAATCGAGAAATTGTTTCTCTCTCCGTTTCTCTCTTCTGAGGTACCCCACCTCGTACGTTGGCAGCGGCGACGCCGTGGCTTGGACCGGCTTCATCATCGTCATTGGCCCAATCAGTCAGTTGTACACCTTCATCTTCGACAATCATGTTGTGCATGATAATACAGGCGTACATTATATCAGCAATGCAGTCGACATGCCACAAACGCGTTGGTCCCTTAACTGCAGCCCATCGCGCCTGAAGCACACCAAATGCGCGCTCCACGTCCTTTCGCGCCGACTCCTGCCGCGTCGCAAAGTAGGCCTTCTTCGCATCTGATGCGCACCGGATCGTCTTCACAAAGACGGGCCACCTAGGGTATATCCAATCCGCCAAGTAGTAGCCCATATCATGCTGGTTGCCGTCGACGACAAAACTGATGGCCAGACCGACGCCCTGGCACTGCGGGTTGAAAAAGGGCGACGAGTTGAGGACGTTTAGGTCGTTGTTCGAACCGGCTATCCCAAAATACGCATGCCAAATCCACAGCCGGTAATCAGTTACGGCCTCGAGGATCATCGTGGGATTCTTTCCCTTGTAGCCGGTCGTGTAGAACCCCTTCCAGGCAGCGGGACAGTTCTTCCACTCCCAATGCATACAATCTATGCTGCCTAACATTCCTGGGAACCCATGCTGCTCCCCGTGCATCCGCAGCAGATCCTGGCAATCTTCGGGGGTAGGCTTTCGGAGATACTGATCATCGAATACTTCAATCACGCCCTGACAGAAATACTTCATACATTCGAGGGCAGTCGTCTCACCGATGTGGAGGTATTCGTCCCACATGTCTGCCGAAGTGTCGTAGGCCAACTGCCTGATTGCTGCAGTGCACTTTTGAATAGGGGTGTGGCCGGGTTTGCCAGCCGCATCGTGCCTGAAGCGGAAATACAGATATCGCTGCTACAAACCGTTAACAATACGCATAAACAAGTCCCGCCTCATCCTAAAACGACGCCTGAAATGGTTGGCGTTAAAACGCGGCTCCTCTGCGAAGTAATCTGTGAACAGGCGCTGATGTGCAGCTACATGATCACGATCAACCACTTGTCGACGGCGGACAACTGATCGTGGGCGAGGTACCGGCGGCTGCATATAACTCTGCATCCATCGATCAACCTCACGACTCGTATAGGCATCTAGCTCTTCGTTCAGCATACGCTCGTACTCATCAGCATCCCCATCACTACCACCACCACTACCACCGACATTACTCATTTCTTAAATTGATCTTGTACAGAAAGAAAGATAGAGAGAGTACTCGTTAAAACAAGTGGTGCGAATGAAAATGACGTCCAAAGCGCGTATATATAGTATTTTCGAAAAAAAATTTAAAAATTAAATTATGACGCCGATCCGGGGCCTACAATGGCGCTGTGAGGATCGGCGTTAGAACCGGTGTCACCACACGAATCGGCATGGGTATGCCGAAATTGACGCCTATTTCGCCGACGCCGGTCGCAATGGTTCGGCGTCAGAACCGGCGTCGGCGAAAAATCGGCGTCGCGGTTTTGACGCCTCCATTGCTGATGCTCTGAAAGCTTGAAATTGGTGAAAATAAAAAGAAGTTGATTGGGAGTGATGAACTTGGGATCATGGGAAGCTATATATGTAGAAACCGATTTCATTGTAGAGTGGAAGGAGATATAAGGATTTGCTTTGTTTGTTGGAGATTTTAAGATAGTGGGGAGGTTAATATAACTGGGTGATGTTGCAATATAGAAGGGTTTGAAGTGCTGCAAATTAAAATAGAAAGAACTGGTTTTGGGCTCCTATGACTTCATTTAGAAAGGAACAATTAGGCTAGAAAAGAAATATATTGTTTTAGCCTAAAAGGAATTTGAAAGGACTTCCAAAAGTTGGCGACGAAGAATTGGGCTTCATACAAAGAAAGAAAAAGATCCTAGCCCAAAATTCAATAATAAAAACACTGGCTATTTCATTAACATCTAAAAGAATTGAAGGAAATTTTTCGGCTACACAAACGACGTCCCTTCAAGAACAACTAAAAAGATAGAAAAAGTCGGGGTATTACAACCTAAGACGGGAAATAGGTGTGAAAATTAATTAATTTAAATTATTTAATACTTTCAAAATAATTTAACTTATTTAACGCATGCACTTAATATAAGTATTTAAGTAAAATAATACTACGACATTCGCGATCGCGGTATAATCAATTAACCGTACATGTATTCAATAGGCACGCAGCTAAGATTAAATAAAGTGACATAATATAATAAATAAATAAATAATACTAGTAATTAGTATCACCAATAAGATTGAAGCTTAGAAAACATATAAGAAATGTGGCCAAGTTTTATAAATTTATTATACTTATAGTAGAAAAGAAAGATGAAAACAAAGTCTCTCGATAATTCTTTAGAAGGATGATCTAAAATAAATTAATACGTAATGTTAATAACGATATTAAGTAATTAACACCACACAAGAAAACCTTTTTTTTTTAAACCTTTGACAAACAAAAGTAATTAAAATGGCAATTGTATAATGAAGACTTCTACAACAATAGTAATAGTTACTAAATGAAACCTTATAGTTAGTACTTAACTTTTAGGAAAATAATTTAATCACGATCATATAAATTGTCAATGTAGGACAAATAATATCATCACTATATTAAATCACGTTATAAGTGGTTGGAAGTTGATAGTTGACAAACCTATCGATTAATAAATATAATCGCCAAACTTGACCTCTTTGATTCTTGACCCTTAATTAAGTGGTTACACTTAAAGATATATTGAACATTTCGATATATATTCAACTTTCAACTTGTTTCCGCTACATCGTCTAACCAAAGTACTACCACCAACAATAGATGACGCCTTCATTAAATGATCAACATTATTTTTAGTGAGCTCAAAATATTAGCCTTTGTTATTTCAACACCGTTTTTTCCTCGAATGTGCCTCACTTTTTAACAAAAGAATGGTTTTTTTAGGCTAATATGGATATGGATGAAATCAAATTAAAGTAATCAAAGAATTTCATTTATATATTTATGAACTACTTACTAGTACTTAGTATGATTTGGACTATTATTTTAATTTCTGGTTGTTCTGCACCTGCAGATGAAAAAACATTGCATGCAACAACTCAATTAATTTAACCAAGATAATGTAATGTGCATTGATTTTTCTACTATTTTATTGCATAAATTTGTGAGGCAGCCACATATGAGGTCGCAATAAATGTGGTGAGAAACGGTTATCTTTGAGGGAAGTAAGTTGAGAGTTGAGACCGTGAATGTGTTTGTCACGCCCGCATTTCCTAAGGATAGGAAGTACGGTGGACCGCGACTAGGGGGGGAATAAAGAAGCGGGGAAGAAAGGGGGTAACAAGAATATTTGACCCAAAACATTTAATAAAGGAAGTTCACTTTTAAACATTGTACTTAAGACGACATTACGAAAGTTAAAGTATTCAGAGTTTTAAATGAAAACATCGTGACGGTTTACAAGCAGCGGAAAAGACCCAAAGACAGATGATGCCGGGTATGACGACACGACACCATCCAAAAGATAAAAACACACTTTGGCTTTAACTGCTCAACATCCGTCCTCCCCATCGCCGCTCAACCTGCACATTAAGAAAACAACATGCAGGGCTGAGTACTTATGCACTCAGTGGACACACGCCAAAAACATAGTTTGTCATGCCATAACAGTGTAACATTGGGGTTTTGAGTGTAATGAAAATAACCCAAGTACACAAAAATACATTTCATAAATTCGACTGCGCAGTCATTTTCCGATATTGCCACCCTTATTCCCTCAATCATACACTATCTGAACCAAACCATGACAAGGGGCGTGGCCACACCCCAGGTCATCTAGACCGGCCAACTTGCTCTCAGATGGCACCCAGTCTCGTGTACACTAGCCTGAGGGTTCGCAGCCCAACAGACCCGAATTCGATTAAACATATGTGGTAAACCACTTCAGATAGGTTTCAAAACGAAATAATTGGCAAGACAAACAGTTCACCTCCATAAACATTTCCGGAACAAAGTCCGTATTTAAAGATAACCCACATAAAAGTAGGGTAGAAAAGCCCACCTCGATTGCTTAGCTTTTAAAACAGTTCCCTTCAACCACACTTTCCTCGAAAAAGATCACCCTTTTGAAAGATAAATAATATCATGATTAGAGTCAGAAGAGACGAGACTTTAAACGACAATGCATGATTCCTACGTGGACGACTTCAACATCTAGCACATTACACGTACATACACTTAACAACATATTACATAACAAACACACAAAGCCACACGTTCGAAACACACCCCGCGCGCAAACGACGTACCCAAAACGCGCACACGACACCCGAACACAGCACTCCAAGTCCTGGCATACCCTTACTGTGCAACAGCTCACTTGGCTCGGAAAAGGTTCGGAAAAAGCTCGGAAAAAGGATCGGCGTCTCGGCCTGGCTCGGTGTCTCGGCCGCCTGGCTCGGCACCTCGGCCGACCGTCTCGGCCGCCTGGCTCGGCACCTCGGCCGACCGTCTCGGCCGCCTGGCTCGGCACCTCGGCCGCCTGTCTCGGCACAGCTCGGCACCTGTCTCGGCACAGCTCGGCACTTGTCTCGGCATAGCTCGGCACCTATCTCGGCACAGCTCGGCACCTCGGCCGACCATCTCGGCCGTCCGGCTCGGCACCTCGGCCGACCGTCTCGGCCGCCTGTTCGGCACCTCGGCCGACCATCTCGGCCGTCCGGCTCGGCACCTCGACCGACCGTCTCGGCCGCCTGCTCGGCACCTCGGCATCTTATGCTCGGCACCTCGGCCGTCTGTTCGGCACCTCGGCCATCTGTTCGGCACCTCGGCCGCTGGTTCCGTGTACACTCACTTTCCTTCAACTTCCGATTCTCAAACCCTATACGACATTCCCACCACGCATTCTACGTCCCAAAACACACCCAAACACCTGGGATCATCCCTTCAAAACTTCCCACCAGCCTGCCCTAGGCCGGACCCTAGATCTCTCGGCCAACCCACACAAAACCCTTGAGCCAAACACAGATTTTCCCGAGCCATCTCTTGGCCAAACACACCCACATTCATCACAAAAACATATCACTCAGAATCACGCCAAAAGCACATGAAAACATCTCCCAAAACATACAACACGCAGAACTGCGCAGTTTACTTGCAAAAATCATAATAAATTCATACGACATCCAAAGAGGCTGAAAATTACACACCACACAGAAGACACACCAAGGTTTATACAGTTAAAAAAAAATCGTACCAAAAGGAGGTCGTTTGCTCAGTCAAAAAGGGGTCGGAACCCACTGTCAGTTATCACCGAAAACATGTTCAACACAAGCACATAGCCACAAATCCTACTCAACATCTAACCCATCCAAAAACGTCCTATATGCATGAGTTTTCGAAAATTAACAAGGGTTAGGGGTTACCTTTCTCCGAATAGTTCGAAACGTAGGTCAAAGCTTCCCTACTCCGATTTCAAAACGGTACGCGAGAGTTTGCTACCTTAATGAAATCAGGAATCAATGAGAGGGAGTAAGAGGGAAGGTAAAAACCGAGAGGGAGAAGAAGGGAGACTTACCAGAGAGAGAGTAACAGAGAGAGCGAGCGAGAGAATGAGAGAGACCGAAGAGGGAAAGAGATTGAAAAAGGGGAAAAGAATCGGTTAAGAGGGAGTGGGGGAGGTTGAGAAATTAGTGGGGAGGGGGTGAGAAACCGAGAGAGAGAGAGAGAGAGAGAGAAAGAGAGATTTAATTTTAATTAGGATTTTTAAAAACATGGCTTAATTAATTATTTAATTACATTTAGTTTGCCTAGGTAGAAAATACCACATCCACAACAATCAAATAAACACAAAATATTTTCCACACCAAATTTTAAACACAAAAACATAGAAAAGAATTTCATCCTTAATTAAAAGAATAAAATTCCACAAATTTTCGGGTATTACATTCCTCCCACCTTAACAAAAAATTTCGTCCCGAAATTTGTTAGATTACTCAAACAGTTCTGGAAACTTCTCTCTCATCTTATCTTCTGATTCCCATGTTGCCTCCTCGACTCCATGATTCCTCCACCGTACCTTCACCGAAACAACTGACTTATTCCTCAATTCTTGCACTCTTCGATCCACAATGGCCTCGGGCTTCTCCTCATAGCTTAGATCGGGATTTAGGACCATCATTTCTTCTTGGTGAACGATGTGTGTGGGGTCATACACATACTTCCTCAATTGTGACACATGGAAAACGTTGTGCACATTTCCGAAGCTTGGTGGTAGGGCCAATCTGTATGCTACCACGCCGACTCTATCCAAAATCTCGTATGGACCAATAAATCGGGGTCTCAGCTTTCCCTTCACTCCAAAACGAGTTATTCCCTTAGAAGGGGAAACTTTCAGAAAGACCTTTTCTCCGACCTCGAATTGTAAATCGGTCCTTCGAACATCCGCATAAGATTTCTGTCGATCCTGTGCCTCCTTGATCCTCCCACGGATTTGTCGGACAATCTCTATCATCTCTTCTACAGAGTCTGGTCCGAGAATTCTTCTCTCACCCACTTCATCCCAATAAAGTGGCGATCTACACTTCTTTCCATACAAGGCCTCATATGGAGCCATCTTGATAGTCGCCTGGTAACTATTATTGTAAGCGAACTCTACCAAGGGCAACACTTCTTCCCAACCTACGCCTCGATCTAGCACCACGGCTCGTAGCATGTCCTCCAATGCTTGTATCGTTCTCTCCGACTGCCCGTCGGTTTGCGGGTGGAACGCTGTACTGAAATTCAACTTAGTCCCCAACTCGCGCTGCAGGCTTGTCCAAAATCTAGAAGTGAATTTAGCATCACGATCAGATGTGATTGTCGCTGGAACTCCATGCAAGCGTATAATTTCCCGTACATATACCTTAGCCAACTGATCGGATCCATAAGTGGCACGAACCGGCACAAAATGGGCAGATTTGGTGAGGCGATCTATAATCACCCAAATCACCGTGTTCCCTCGCTGGGATTTTGGCAGTCCTACCACAAAGTCCATTGCAATATGTTCCCACTTCCATTCCGGAATCTCGAGGGGTTGCAATTTCCCATAAGGCCGTTGGTGTAGCGCCTTTACTTGTTGACATGCTAGGCATCTCTCCACAAATGCCGCAACATGCTTTTTCATACCGTTCCACCAAAACTGTCTTTTCAAGTCTTGATACATTTTGGTGCTCCCTGGATGAGCAGCGTATGGGGTTTCATGTGCTTCTCTCATGATTTCCATCCTCAGGCCTTCATCCTTAGGCACACACAACCTTCCCTTGTATGTGAGACCATTATCCGCTGCCTCACGAAAATTTCCGAGTTCACCCGTCCTCACTTCTGAGCGAATCTTTTCTAGTAACGTATCTCGCCGTTGAGCTTCTACAATTCTGGCTCTTAAGTCGGGTTCCATCACCAACGTGGCTACTATCCCTTCCACAGTCTCGGGCATTCTCACCACTTCCAAGCGCATCTTACTGAACTCTTGGATTATACTTTCCTCGATAGTAAGAAAGGTGGCCAGCTGAGATTGAGACTTCCTACTAAGAGCATCGGCCACTACGTTTGCTTTTCCCGGATGGTAATTTATACCACAATCGTAGTCCTTCACCAACTCGAGCCACCTACGTTGGCGCATGTTCAACTCCTTTTGCTCAAAGAAGTACTTTAGACTCTTATGGTCCGTGTATATCTCACAACGGACTCCATAAAGATGATGTCTCCAGATCTTCAAAGCATGTACCACAGCTGCCAGTTCCAAGTCATGCGTCGGATAATTCAGTTCATGGGGCTTCAATTGTCTCGATGCATATGCAATCACTTTCCCCTTCTGCATAAGCACACATCCCAGTCCCACCTTCGACGCATCCGTATATACCGCATAGTCAATCTCTGGCTCCGGCACAGCTAGGATTGGTGCGGTGGTCAATTTCTCCTTCAACAACTGAAAGCTCGCCTCACATTCTGGCGTCCAAATCATCTTGACTCCCTTTTTCAGTTGTTGCGTCATTGGCCTTGCTATCTTCGAGAATCCCTCGATGAATCTTCGATAATAGCCCGCCAGTCCTAAAAAGCTTCGGATTTCGTTTTGTGTAGAAGGTGACTTCCACTCCTGCACCGCTTCTACCTTGGCCGGATCTACACGAATTCCATCTGAAGTTACTACATGTCCAAGAAAATTTACTTCCTTGAGCCAAAACTCGCATTTACTGAACTTGGCATATAGTTTCTCGTCCCTTAGTGTTGCTAGGACGGTTCTCAAGTGCTCTTTGTGCTCCTCCTCGTTCTTTGAGTAAACAAGCACGTCATCGATGAAAACCAGGACAAACCGATCCAGAAATGGATGGAACACGCGGTTCATAAGGTCCATGAACACTGCCGGGGCGTTCGTCAGTCCAAAAGGCATTACAACGAACTCATAATGACCATATCTTGTTCGAAAAGCTGTCTTGGGTACATCTTCTCGCCGAACCCTCAGCTGATGGTACCCAGACCTCAAATCCATCTTAGAGAAGACTCCTGCCCCTCGAAGTTGGTCAAACAAGTCGTCTATCCTTGGTAGTGGATACTTGTTCTTCAGCGTTAGTTTGTTTAGCTCCCGGTAGTCGATGCACATCCTCATCGTTCCATCCTTCTTCTGTACGAACAACACTGGTGCTCCCCATGGTGACACGCTAGGTCTAATGAATCCCAATTCCAGTAGCTCTTGCAGTTGCACCTTAAGCTCCTCCAACTCTTTTGGCGCCATTCTATAAGGTGCTTTGGATATTGGTGCCGATCCGGGCTCCAGATCGATCGTGAATTCTACCTGTCTGTCGGGTGGGGGTCCTGGCAACGCATCGGGGAAGACGTCGGGATATTCACTCACTATCGCCACATCTTCTATCTTCCTGTCTTTCTTCTCCTCCCCATTCAAATAAACAAGGTACGCTGGACATCCCTTCCTCATCATTGTAGTGGCTTGCAGCGCAGAGATAATGGACTTGCGTCGGCTCATTGGGACTCCGTGAAACTTCATCGGCTCTTTTCCGGGGGTTTCAAACGAAATTTCCCTATCTCTACAAAGAAGGGTAACGTGGTTCTCCGCTAACCAATCCATACCCAAGATTATGTCTACGCTACCCATCGTCATTACTTGCAAATTATAAGCCACTAAACTGAGTTCACCTATTCCAAAGTTCACACATGCACAAGATCGGGATATATCTATAGCCCCGCCTACCGGTGAGGTCACACTCATAGTGGGTTCGGTCTTAACAGTAGGTAATTCCAAAGTATCCACACAAGACGTTGATATAAAGGAATGCGACGCACCCGTATCAAACAAGACAACTATAGGCATATTGAGAAGTGTGCCCATACCTGCCAAGTTTCCTTGCTCAAAGGTTTCTTTCCCGTTTGCCGGCTGTTTCCCCTTCAAGGCGTAGGCCCTTGCTTGCGATGGTAATCCTTGGCGGCGTTGTTGCGGTGGAGGTGCAGGTAGTGCCTGGGATTGTGGACGGAAACCTAGCTGGTTCTGTCTCGTTCCCGTTCCCATGTGCTTGTTTGGGCAATTTCGGATGTAGTGGCCACTCCCACCACAGTTGAAGCACCTAGGGTCTCGACACTCCCCGGCGTGGTACTTGAAGCACCTTCCACATTGAGGGTTCCTCGGCGGAAAGTTTGCCCTCGGTTGGAAAGTATTCTGTCTCCCGCCATTGTAGGGTGGGTTCCTCATGTGTTGTGGCCTCTTACCACCATACTGAGCCTGGTCACCATCCCACCTCCTCTTCTCTTGGTGGCCCGGCTGAGCTTGTAGAGGTGTCGCGTTTGTTGTTGCCACAACTCTTGGCTTAGGGAGTGCATCTTCCACGTCCAGTGCACAAGTCAAGATCTCCGAGTAGGAGAGTTCTCCTCGACAGGCCAACGCGGCCTTTATCTCATCTCTGAGCCCGGCCCGGAACTTCACCGCCCATTTCTCATCGGTGTCCATCAACTCGGGCGCATATCGTGCCATCTGCGCGAGGGCTCGGTCATACTCGGTTACAGTCATTCGGCCTTGGCTTAGTGTGTGGAACTCTACCACCTTGGCCCGTCTGTACGTCTTTGGAACATACTTGTTATCGATCTCTACTTTAAACTCCTCCCATGTCAGCGCCTCCAGGCGGGCAGGATCCATAGTTCTCTGCCGAGTCTCCCACCAGTAATCGGCAGCACCTAACAGTTGAAAGGTAGCACCAGCAATGCGCTCCCTATCTGTGCACTCCATGACCCTGAAGATACGCTCGAGGCCGCGTATCCACTCTTCCGCTTTGGATGGGTCTCCCTGTCCGTCAAATTTCGGGGGATTCTGCCTTGAGAACGTAACTATGAATCTTTCTTGTTGAGGCGGGGGTGGAGGTGGTGGTGGTGGAGGTGGTGGAGGTGGTGCCTCCACGTGGGGTCCTTGTCGTGGCTGGCGTGCACGTCTTGGCGGCATTCTGATTCAATATCCAAAAAGTGTTACTACAATTCTCATCCAAAATTACCACTTTCTCAAAATTTTCTTATAAAACCTTCATGTAGTATAAGATGCAACACATAGGATATAAACCAAAATCAAAATTCTCATTAAAAGAAAGAAGGCCAACATTGTTCCCAAGAGTAGATCGTACTGAAAGCAAAAACTGAAAAGACAACGAACTATTCTAATTCTAGACTACGACTCTATCATCCTCATCCATAGGCCCTTCCTCCGGGTCTTCGTCGTCGTCCTCCTCGGAGTTCCCTGGCAGAGCCTCCTCATAAACATCTTCATACCCTTGTTCACCCTCGTACATGCTCACATACTTGTCCTGATACACGACCCTCTCTTCCACCTCCTGTGGGGGCTGCTCCTCTCGAGAGTCCACCAGTGCACAATACACGGCTTTCCGAAAGCCAGCCATGTCACCCACCATGTCATCGGTAGCGGGCTCATGCCACGTGTACCTCCTCGCCGTTCTTTCGGCCCACTCCTTCCAGCTATCGGGAAGCAAATCTATTAGCTTCTCAATGCCGTCATGCTCTGTCACTCCGAACTCCTGAGCTGCCCTCCAGAGAGTGTCGAAGTGTGCCACGAACTCGATCAACGGTACATGATCCTTCTTCCGGTACACTCTATAATCTCTGAGCACCCTCTGTGCCCTAAGTCTATCGCGATCACTCCGTCGCGGGGCTCGGAACATACGCGCCATCTATAGAAAAACAGAAACAACCGCCTCGCGTATAAAAACAGAGTGCATAACCGAAGAAGAGAGAGAGAGAGAGTGTATGCACGTATCGCTGTTCTAACCCAAACCCGCTGGTGTTCAAAGGCCAAAAGCTCTTATCTATCATAGGTCCAAGAAGCACTAGTGAAATTCTATCACGTCTAAGTTCAAACATTCAAAAGGCCAACACATACTCACATAAAAGCTCACATCAACATTCACGTCATCAAATCACCACACATCAGCCACATGCTTTCATATAAGTTCATCATACATCAACAGTTCATAACACCATAACAGTTCATAACTCAAATAATTTCCAACTTTTCCACATCACGTTGTACCCTTCCACATGTCTCAACATTTACTTAAACTTTACATAAAAATCATTTTCAACACCAAAATCACAATTTCCCCCACTTCCATATACTTTCCAAAATTTTGAAATTTTCATTACCTCATTTCTGGTTGAGTGCGATGAGTCGGATGTTGAGCCAATGACACTTTTGAAAACTTACTCCAGTCAGAAAAAGAATTTTTTTTTTTTTTTTTTTTGGGTCCAGAGCAGAAAGAGAAAACCTAGGCTTTGATACCACTCTGTCACGCCCGCATTTCCTAAGGATAGGAAGTACGGTGGACCGCGACTAGGGGGGGGAATAAAGAAGCGGGGAAGAAAGGGGGTAACAAGAATATTTGACCCAAAACATTTAATAAAGGAAGTTCACTTTTAAACATTGTACTTAAGACGACATTACGAAAGTTAAAGTATTCAGAGTTTTAAATGAAAACATCGTGACGGTTTACAAGCAGCGGAAAAGACCCAAAGACAGATGATGCCGGGTATGACGACACGACACCATCCAAAAGATAAAAACACACTTTGGCTTTAACTGCTCAACATCCGTCCTCCCCATCGCCGCTCAACCTGCACATTAAGAAAACAACATGCAGGGCTGAGTACTTATGCACTCAGTGGACACACGCCAAAAACATAGTTTGTCATGCCATAACAGTGTAACATTGGGGTTTTGAGTGTAATGAAAATAACCCAAGTACACAAAAATACATTTCATAAATTCGACTGCGCAGTCATTTTCCGATATTGCCACCCTTATTCCCTCAATCATACACTATCTGAACCAAACCATGACAAGGGGCGTGGCCACACCCCAGGTCATCTAGACCGGCCAACTTGCTCTCAGATGGCACCCAGTCTCGTGTACACTAGCCTGAGGGTTCGCAGCCCAACAGACCCGAATTCGATTAAACATATGTGGTAAACCACTTCAGATAGGTTTCAAAACGAAATAATTGGCAAGACAAACAGTTCACCTCCATAAACATTTCCGGAACAAAGTCCGTATTTAAAGATAACCCACATAAAAGTAGGGTAGAAAAGCCCACCTCGATTGCTTAGCTTTTAAAACAGTTCCCTTCAACCACACTTTCCTCGAAAAAGATCACCCTTTTGAAAGATAAATAATATCATGATTAGAGTCAGAAGAGACGAGACTTTAAACGACAATGCATGATTCCTACGTGGACGACTTCAACATCTAGCACATTACACGTACATACACTTAACAACATATTACATAACAAACACACAAAGCCACACGTTCGAAACACACCCCGCGCGCAAACGACGTACCCAAAACGCGCACACGACACCCGAACACAGCACTCCAAGTCCTGGCATACCCTTACTGTGCAACAGCTCACTTGGCTCGGAAAAGGTTCGGAAAAAGCTCGGAAAAAGGATCGGCGTCTCGGCCTGGCTCGGTGTCTCGGCCGCCTGGCTCGGCACCTCGGCCGACCGTCTCGGCCGCCTGGCTCGGCACCTCGGCCGACCGTCTCGGCCGCCTGGCTCGGCACCTCGGCCGCCTGTCTCGGCACAGCTCGGCACCTGTCTCGGCACAGCTCGGCACTTGTCTCGGCATAGCTCGGCACCTATCTCGGCACAGCTCGGCACCTCGGCCGACCATCTCGGCCGTCCGGCTCGGCACCTCGGCCGACCGTCTCGGCCGCCTGTTCGGCACCTCGGCCGACCATCTCGGCCGTCCGGCTCGGCACCTCGACCGACCGTCTCGGCCGCCTGCTCGGCACCTCGGCATCTTATGCTCGGCACCTCGGCCGTCTGTTCGGCACCTCGGCCATCTGTTCGGCACCTCGGCCGCTGGTTCCGTGTACACTCACTTTCCTTCAACTTCCGATTCTCAAACCCTATACGACATTCCCACCACGCATTCTACGTCCCAAAACACACCCAAACACCTGGGATCATCCCTTCAAAACTTCCCACCAGCCTGCCCTAGGCCGGACCCTAGATCTCTCGGCCAACCCACACAAAACCCTTGAGCCAAACACAGATTTTCCCGAGCCATCTCTTGGCCAAACACACCCACATTCATCACAAAAACATATCACTCAGAATCACGCCAAAAGCACATGAAAACATCTCCCAAAACATACAACACGCAGAACTGCGCAGTTTACTTGCAAAAATCATAATAAATTCATACGACATCCAAAGAGGCTGAAAATTACACACCACACAGAAGACACACCAAGGTTTATACAGTTAAAAAAAATCGTACCAAAAGGAGGTCGTTTGCTCAGTCAAAAAGGGGTCGGAACCCACTGTCAGTTATCACCGAAAACATGTTCAACACAAGCACATAGCCACAAATCCTACTCAACATCTAACCCATCCAAAAACGTCCTATATGCATGAGTTTTCGAAAATTAACAAGGGTTAGGGGTTACCTTTCTCCGAATAGTTCGAAACGTAGGTCAAAGCTTCCCTACTCCGATTTCAAAACGGTACGCGAGAGTTTGCTACCTTAATGAAATCAGGAATCAATGAGAGGGAGTAAGAGGGAAGGTAAAAACCGAGAGGGAGAAGAAGGGAGACTTACCAGAGAGAGAGTAACAGAGAGAGCGAGCGAGAGAATGAGAGAGACCGAAGAGGGAAAGAGATTGAAAAAGGGGAAAAGAATCGGTTAAGAGGGAGTGGGGGAGGTTGAGAAATTAGTGGGGAGGGGGTGAGAAACCGAGAGAGAGAGAGAGAGAGAGAGAGAGAGATTTAATTTTAATTAGGATTTTTAAAAACATGGCTTAATTAATTATTTAATTACATTTAGTTTGCCTAGGTAGAAAATACCACATCCACAACAATCAAATAAACACAAAATATTTTCCACACCAAATTTTAAACACAAAAACATAGAAAAGAATTTCATCCTTAATTAAAAGAATAAAATTCCACAAATTTTCGGGTATTACAGTGTTGTCTGTTTTTTGATGGAACAATACACTGATGATCTCATCTCACTGGTGAACCAACATCCATATATATATATATTAATGCATAACTATAGGTAAAAATGACTCAATTTTATATATCATTTGTCTACAAAAATAGTCTTATTGATGGACGAGGATGAGACATGTTAATGCGAAATTGGTAAAATATGAGAAATAAATAGATAAAGTGGGTAAGTAGGAGAAAGATAAAGAAGATAAAAAAGTGAATACTAGTAGTAATAAATTGAAGTAACTTTCCATTTTTAGTAATATGAGACTAATTTTGATGGACGGACGAAAATTAACAAAACAAAATTACTCCATTTTTGTGGACGAGTGAAGTACCTATTACTTTACATTTGCAAAATTATGCATGCTAACTCGAAAGATAAAAAATGAATTTTTGTTTATTTTTCAATTTGCAAAAAATAAGATAAGATAAAATACCAAATAATCATTATATGTTGTCAATAATTAGCAACACTTAGTATTCATATGACTCTTGATCACTAGTTGCTTGAACAATACTCTAATCTTTTGTTGATTGTGACTCATGCACATGTGAGTGTGCAAGAACCCAATTGAATGCTCTTTCTTTTGCAACGGTGTGTTCAACCATTTCGGAAATACACACGCGTGCTCAAGAAAATCCCACCATTTCCCTATTTATAAGCAGAAAAAATCCAACAAATTTTCATTTTGGCCCACAATTAATATTTTCCATTTTGTTACCTCCTCACACCCAAATGAGGTGGAATTATTAATTTCCTACACATACCACACCTAATTCTGCTTTACATCACTAAATTTTCAATCACGAATTGAAGTTCCATTTTCCACCAAATTCCAGTTTTTAAAAAGTGAATGAAAATTCAGGTTTATAGCTATTCCACAAGCCCTAGTTTTGAGGATTCATTTCATATTTGAATGGTGTATATTTTCATGACTTTTGAACATCACCAATCTTGCAATATAATTCCACATTAGCATCCAAATATTTTAGGTTCATGCCATATAGTGTCAAGTTCCGGTGGCATGTCAATTTCGATTTTGACATAATCTTAATTTGAATTAAATTATGATAATTATCTGTATTTTGTCACCAATTTCATGATGTATTCAAATTTAGATTTCAATCGGAGCATATGAATTTACAACCAATGAATTATTTTAAAAAGCTCTAAAATTTGGGCAATTAACTACATTTCACTTTGCACTAAATACTAGTGGTTGTTCGTATTTAAGATTAATGAAAAGATGCATAGAATAAATTTGATAATTGGGGTAAGAGATAAGCAAGAAGCCAGATAAGGAGCAGCAGAGCATTTAACATTTCATTAATTGGTGAAGAAAGAAGAAGTCTATACCCAATTTATCAAAATAACTGGCTGCCATTCTTTCTACACTACACCTGTTTATGTGGTCACAACCTTATTCAATTAATATATTCACCTTTTATTGAGACTGCATATAGCCAATTTGAATCCCCATGAAAACTACTTCCAACTGTTAACTCTATGTACGTTATTGCAATATTGTCCATAATATTTTAATGGACTAGCTAGAATTATATATTTGGTCACTATAAGATATTAAGATTCAATTACCAATACTTTTGTAATGTATCAAAAAATACGGATAATTATCATTTAGTTGACTTTTAATTTTTTTTAAACTGGATATAAAATAATCTTTTTGTTTGTTTCTCAATTATCCTATAATAGTAAAAATTATTAAATTATTAATAATTAAAATAATTTGAGTAATTGCCCTAAGTGGATATGGTGTTCGTTGGCAAAGCAAAATTTTAAGAGTGCTATATGCATAATTAGTTAAATTAAAACATACCCCCTACTAAATCTAACATTTAAGTATAATTTTTGTTATTATTAAAAAATTATGAGTATTAAAATAATTAGCGTAGTAGAAATAAGATAAATAAAAAAACAGCAATATATACTCACAAAAGTAATGTAATCAATAAGATATGCATGCATATATACACAAAAAATGAAATACTCATGTGATACTTGATATGTGATTAATTTAAAATTTGGATATGTATGAAAATGTTCTTCATAGGTTGAGATGCATTTTAATTAGTTCCAACCAAGCATCAAGTGTACAAAAATATCACAAATGGAAATACCTCAAAGCCCAGAGGCTTCTCATGATATTTTTAAATGTATAAGACTGCAAACATGCGAAAAAGACTATTAATCTATAAGTAGGCTTTGGAGTGTTTATACATGAATAAGTTGAAGAATAATATATGTTGGAGGGAGGCTGTGTTACGCATATCGATATCGGAATTAATTAAGTGGCAGTGTATATAAAAAAGGTTCACACACACTCTGATAAAGCAATAATAAAGTATCGTCTCTTTTCTACTATATAAAAAGATTTTATAAATCTATAAATCGAGAGTCCCAAAAGGGACACATTATTTTAAATTCAGGGTTATGTTACATGTAAGAAATACTACTATATTGTCGATTTTGATTAATGCAATCATGTGTTGCCCTAAAAATGTTACTACTACTATAAAATAAAAACAATGTCACTCACTTAGAGATAGGGGTACTCGTAGGGCGGCATGACCATTTACTTGGAAAGTAAATGTGATAAAAGTCTTTACCAATAATTCTTGACTTAGAAAGAGTGAATATTAATTGCAAATGAGTTTATTTAAGGTATTAATGATAATTAATTATTATTATACGGACACATGGAGAATACTTATTGTATGGACAGCCCATGCCATTAACTACACAACCGCACAGTTAAGCCAACTCATACTACAAGAAACATATGTGTTTCAAATAATTTACGATTTTCGTGTAAAGTGAAAAATGAAACTAGATTCGTATAACACTTACGAAGATATAATAATAATACTCCCTCTCGTTCCATCAGTATTAAATTTTTTTTTCGCATTCATTTTAAAAAATAAAATTAAATAATTAAAATGAAAAGAAAATAAAATAAGAGAGGAAATATTGTGACAATAATAATAAAACGAAGGGAATACTAATTTATGGTTTATTAGAGTAATTAATTTTGCATCATGGACCTCACAGAGAAAGGTTGACGAATCAGCTTTACATATAGTATATGGAAATATACATGATGTGACTAGGGGTGGGTCGATACGGTATATTGTATCGAAAATTTTGTATCGTTATCGTATCAAAAATATCGATATGAAAGAATTTCATATCGTTACCGTATCGAAAGTTTCGGTATACCAAAATTTCGGTATGAATAATATCTATACCGTTACCGTATCGAAATTTCGGTATATTGTACCGAACTTCGGTATACCATTCTCAAAGGTATATCAAAATTAAATGGATATCCATTTATGATTTTAGGGTTTCCATTAAATATTTTTTGAATATATAAATAAATTAAATGGATATTTATTTATGTTTAAACTTCTAATCTTTAAAAATAAATTATATTATTATTATAATCAGTATAAACGCTATGTATCGATAATTCAATACGTATTGATTTTCGATATATTTCGGTATACTGATAATATCGATATATATCAAATATTCGATATAAAACGGTATACCACGATATAAGAAAATTCATATCGTTATCGTATCGAAAATTTACGATACGGTATTGTATCGTACCGAAATTTCGGTATACCAAAAATTTGATATATTTTGATATTTTTCGGTACGATACGATCGATATACCGTTTTTTCAGTATATTTACCCAGCCCTAGATGTGACAATATAAAAATGATGTGATAATAAAATCACATTATTTCAGATAAATAAATATTGTTTAATTAATATTTAAAATGGAATAACATTATACTATTTTATTCATAACAATTTCGTTTTGTTATCATTTCATATAGTATATCATATAGTAGTACTTATGATTTTGTTATATTGGTTTTAATTTGATTTTGATCATTATGAGATGTTTAGGGAAAAATGAAAAATTACAATTTATATAGATGTTGCGTCTGATTAAGAGGGTTTGGTTATCTGCACGTCAAAAATTATGATGGAAATTAGGTAATGATAAAACAAATTGAACTATGATTCTACAGCTTAACTGAACTGCCAATTGCCTAAGGCATCCAAATAGTATGATTTTGAACCTATTTACATCAACTAATTAGTCCGACATATAAGGAAGTGTTATATTGTTAACTCAATACTTAATTGCTAACTATAATTAAATAATAGTTATTAGATATTTAAATCAAGGACCTAGATCATCAGCCCCAGAATGTCAATACGAACAAAAAACGTCAATAAGGGTATTAAGGTCAATTTACAACAAATTAGTTGTAACTAACTTTTGAAAAATATCTCATAACTTTAAAACGCATATAACTTTCTCGATTTAAATTATTTTTTCGCACAACATATATAAAATTAAAGATAATTTCATAAGGATTCTAACGATATCTCACTTGCATATGTTCCGATGTCAAAATTTGAAAAAAAATTTCATAAATTTCGTTAACAGCTTCATATCAATACACAACACATAATATGTCAATACAATGCTTGTACAATATCAATATGTAATTGTATTGACATTGTCATGTCTTTGTGTTGATGTATTTCATACACTGTATTGACATTGTGTTTCTAAACCCTAAATTTGATAGTTGCTATTATCTTTTAATATTAAAAAATAAAAAAACTAAATTACACATGACAAATTGTAGACCACAAGATTTCTAAAATCCAGTGGTCTTAAATTAATTGTAATTAGCAATTAAATGATTAGTTAGCAATTGATCACTTCCCCGACGGATATATGTCAATTATTGGTTGTAAAGATATTGCGACGAACATTAAATTTTGCATTATATATAGATCTCAAAAAGCTAGGTGTTACATGTCATTCATTTACATTAGCATGTTAGTAGTATATCTTTCCACATTATAATGTGTAAACTATTAATGTTGCCAATAAATGCTCGTACACATATATGAACTATTCAAAAGTATGTGTAATGCAATTTAAAATGGATGATTTATATGCTAGAAAGCAGAACAATAAAGAAAAAAAAGGGAAAATAATTGTACTAAACGAAGGAAAAAGGGACATAAATTGTATTGGCAATTTAATTATGTGTTCAGTGTTCTTCTCATTTATGGGTAAAATAGTTTTGAGCTTCCAACTACGGAAAAATGTGCAATTGGGTTGTGGTTTAAAGAATATTAATAATAAAAAACAAAAATACGGTTTCTTGTTGAGAGATAAATACTGGTCTCCCAGCCACTTGACCTAAGAACACTTGCTGTATTAAATCACTTCAATGTTGATTTTGTATAGCATCAATATTTTCTAAACTATATCTATTCACACAAAAATAATTTCTAGTAGCATCTTACAAAATTTCGCCTTCCAAGAAATATGAGCATTCACATGTGTTAATGGATTTGAATAAAAATAATAATTATAGATTTTAAAGAAATTGTTAAAAATGCACAATAAAAAAGGTGACATTTATCATGTTTCGAAAAAACGAGTAAGTGTAATAAAAAATATTAGTGCCGGATTTTTCTGTCATTAAAGCTATTAATCCCACCAAATGACATAAAATATAGATGGCTGCTTCGCTTAGTGACGGAATAATCTGTCACTATTTCGTGACTGATGATTTTTTCATCACTAATTGTTGAGCTAGCAGCCGCCGTCACTACTTTCCGTCACTATCTATCTAGCGGTTTTTTTTGTAGTGGCTAAAATATAGCTAAAATCCATTGCTAAAGTGTCTATATTCATAGACTTTTAAGTAATCACATCTTCAATCACTACAAAAAAAATTCGCCAATTAGTGACGGAAATTTCCGTCACTAAACAGCGAAATTTCTCAACATAACAGATTAGTGACGGATCACTCCGTCACTAAATTTACTATGACGGAAACCATAGCCACTGCTCCGCATTAGTGACTGAGGAATCTGTCACTAATTAGTGACTTGCACTTTTCTGTCACTAATTCTGTTAGTAAACGTTGAGCTATTGGATCCCTTCACTATTTTGCATTTTTTTTGTAGTGAATTAAGAACTTTCGAGAAAATGCAATTATAGTGCATTGGAAAACAAAAGGGGGTTTATTCTTACACTCTGTACTTACTATTTTAAAATAGTGTCTTATCCTAAATATGTATAGAGGCGGTACAGTTTCACAATTAAAGGTAATCCTCGAGTTAATTATATCATTGACTTGTCCATTCAGATGTGTTGTTTATATATTCTCAATAGTAACAATGTGTTAAGAAATTTGTTTACATAACATGCATCTTGGACTTCAAAATTAACTTCAAATTCATATTTGATACAGCACAAATAGATTATTAGATATTACTCAAATTCCTATTTGGCATTGTACAAATAAATAATAATTATTAGACATTTCTTATATGTTAGATGAGGTATTTATATTAGACATTTCCTATAATAGATGAGGTATTTATAGTAGACATTTCTTATTAGATGAGGGATTTATATACCCTCTCCCCTCTCCGTTCTTTAAAATTAGTTCTTTAAAATTATGACAAAAAATTTAGTTTGTTCCTTCAAATTTAAACATTAATTTATTAAAAATATATTTTAATGAGATGGGTTCATTTTTCACTAATAATACTTTAACCATTTTTTCTTTTCTTCTCATTTTTAATTTATCAATTATGTATTAAAATTTATGTCTCTTCAAAAATTCATACGGTAAGAGTATTTCTTTGTCCGTGCTTTCACCTTCTCCGATTGGCTATTTTAGCATGTTTCATAAGAAAGGATTCATTCTATTTTCAATTTGTAATTTCAGTATGTTTCAAAAGAAATCATTTATACTATTTTGGTAATTGCTTCATTAGTCGCCACTACATTTTTTATTTCCACGCACTATATCACTTGCATGTTCCAAGCGCAAACGCACTCAACAAATATATGTCAATCTTTATAATGATCATCCAAATTTTTATAGTAATGATTATGTAATCACATGCAAAGAATAAGGAATGCTATATGAATGATATCATGTGCTAAAATAACTTCACTATCCTTATTCACTAAAAAGGTGAAAAAATGGTGTGGAGATAATTTAAATTAATAACCATGTTCTGATTATTTATTATACTAGCATTTTAAACCATAGTTATCATATATGATCACACTCGTATATTCCTTGAGACAAAATTTGGGTGTGAACGATCTGCTGCCCTTTCTAGGAGTAATAATTAGGGAATTAATTGGACTAATTACAACTTTAATTGGGGTGGCCGGATGGGTTAGAGGTTTAATTGGAATTTAATAGTACAAGCATGATTAGAATTTGCTCCTACTCTTTAGTTTTATTTTCTTGCCAAGTGTCAATATAAGTATTTAGACATACGTCTTCTATCCTACTAGCCACGTGTCTTTACAGAGTAAATGACTTGAGAATTAAAAAGTGAAATAATAGTTTACTAAACGTGTAAATTTTGGAAAGAAAAGAAAAGGATAGCAAGCATAAAATTCCTGTGTTATCGGCTGCCCACATTCGAGCATGTTGGTGGAATTGCATCATATATCAATTCGGTTAAATCGATCATGAATTAACTCATGGTATCTTTCATTTAACTCGTGTGATTTCATTACATCTTTTAAATTGCCTCTTGATATTTCATTCGAATGAATATCATATGTCTAAAAACTAAAAACTTGAATCCCTACAATATGTCTTCAAATAGGTCAAAGGCAAAAATAATACTCCTTTCATATAATCTTACTTTTTTTTTTCATTATTATTGTAGTTGGACTATCAAACACGCAAGTTTCTAAAAAATAAGTTTTAATCATAAATAAGAGAAGTAGGCGGATATTATTCCTATGGAAATAATTACTTCACCAATCCAAAACGTGTTCGCTGATAGTACTATATTCATATGAATAACTCCTTCACCAATCAAAACGTGTTTCAAAATAACACACCCTCTTCAATTTGGCTAAAATATAACACAGTTTCAACTAATTATCACTTTAATCTAATCATTTGAGTCTTCTAATTTGAACTTTGAGGGGGCATTCGTGTGAGCGCAGCTTCACTGAATGCACAAAGCTAATTGTTGACTCGGATTTCTGGTTCCGGTAAAAAAATACTCCTAATGAATAAGTTTTTTTTATTTAACTAAAGATATTAATTTATGTTTTAAATACATTATTATCGCTTTAAAACATATAAGGACTCAAATGGAAGTGTTCCATAAGTAAAGTATTAAGACATAATTGAAAAATGTGTCCTAAATTTAGGCAAATTTTTTAAATCTTCCATTACACCTTTAATTTTGTGTCCTTATAACTTATATGATTAGTTTGTTATAGTATAGTTTTGTGAACTTATAAGCTTAGTTTTTTTTGGTGGATTGACCCATTTTTATCTATTTTTGAAATATTAATTCAATTTATTAGCAAATTCTGACTTATTATAATCAAATTTATTCATATTAACAATAAGTTTATTCATTACAAATATTACTCCATCGGTCCCATAGAAATAAGTTGAATTACCTTTTTCGTTCGTTCCTCATAAATAGTCCATATTAAATAGAAACATTTTTTTCCTTTTCTTTTACTTTAATTTATAGGCTCCTCCATTCATCATATTATTTTAACTATTACTTTACTAATTACACGTTAAAATTTATGATATTCTCAATTAGTTTATTTCTATGACACATAAGGAGTATTTATATGTAACAGTTTATGAATTGCTACTTAAGTTTACATCATAGAATGCATTCATATTGGATTTGTGCTAGAGTCAAGTCAGGATCAGGTCAGATAAAGGCCGGGTCGAGTTTAAAGCTAGGCTCGGGTTGGGTCCGAGCCGATCGAGGTGATGCAAGTGTTTGTGATGAGCTTTTGGATCAAATTTATTTCATCATTTCTTGTGCAAGTAGAACTATGGAATGAAACAAAACTGTGACATTTGCGCATTTGAATGTGCGGCCATGGAATGAATTAGTGGGATGGCTTAAATTATAAATTTAAGGATAAACATCCTAGAAAGTACTTATTAGGTTATCCTAATATATTCCAAAATATAAGAAAATGACAAAGAAACGTAACTTGTAGCACAAACTGACGTGGGCGGAAGTATAAACAAATTAAACGCAAATCAGTTAAATCAAATTGTGAGAATATCCAACCATTAACTCACTAATTCAAGAAGGATGACGAATTTTATGACAAAAATAAATCTTCTAAGTAACAATTACATATATCATTGAACCCTATCATTCCATACTATTTGTAACATAATCATAGAAGCATCACTGCTAAAAAAGTTGTGTTGCGTAATTGCAACTTTTAGCCACTTTCCAAATCAAATCCATCACCAAACTTAGGCCATCCACAACGCTGTTCCTATACCGTTCCTAAACCGTTCCTTAAACTACTATTTGCGGGCCCCACTGTACTTTTTTACTCCATTCCTTAACTAAGGAACGGAACCTGCAACCCTCCGTTCCTTAACCGTTCCTTAACCGTTCCTTAACCGTTCCTTAAATTACTATTCATTCAATTTCATTTTTTATTTTTATTTCCAACTCAATTCAATTAAAACAAATACACTTTAATAAAATTAAAATAACATTACAACTTAAAATTCAAAAAAATAGAAAAAGACATAATTAAAATCCTAAAAAAATAAAAATTGACATAATTTAAAATACAATTTTATAGAGACAACCAAGAATAAGTTTGTCCCACATCGAAAGTGGAACATAAAACATTCAAGGATGTCTCTATAAAATAGAGACAACCAAGAATGAGTTTGTCCCACATCGAAAGTGGAACATAAAACATTCAAGGTTGTCTCTATAAAATAGAGATAACCAAGAATGAGTTTGTCCCACATCGAAAGTGGAACATGAAACATTCAAGGATGTCTCTATAAAAGAGAGACAACCAAGAAAGAGTTTTTCCCACATCGAAAGTGGAACATAAAACATTCATGGATGTCTCTATAAAATAGAGATAATCAAGAATGAGTTTGTCCCACATCGAAAGTGGAACATAAAATATTCAAGGATGTCTCTATAAAATAGAGACAACCAAGATGAGTTTGTCCCACATCGAAAGTGAAACAAAAAACATTCAAGGATGTCTCTATAAAATAGAGATAACCAAGAATGAGTTTATCCCACATCGAAAGTGGAACATGAAACATTCAAGGATGTCTCTATAAAAGAGAGACAACCAAGAATAAGTTTTTCCCACATCGAAAGTGGAACATAAAACATTCATGGATGTCTCTATAAAATAGAGATAATCAAGAATGAGTTTGTCCCACATCGAAAGTGGAACATAAAATATTCAAGGATGTCTCTATAAAATAGAGACAACCAAGATGAGTTTGTCCCACATCGAAAGTGGAACAAAAAACATTCAAGGATGTCTCTATAAAAGAGAGACAACCAAGAATGAGTTTCATAAATTCGCAAGCCCATCAAATATATATGGGCTAATACGAATTTCTAGTATTCATTTATTTGTAAAAATTGTTTTTAAATATAAAAAACAATTTTTATAAATAAAAATATTTTTTTATTAAATTCGATTTTTTTTAAAAAAAATCGAATTATTGCGTCACCGTGACGACGCCCACTCGCGGGGCAGCGAGTGGGCGTCACGCGTCGAATGGGAGGCCGCCACGTCGCCTCGGCGCGTGGCGGAACGTGTCGTGCCGCGTCTCGCGGGAACGGCACCCGGCACGGCACCGGCACGGAATGGCGACGACACGGGCGGCTGCAACGCGTGCCGCCGCGGTTCCGTTCCTCCGGAACGAAATAAGGCACCGCAACGGCACGCGTTGCGGATGCTCTTAAAAACTAATTAGTAGTACAATGCTAAAACATGAGCAGTAATCTGTTAGTTTGAAAATGACCTCATCAATGATACTACTACTCTCGATAAAGATAGCAAGCAAAATATGAATATCTAATTGACATGCATGCATTAGTATGATATCAAAATTCTAATATTAGACATATATTTAAATGTAAAATCAGTTTACAGGTTGGTATTACATATTAACAGGGTCGAACAACCCAAAATTAAAAAAAATAAGAAAAATGAGTAATTAAATAGTAGTACAAGCAAAGCAACATAGAAGTCCAGCTAAGAGAGCGTTGTGCTTCATTAAATCCCCCTACCTGCCTTCATTCATTGCTCGCTCCCTCCATATTTCCACCTATTAAATCCCCCCTCCCTCCCTCACACCACCACCTCTTTTTTATTTTCTTTTACTTTATTCTTTTTCTCAAAAACAAACAAATTAAAATCACCATGTCAGACATATTGCTCAAGTACATGAAGCTAGGTTACCAATACCTAGTGAACCATGTCTTGGCTTTCCTCCTGATCCCTACCGCCATCGCGGTGGCGGTAGAGATCCTCCGGTCATCTCCGGCGAGGTGGAATTCCTTTGCTATAGACCCCATCCACATCCTCTTCACCTCATTCCTCGCCGTCTTCATCGCCACCGTCTACTTCATGTCGAAGCCCCGCTCGATCTACCTCGTGGACTACGCGTGCTACAAGCCGCCCGTGACCTGCCGCGTCCCGTTCTCCACCTTCATGGAGCACTCCCGCCTCATCCTCAAAGACAACCCTAAATCCGTGGACTTCCAAATGCGCATCCTGGAGCGGTCAGGGCTCGGCGAGGAGACCTGCCTCCCCCCGGCCATCCACTACATCCCCCCCACCCCCACCATGGACGCCGCCCGCGGCGAGGCCGAGACCGTCATCTTCTCCTCCATCGACTCCCTCATGAAATCCACCGGCCTCAAGCCCAAACAAATCGATATCCTCATCGTCAACTGCAGCCTCTTCTCCCCCACCCCCTCCCTCTCCGCCATGATCGTCAACAAATACAAGCTCCGCAGCAACATCAAGAGCTACAACCTCTCCGGCATGGGCTGCAGCGCCGGCTTAATCTCAATCGACCTCGCCCGCGACCTCCTCCAAATCCACCCCAACTCAAACGCGCTAGTCATTTCAACAGAAATCATCACCCCAAACTACTACAAAGGCTCCGAGCGCGCCATGCTCCTCCCCAACTGCCTCTTCCGCATGGGCGGCGCGGCCATCCTCTTGTCCAACAAGAGGCGCGATCGCAGCCTCGCCAAGTATAAGCTCGTCCACGTCGTCCGCACGCACAAGGGGGCGGACGACAAGGCGTACAAGTGCGTGTACGAGCAGGAGGATCCACAAGGGAAGGTCGGGATAAATCTATCCAAAGACCTGATGGTTATTGCCGGGGAAGCCCTTAAATCGAACATCACCACGATCGGTCCGTTAGTCCTCCCTGCTTCGGAGCAGCTCCTCTTCCTTTTCACTCTAATCGGCCGGAAAATCTTCAATCCGAAGTGGAAGCCGTACATCCCCGATTTCAAGCAGGCGTTTGAGCATTTCTGCATCCACGCCGGCGGGAGGGCCGTGATCGACGAGCTGCAGAAGAATCTGCAGCTGTCGGCGGAGCACGTGGAGGCGTCGAGGATGACGCTGCACCGCTTCGGCAATACGTCGTCGTCTTCGCTGTGGTATGAATTGGGGTATATTGAAGCGAAGGGGAGGATGAAGAAGGGAGACAGAGTGTGGCAGATCGCATTCGGGAGCGGGTTCAAGTGCAACAGCGCGGTTTGGAAATGCAACAGGACGATCAAAACGACGTCGGATGGGCCGTGGCAGGACTGCATCCATACGTACCCGGTGCACATCCCGGAAATAGTCAAGATTTAATTTTTATCATCACCCATTAATATATACTATTTAATTACCCCTACATAAATATGTTTGTAATCCATAAAATCCAACACGCGTGGTCGATCAATTGTTAATGTCAATTAATCATGTTGTATCAATTTAGGGAACTCAAAAAGAGTTTTACTTATGTGCTCATTTATTCTAGCTTTGCAATCTGTCGCACCCCAGCTGAGCTGTATATACACAGCATAGGCACACAGCAGAATCTAATAAAAATCATTTCTTGAGTTGTTTAATGAAAATGTTGTCCGGCACGTGAAATCTATGGAGAGAGTGAAGAAAGTTGTGAAAATTGATTGGAGCGACCAACAGGCACACATGTAAATTGGTGTGAAGAAAGGCACATTGACCAATCAAGAGTGGGGGAAGTAAATGCTATGCCACTAAATTAAACGATACTGGTTAGAGGCTCTTAATTAGTGGAATAAAAGCCAGGACCACCGTGTAGCTGTAGCACAAAGGCGGCGGCACACTAGCTATATTATTCAAATAATCGTGGATATTTAATGTTTGAGGCAAATCATAACGGATGTTTGGTTTTGGGCTTCGCTACTCTCGTAGATCTATGATGTGGGATGCTCTGTGCCTGTGCCTACACAAATGCCATTATCTCGAGTTCTTTCTTTTTTTTTTTTTTGTTAAAGTATGTTAATTGAATTTCATTTAATGAAGAAGATTAGATTTATTCCGAATGGGGGAGTGACGCACAAGGGTTATGCGTCGTTTAACGACGCATAAGGGTTATGCGTCTTACCCTAAGACGCATAACCCTTGTGCGCCACACTGGTTAGTATTCCCGTCTATCACGCGGGTGACTCGGGTTCGATCCCCGGCAACAACGCATTTTTTTAAGTGATTGGTATTTGATAAAAATGAGTTATTCTAAACATTTATTTTTGGCAAATACATATTACTTTTTGCAATCATCAAATCAATATATATATATATATATATATATATATATATATATATATATATATATAGGGAGATGATCAAAATAAGTATGTGTTTAAATCCAGAAATGCAGACCAAATCTTGGCCCTAGGATTAGATGATCTAATGGTCAATAATTAACTAAAAACACGGAAGGTCATAATTAAGCAATTTTAGGTCATATTATAATATTTGGGTTTAATGTCATGCTAAGATCGTTTTAGGTCATGCTTTGTTAGCATGACCTAAAAATTACCTAATTATGACCTAAAAGTGACCTAATTATGATATTGTTCTGCGTTTCTGTATTTAAATCTAGTTTTGCATAGATCAAAACCCTATATATATATATATATATATATATATATATATATATATATATATGTTCATGATCAATGGAGATTTTTTAAGCTAATTGAGAAATGAGATGCAATCTCAGCCACTCATTTTTATTAAATGAGTGGTCAAGAATTTGCCACATAGAAAATATTTTTACATTAATTAATTGTGAAAGGGCAGAATAGTAATTCTATATTTTTTTTAAGATTACCGCTCACCCACCCCCACATTCCCTGCCACACCATCGAATTTCCCCTCAAAACCTCCCCCCTCCGCCGCCGCACCACACACCTCCACCCTTCGCCGCCGCACCACACACCTCCACCCTTCGCCGCCGTCGATGCTCCGGAGAAAGTCGTCGAGCTCGGCGACCAGATCTCGAACCTCACCCTCGCCGACACTCAGAAGCTCGTCGAGTACCTCCAGGACAAGCTCGGCGTCTCCGCCCCCTTCGACGTGGTGATCGACGACGTGCCAAGCAACTCAAGGATCGCGACGATTAAGGTGGTTAGGGCTCTGACGAGCCTGGCGCTGAAGGAGGCGAAGAAATTGATTGAAGGATTGCCGTAGAAATTCAAGGAAAGAGTGACGAAGGAGGAGGCGGAGGAGGCGAAGAAGCAGCTCGAGGAGGCCGGCGCGAAGATCTTCATTTTAGCGCGATGCAGAGGAAATTTCGATCGACTAATTTTGTGCGGTAAATGAATTTTGATTTCTGGTCGATTTCGTCTGAATTTGGAAATAGATGAGTAGATGCAGTTCATAATCTGAATTTGTGATTCAATTGAGCTCAATTTTCTATTTCAATTCCCACTGCCGAAAAATTTGTTTTGCACTGTGCTATAAAAAAAGCTACTGTTTATTAAAGATAAACAAATTTGAATTGGTAATTTTAAAATTGAGAAATTTCATCATACGTTTGGGAATGGTAATTGAATTGTAAGAAATTCAAATAGATTTGGAATTGAAGCTCCGATTTGGAATTGAAGCTCCGCAAAAGCGTTGTTGCTTGTGTGGATCAGATCGAAGCATTTGGTGACGTTGTTGCTTGTGTGGATCAGATCGAAGCATTCAGTGAATCCTTATAAGTGTTATTTTTTAGTTGTTGACATTTTAATACGAGTTGTTGACATTTGATATTCTCGTAATTGATATGTGAATTAAAAGTGTTATTTTTAGTTGTTGACATTTTAATACGAGTTGTTGACATTTGATATTCTCGGTATTCAAATGTGAATTGTAAGTGTTATTTTTTAGTTGTTGACATTTTAATACGAGTTGTTGACATTTGATATTCTCGGTATTGATATGTGAATTGTAAGTGTTATCTTTTAGTTGTTGACATTTTAATACGAGCTGTTGACATTTGATATTCTGACTATTGAAATGAAATGACACTTATACCCCCGTGTTGACATAATGTGATAGCTGTTGACATTTAGTTAATCTTGTGGATTAGTGGCTGATATTGCATCTCATTTCTCAATTTAGCTAAATAATCTCAACCTAACAGGACCCTATATATATATATATATATATATATATATATATATATATATATATATATATATAGGGATGTATTCATTTCCTTTTCCTATATTTCCTCCTTTTTCCTTCTTAATATATCAGCCATTAGATTAGAGAAATGGACGGTCAAGATCAACATTGGGTAATTAATCCCGTGTTGCATTATTTGTCCTATTTTGTGCATTATGAGGGTACAATAGTAATCTAATCTAGGCTGGAAACCGCTACGAATAATGCACCACATGGTCACGAGTAATGCATATAATTGCCTATATAATGCACAATATGTGAACTGCAATGCATACGAACAAGATGTGCTGTGTTATGATGTTTGACACACGTTTCTTGTTCCCCCTAAGGGTTTAATAAGCTTAGGGGCTAGGGTATAGTACGTAGACATGTATGTAATCTTCACATGGTAACGAGTAATGCATATAATTGACTATATAATGCACAATTTGTGAACTGCAATGCATACGAACAAGATGTGCTGTGTTATGATGTTTGACACACGTTTCTTGTTTCCCCTAAGGGTTTAATAAGCTTAGGGGCTAGGGTATAGTATGTACGCATTAATAACAAATTATAAAACGATACGAATAATTCACCAAATTGTCACGAGTAATGGATGTTATTAACTATATAATGCACAATATGTGAACTGCAATGCATACGAATAAGATGTACCATGTTATGATGTTTGACACACGTTTCTTGTTTCCCCTAAGGGTTTAATAAGCTTAGTGGCTAGGGTATAGTACGTAGACATTACTAAATACACGTATGTAATCTTCAATCCGTTGATTAACCCATGTACACAATACATCTAATAATGCATAATATACTGAGATAATGACAATTAACAGCTACATAATGCACTACCTAAACCAAATAATGCACATACGTATATTCCAATAACAACAATTTGTTAGTAATGTCTACGTACTATACCCTAGCCCCTAAGCTTATTAAACCCTTAGGGAAACAAGAAACGTGTGTCAAACATCATAACATGGTACATCTTATTCGTATGCATTGCAGTTCACATATTGTGCATTATATAGTTAATAACATCCATTACTCGTGACAATTTGGTGAATTATTCGTATCGTTTTATAATTTGTTATTAATGCGTACGTACTATACCCTAGCCCCTAAGCTTATTAAACCCTTAGGGGAAACAAGAAACGTGTGTCAAACATCATAACACAGCACATCTTGTTCGTATGCATTGCAGTTCACAAATTGTGCATTATATAGTCAATTATATCCATTACTCGTTACCATGTGAAGATTACATACGTGTCTACGTACTATACCCTAGCCCCTAAGCTTATTAAACCCTTAGGGGAAACAAGAAACGTGTGTCCAAACATCATAACATGGTACAACTTATTCGTATGCATTGCAGTTCACATATTGTGCATTATATAGTCAATTATATGCATTACTCGTGACCATGTGGTGCATTATTCGCAGATACCAAAATGTGGCAGTTACTTTCCGTCAAATGTCAATAATAACCCTGTAATGCATACAACCACCTTCTATAATGCAACACAGAACCAGTTTTATAGAATCAATCTGATTCGTTGATGCCTTAGATCTAACGCGTAATATTAAGAAGGAAAAAGGATCTAAGATGTGAAAAGGAGAATAACGCTCCCCATATATATATATATGGATGTATTCATTTCCTTTTTGCATATTTCCGCCTTTTTCCTTCTTGATCTCAGCCCCACGATTTTGTCATCCGACGGTTAGATTGGTGCCACGTGTCATTTAATAATGCAGATTTTCAGTTGAATAATGCACACCGACTAATAATGCACCATTATAGCGTAATAATGCAGATTTTCAGTTGAATAATGCACACTCACTAATAATGCACCATTATAGTGTAATAATGCAGATCATCTGGACCGTTGATGAATGAGATCTAACGGCCCATAATAAGAAGAATAAAAGATCTAAGGGATGAATAGGAGAATAACGCTCCCCTATATATATATATATCATCAAATCAACTTTTTAAACATAGACAATAAGAGTAATATGTATATCATCAAATCAATAAGAGTAACATAGACAATAAAAAATGCATATCATCAAATCAATTTTTTATTGAATTTAATTTTTTAAAGTTTGTGTTGATTTTAAAGTAATCGAGGGTGATAAACATAGACAATAAGAGTAATATGTATTTGCCAAAAACAAATGTTTAGAATAACTCATTTTTATCAAATACTAATCACTTAAAAAATGCGCCATTGTCGGGGATCGAACCCGGGTCACCCGCGTGATAGGCAGGAATACTAACCAGTGTGATGCACAAGGGTTATGCGAGAGTAAGACGCATAACCCTTATGCGTCGTTGAACGACGCATAACCCTTGTGCGTCATTAACCAAAGACGCATAAGTGTTGTGCGTTTCATTAATAACACGCATAACCCTTGTGCGTCACTCCCCCATTTGGAATAAATCTAATCTTCTTCATTAAAATGGAATTCAATTAACATGTTTTACCAAAAAAAGAAAGAACTCCATTATCTCTTACATTATTTGTCTGAACGGTGTCGTTTGGTAAATAATAGTATTCCAGTAATAAATTCTTCGAGAATCCACTATAGGCAGCCTTCCCCAATAGCCCCGCCCCTTTTTTTATCCACAACCCCAATTTTTTGTCCATAGCCCCAATTTTTCCTCCACTGCCCCACTATAGGCGGACACTTCCAATAGCCCCGAAACTTTATAACCAATTTTTATTTTAATTTTTACGTTTCGTTTTTAAATCAGCTGAATTGAAATAATTATAAAACGAGGTAATTGAGACCGAATATTCGTTGTATTGGAAAAGGTAAAATTATACAACGAACGTAAAAAAATACAAATAAAAACTCCACCACCGTCTAATTGACGGCGTCGTCCGATTCCTCCGCCGATTATTCGTCGCCTTCTACGTCTCCCTCGCTGCCGCCGGCCGCCGCTGCCCAAGGACCCTCATCAGCCAAGTGCAGATGGCGCTGGATCCGACGTATGAGGTCAGAGTATATATTCTTGATGTGCGGGTCGTTGCGGCCTCGTATTTGCAGCAAGCATCACTCAATTCGTGCGCCAGCTGCATATATACGTTATCCCTCAAGACCTCGCTGGCAAAAGGGGCCCGTTACGGCGGTATAGGCGCGCGATCCAGACGCTGCCGACGATCGGCGGGAGGAACCGCCGGCTTCTCTAGCGCGTCGGATAGAGGCACGTTGTCCCCGAAGGGCGGGTACGCCTAGAGTGTGTAGCGGAGGGCTCTGCGGCTTGCTCTTCGTTCAGGTCGAACGATTGCGAACCGTTGCCGCTGCTGTAGTCCCCGGCAATGTTGTGTCTTGTCCGCTTCGGCGCCGGATCCTGTTCTTGGGTACATATGGCCTTGAATTTCGGCAGTCCTGCAGAACTAGAAACTCCTCCCACATTGTGAACTTCGGATGGCCGAGTGTGTTGTATTGCTCTATTGAAAGTTCTTTCACGTCAGCCTCGCTTCGGCCACTCTCTGCATGGAGCAAGTTGTTCCGGTATATGCTCGCGAACCGCCGGGTGGCCGGCAGAATCCTAGACAACTTCTTGCGGAGCTGTTCCCCGTCACGCTGGTAGGCGCCGCGAGGTTTGAACTCGTTGTACGCCTGCACGACGCGCTTCCAAAAGCTCCCATCGGTCTGATCGGTGCCCAGTATGGGGTCTGATGTGGCGGCATCCTACGCCCTCGCCATAGCAACGGACTCCGCTTTGGTGTAGTGCATGACCTTTTTTTCCCGCCTTGAACTGAACCGCTGGCCGAACCGCCACCACCGGAGCCGACGTCGCTGCCCGATCCGCCACTGCCACTGCTTTCGGACCCTCCGACTCTCGTCGCAATGGGCGTATCCGGTATGCCGGAACTAAGCAGATTGAACATCGTATCCAGTGCGTATTGATCTGCCTCAGTGAAAGGGGAGCTGCTGGATTGAAAAGGGGTCTCCGGACGCGGATGGTGAAGGGCGTCGATGTTGGGTCTGTAATCTCCAAATGCCGAACGGCTCAGATTCCTCGGCAAAGGTTGGGGCGTGGGAGAAGACCTCCACGGCTGAGATGGTGGAGGAGTTGGACTCGATGCCCATGGCGGGGGAGATTGATTCCAACTCCATGGTTGGGACGGAAAGCCGCCATATCCCGATGGCTGAGAAGGATAGCCACCATATCCCCACTGCTGAGAATGATAGTCGCCATGTCCCCACGGCTGGGAAGGATTGCCGTCATATCCCGATTCGTGTGAGTAGGGGGATTCGTCGTCTCCACCGTGCATTTTTAGAGAGTGAAAGTGTAGATAGTGAATGAAGGGAAAGTGTGTGAAAATGGAGTGATAAATGGATGGTGAAGGAGTAGTATTTATGGGGTGATTTTCGAAAAAATAAAAATAAAAAAAAAAATCAAAGGGGCCCGTCGCCCCACTATAGATCGCCCGGCCATCGCCCCGTCCTCGCCCCTAGTCGCCGAAGCCTCTTCCGCCCCGTCCTCGCCCCCATATTTCCGTCCTCCCCGGGCCGGACGTCCCGGCCACTATAAACCGCTCCGTCGTCGCCCCCTCCGGGGTGTCCGCCCCCTTTTCTATAGTGGATGCTCTTCCACCTCACATTTTTATGAAGCATTCAAGGAGAAGACAATTGCACATCGTTGGTACACTAGCTAGAGTTTTTTGATATTTTATTCACAGCGAGAAGACGACCTACTCATTTTGTGGAAGAACACGATATGAAGAAGAAATTTGGAACTGATGTTAGTAACAACGCACCCCTCACTTCTTTTTTGTGTGTTGATTGAATAGTTGAATTCATTTCCTTTATTTAGTAGGGTACTTAACTTGTTGCATAATTTCAAGAATGTGAGGTGAGGATTAATTATTTTGTTGCCAAATATGTGAAGCGTGACATTCTTTTTCTTGGTCTTCTTTGATTTGGATTGCAATAGAGGGGTCGGGTCGGGGGCCCAATTCTTCGATGAATCGTCAAAATCATTAGATACGTGGGGGAGCTGGAGCTGGAGCTCTTCGAAGTCCATATCCTTCGACCAATCATAGCCTCATTCTAATCCAAGTAACTCAAAAACTAAAAGAAAAAAAAAGTAATATTTCGTCTACATTTATGAGTCATGGTCAAAATCATTAGTGTTATTCCATCTACATTTATTCTCTTATCAGTCTATGGTTAAAATATTTCGTCCACAATCTCCATTCAATAATACATATGATAAAAATGTAGAAAATATAAAATTAACAGCTTTGTAAAAAACTAGTTGCTGCAAATAAAGATCTTTTCCTCAAGGCTTTCACTATGCTACCACCCTTCCAATCACACTACCAATCTTTGTAGACTTGCAAAGAATTCTGTTAATAGCATCTGATGGCTTCATAAAAAATATTATGCTGGTTATCGCTATTCTACTAAAGGATCAATAATGAGACCTGAAAATGGAAGAGCAACAAATGCCCTAAAATTAACAGAACTGATTTTGATATTTGAAAAAGAAGGAACTTTCCTCAAGCTCTGAAGATGACCTTATTTTTAAGAATGTGGTTTGCTGAGATCAAATTCCAGATTACTCAAATTTCTAATAAAATTTGAATACTTGAATTTCCAACATGAATAACAAAAGAAGTAGAGTTTTTATGTTCTTGGTCAACCACCCCCTCCAAAAAGAAGTTAAAATTATGGCTCTGTAGCATAACATGGACATCGTTCATTATTTCTCAGTAGCATAACATGGACATCATGCAATTAATGTCTCAAAACCAATTAGTAGCATAACTTCTGAAAAAAAAGGATAACTTACAACAAAATACATCGTCATCCCAATTCAATCATCTTCCCACTCCATGTCTTCTTATTCCTCCTTTTCATGAATTCAAGTTTTTTAACTCAAGAATTATAACTTCTGCAACTAACAAGGAAATTTACACAAAGATATATACCAACATCCTTTTTCTTATACGTATTCATCTTATCGAATGTACAGCATCTTCTTTAGCTTACAAATTTTGTCCTTACTTTAAAGAAGATCAATTCTAGAACTACAATACTTTAAAACTTTTATTTCCATCCTTGGATCAAAGGATCTTTGTGAAAAGCTTGGTGCACTATCTCGCAAAACCTTTGAGCAAAATGCAGTACTATATCTCCCTTCAACTCTTCGAGGATGAGTATATAGGGGAGCATTAGGGTGCCACCATAGTTAGAGTGACACCCTACCACTAATTTGATCCGTCAGATCTGGTATATGGACGCTTGAGATCAATTTATTGAAATAGAGTCCGCATTGCTGGATAATGTAGGGGATATTGCTGTGTAGGGGTAATTTGGTCTATTACTTAATTTGAAACCTAAACTGATTTAGGTAATACGTAAACTGCAAATACTATTTAGCAATAGTGCAATATTCATAAAGTAACACTGCAATCTGGTAAGGTAAAAACTATTACAAATTATGCAGACATTTAAAACTGCAATATTCATAGAGTAAGACTACAATCTGGTAAGGTAAAACTATTACGAATTATGCAGACACGTAACACTGCAATATTCATAGAATAACACTGCAATATTCATAGAGTAAGACTGCAATCTGGTAAGGTAAAAACAAATCTACGACTATAAACTTCAAGTACTTCAAAACAAACTAAATACTCTCTTATTCCTTTTGTCTGCCCGGTTTCTAGAGTCATTGGGACACATTTCTCCACATTTTCCACACCGACGCAATGGTTTGTTGTTCAACTTCACAGTCTTCTCCTTGCAGAACTGCTTCCCCTTCATAGTTGAATTGCAATATAATGCAATTTCACATTATGTAGCCAACAACTTTCAATACATAATACAACAATCTGGTAAAGAGCAAGGTATAGACATAATAACTTAGTAGAATTGGAATCAATGCGAATTTAAATAGAATCAGTAGATTCATAACCAGGAAAAAAAAGCTAAAATCTAACAATAATCGCAACCAAATAGGAAGTTTCTTATGAAATCGACCAATAATCATCCAAACACATACAAAATCCATTGTCAACAAATACATACAAAACGGATGACAAACTGAATCAATGACGAAATATGGAATCAATGTCGAGGATTACTCAATTCGCACATCAAGGAAATTACTCAATCGCGAAGATTACAAAAACTAAGGAATTGTTTACCTTCTGCAGAATTACTCATCTCCAAATCAGAATTGATGATCATCCCCATTACCATATGATATGAATTGAAGAATTGATTCAATCAATCGTCTCAAAAGGAAGATAAAAGAATTGATTCAATCGATGAACTCAAAAAATGACTATCACCTCCAAATCATGAATTAATTCAATCGATCTCCATTTGGAATCGAGAGAGTGGTATGTAATTGAAGAATTGAAGAAACGTCACAACGTCATAATCTCCAGGATTGTGTGGAATTGAGTGTCGTATTCAACTGATTAGAAAATTGAAGAATCGTCATGATTTTGTGTGAACATGGATTGCCCATTTGCGTTGTTGAAATCTGTGAATTGATTTCAATTTGCCTCGTGCTGGTCGGGATTCCCCAATGTCCCTGACAAGGTAATCAGTGTCTACTCTCATTGTGCGTTGTTGAAATCTGTGAATTGATTTCAGTTTGCCTCGTGCTGGTCCCAACGGGATTCCCCAATGTCCCTGACAAGGTAATCAGTGTCTACTCTCAGATGGAGATGGAGATGGAGATGGAGTGCAGTGGACACTATGACACCCACGGCATAATGTCCCCTTATCTTTCTAGGATGCCCGTTCAAGGTGCTTGATCATATAATGGGCAAGGTTGATCGGCCTCTTGTGAAGGAGACTCCATAAGAGAAAGAGCTCGTCCCGCTACACGCTGCCTTGTTGTGATCAGGCAAACGGGTGGTCTGCACATGCCTTTTGGATCATCCTCAAACAGGGTTCCGGATCATCGAGATCGAGGTCTTAGCCCTGTTGGATTGAAAGCATTTTAGAATGCATTTCTATCGAACTCATCCGGCTCCCTATGGTCATCCGCCGTGAACCCAACATTCCCTTGAAACGAGTAATGAGAATAACCCTTTTTTTAGCCTTTAGAATTTATAGTTTTCAAAGTATTTAGAGCATTAGCAATGGGGCGCCCTAAGGCGCGCCCTATGCACCGCCACGTCATCTTTTTTATCCTCCTACCCTTCCACCCGCAGTGGGGCGCCATACGGGACACCCTAAAGCGCGCCCTAAGGGGAGCCCTATAGGTTTTACTATTGTTTAGTTAATTAATTTAAATGTTTTCAAAATATATAATGCAAACTAATTAAAAAATGCAATGATTAAAAAAAATCATAAACTCGTGCCATCGAGCGCGCTTCTACCGCGGACGAAGCATAGGGCGTGGGCTTAGGGCGTCGCATCGTCCGGGCACCCACAATGGTACCCCATGGCGCGCCTGAGGACGATGTCACGCATTGGGCGCTCCTTCGGGTGCCCCATTGTGGATGCTCTTAATCAGACTGGCTTGGATACCAAGCCCATGTCAAATTGTTAATCATACACAAAATCTAATTCGAATTTTCTTTTTGAAATTTATTTTAAAATAACGATTAAGAAATCTAGTGTCTGTCCATTACACTATGAGCCGATGAATATATAAAATATTTTCAAAAAACATTGTACTAGTAATGTTATAAGGGCTGTGAAAATAGTTAGTAGTTTTATATTAATATGAATTATATTTTGGTAACATCAAATTAATCTTTAATCTTTACATGATAATAGTGTTACAAATGTGCATTTCTGTAAATTTACTTTATATTAATCAGATTTATATAAATCTACGCTATATAAAATAAAAATGAAAATAACTATATATGTGATATTTAATATATATTTGATACCCCTTAATTAATTTTTGAATGACCTCCAAGTCCTGTAAGGATAATTTTGGAATTTCATGTTTTATCATTATTGTTGGTTCAGAGATGTCTCTTTTCTATATTTTGGATTTTAGCGGATAGAATTTTCTATCATATGCTACGAGTGTGTTTTAAGAGTATGTATGGTCTACAAGTTAAAGGCCCGAGAAATTACCATGGTGTCGCATAGGCGTTTATCTCTCTCACTTCTACACTTTGTCTGCCCTCCCATCTACTGCTATCTCCTGCGGTGGTAGTGGTTTCCACGACCAATGTAACTTCCCGATCAATTGAGTCTGCATTTTGCACGAATGTTAAGGGGTTGTGATTTTCATGATGAGTTTTCTAAGTTTAGTTTGGTTTTGTTTTTTATGTTCATTGGAAGGCAGGGGTAAGGCTTTCAATTTTGAGATTGCACTTATTGAGCACGTAAGTAAAATTAATAATTATTCAATACCATAATTAGTTATGATTATAACTATCTGCTCCAAATATAATTCGTCTAATGTACGGCTTGGCTTCATTAATAAAGTATTATTTATTTAATTAATAATATTATACTTATTTTTAATTATAATTAGTTAATTATATCATCAATCTAATGCAATTAGTTAGATTTAATGCGTCTAATGCAATTAGTTAGATTTAATGCGTTGAATGGTTCTGGAAGTTGAAAGTTGGAAATTAGAATATCCTTGAAAAAATAGAAATTGCACATATTTTAATGTATAAATGATAAAAATTAAGAAAATAATTGGTAAAGTGAAATAGAATTAGAAAAAATAAATAAAGTAAAAAGGAAGAGAAAAAATAATGAATTTTGAGGTCTATATTCTAAAATAGAAAATTTTTATTTTTAACTAACAGTCATAGTTTTATTTTATACTCTTCTTTCTGCTTTTATTTTTAAGTGACGGAGGTAATTACATATATTATTTTTAAAATTGAAAAAATAAATTAGTTTTACGATTCAATGTTGTACTATTAGTCTCGACTATTATTTGCTGAGAAATTATTATTTGTTAATTTTATGTTATGGAATCACGGATTTTATTTTGGAATATTTGAGATTTTGAATTTTATAATTGTGATGAGGTGGACTGTATTTTGAGTTGTGATTAATACAAGCAGAAATAGAGGAACATAAATGATGAAAAACATTTAATTTCATTGACCATCTTAATATCTGTTCCCTCCTATATATTTTTGTACAACCAAAACATTTATCCGTATTTTGAGATGTTAAAAAGGGAAAAAATTGAAAAAAGAGAAAACAAAGAATATATGAATGAAACTATTCATCTGAGCCGTCAAAACTGATCATCATCATCGTCAATCCCTCACAAAGCCGAAAAATCAAGCCCCAGCTCCATTTTACAAAGCCCAGCTTCCTCAGCCGAGCCGCCAACAGCTTCACCAAGCTTCCAACTTTTCGGCTTAACACAGCCTTTAATCGGCTCAAACCCAAGCGTCAGATCCAGCCCCATCCCATCCTCGCCCTCCGTTTCCAAGCTGTGACCCGCTACCGGCTCGGGGGTCTGAGCCGAAGCCAAACTCTCCTCGTCTGGCGGCTCAGACTGATGGCTCAGAGCCGAGCCGTTCCCGCTCTCGTCTGGCGACCCGACCCGGCTCCTCCTGGCCCGCTTGAAACGGCAGCGGTTCCTGACCCGGTGCAATTCGTCCGACCCGGAGAGGGTGTCCTCTTTGGTGACGTGGCGAATGTCGAAGGCTTTAAGCGGCGGCCCGTTTATGGCCTCGGCGGCGTCGGTGGGCATCGGGGCGATGGGAGCCCCCTTGAGCACCGCCTCCACCGCGGCCTGGCAGAGCTGCCAGCTGCCCGACCACATCAGCCCGACCGAGCCGTAAACCGGATTCACGATCCGCCCGCACGCCTCGTACAGCAAAGACCTAAACGTAGCTGCATAATTCGAAAATTGAGGGTTCAGAAAATCGAATTTTAAATTTTGTTTAGAATTGATATGCAAATGGGGGAAAGGGGCGGACTAGGGCGGAGGTTGTCGGGGGAGGCATTGATGAGGTTCATGAGGCCGGCGCGGCCGTAGAATTTGGCGAGGAAGACGGTGGCGTTGGCTTGGGATTCAGGGCTTTTGATCCACTCCAAACACGGCCTTATGCTGCAACTCTGGCTGCAGCCCTTGCGCAGCACTCGACAGCCGTTACAACTCAGTCTCATTTTGAAGGAGCAATCCAAATTAATTGAAGCAGAGAGTGGAAATAAAGGAGATGGAGGTGGTTGAGTTAAATGTGGAGGTAGTGTGTGTGTATATATGAATATGAATATGAATATGTAAGATTTTTGTTGGGGAGTTTATTTAAAGGAGGGGAGTGGAAACAAGAAAGGGAAAACTAGGGTCGCTTGCAGTTGTTTGGAACAGAAAGAGAGTGGTATTTGGTGAAAACCAGGTTGCCACATTCATGGAAATGGGAGGTGTACACTCATTTTCAATTAAATTATTATTGCTAATATAATGTCAATCCAATATTTTCAAACCTTTTATCAACCAATTATAAAACTCACTTCCTTCCACCACCGCGTGCTCATCACCGCCCCAGCTTAGACTCGTTGTTCAAAAATTAAAAATTATGGTATGCGAATGCGATTGGATTAGCATCTTATTGGCTACGAGAGGATAGTGGAAAAAATTAATGAAAATTTAACGCTGATTATAAAAATCTTGAACACATCCGTTTCCAAATTTTTTTACATATGATCTCTATCTTTGCTCGTTCAAATCAATGCATGTTGTGGTTCAAATCATCTAATGTGAAATAATTGGAAAACGTGCAAATAATCCATCCGTCGGCGAAGTATTGTCTATATTTTACTCGTCGGCGAAGTATTGTCTATGTTTTACTCGATGCGGATTTTAAAAAATGTAAAGAATAATAAAGAAAAAAATTAGTGGAATATGAGTTTCATATTTATATAGAACAATAGTTTTATAATAGAATGCGAGTGTTATGTGTTTGCAAAAAGTGAGTTTCATTTTGCCAAAAAAAAAAACAAAGTCGACAACATTTCACGAACGAACCATGACAAAAATTAATATTTCACGGACAAAGAGAGTACATATAAATACAACTCCTATTTTATTAGCATGAGGTACTTTCGGAGTGATCATTTAATAAACCCATTAAGAAGTATTATTATATTAATATAGAATTTGCGTGTGGATCGACAAATAATCACACCAGTATTATAGCTGAGGTAAGGAGGGCCTGTGGCTCATGGTTCGGAGAATTGCTTGCACATTCTCGTGTGTTTCTATATGAACTCGATCAAGACCGATGGCGACTTGTGACATATGTGGTCTTAGTCTTATAGTCTTGGTTAAAGCAATTGATAGTTGAGATTTAAACCACCCCATATCTGAAAATTAGAAAATGTGTAAATAATATATAAGTGCAATCTCTATTCCATTAATAAAAGACTTTTGGGATATATCTTATAAATAAATTGTGAAAACTTAGTCCAAAGCGGATAATATCATATGGTTTCAATTCTAAATATAATTTTGTTTCAGTTCTTTAGAATATAGATCGACAAAGCTTAATATGCATTTTACATATCTTCACGAAAATTTAGAAACAAACCCGTAGAAACTTTTTTTCTAAGTTCATGGTATAAGCAGTAGAATTGAAATGGTCATAGAATTGGACGTCTTTCATTGGTAATAGACATAGAATTGGTAAAGGTCATAAAAACGTTACATTTTTTGTGGCCTTTCAGTTCATGCGTCACACTTTTCTTTTTAGTTTATCTCAAAGACGTTACATTTATTTTTTTTTTAAAGTCCCCTCTCACGTTAATATAAAAATATTATTTTCTATCCACTGAATATATAAAATATATCCTAAAATCCCGTGCCACTTCTCAAGTATGTCATCTATTATCGGACGAAAGGAATATTAAACATGGATGATAGATTCAATTAGACTTGATGTTTCTCAGCCTGCCAAAAATAATTACTAGTGTTGATTTTGTAATATAAAAATTTAAATAGATTTACTAGCGTAACAAATTGCAACTGAAACGCGGGTTAATTATTTTGGTCTCGGAGGTTTTACATTATACTCCCACCATCATTGGTGAAAAACACCCAATTTTATTATAAAATTGATAAAACAGGAGGAAAAAAATCAAATAAAGTGAGTAAAGTAGATAAAAGTATAAATATAATAAGCAAGAAAAATATAAAAAACTATAAATTGAGATTACTTTTTTTTTTTTAGTATGAAATTAATTTGATGGGAATATAAAATTTAAAAGATGAGATTATTTATTGTAATCAACGGCGGTTGCACATAGTTTTTTTAATTCAATTCATCAAATAAGATAGATAGATGTCAGAGTGCAGACGTGTATTGGTTATGGGAAAAGCAGACGTGTCGGAAGAAGGAGATGTCAGAGTGAGGTCGAATCGCCACATATCGTGGAGAAGGAGGGGCCCCACTCCACATACTCCTGGTTTTCTGGAAAACCGCTCACACCACAAAACCGGCGGCTCAGTACCTGGTTTCTGGTATAAGGCTGTGGGCCTTTTCTCATTACTTAATTCACATTACTATTTTTCAATCTTCCAACTTCTTTCCTACGGATTTTCCTCCACCAGTGGGCCTTCTTGTTCATGTTTGCTACTTTGCCCCTTTCACCATCCTTGACTAATACTCCCTCCGTCCCGCACTACTCGCACTTATTTCCTTTTTGGGCGTCCCAAGTTACTTGCACTCTTTCCATTTTTAGTAAAAAATTTCACCTACAGCCGTAATTTTTGACTTTCCTATACACTCATTCCTTAATCTCCGTGCCGAAAAGGAAAGGGGCGAGTAGCCCGGGACGGAGGGAGTAGTAATCTTTTTTTATTATTAAAATAATATTCCATTCTATTTACGGATTTATAATTTGGTAGTAGGAGACAAAGGATTTGTTATTTAAGTTTATTTCAGTAATAATATGGACAAATGAAATGACCAATTTTCTGAATAGACAATATGTTCAAACCGTGTGGTGTGTGTTCCCACTGCACATAGAAGTAGAATAATAATAATAAGAATAATAATAATAATAATAATAATAATAATAATAATAATAATAATAATAATAATAATAAGAATAATAATAATAATAATAATAATAATAATAATAATAATAATGTTAATGGTAATGGTTTGAAACATAACTAACTTGTTGAAATAAAATAGTACAGTAATAATAATGAAGGGAATTTTTCGATTGAAAATCAGAGAAAAAGATTGCGTGGTAATTTATGATACAGATGCTAATTTCTTGTTAATTCGGCCAGTCAAGATGAATGTATGTAATTTTACCTAACTTTGTGGGATTATCTTGAGAATAGCTGTTTAACCACATTTAGAGAGGAATTACGTAATTTCCGCAAAATTTGGGACCAAATTAGTTATACCGACAATTTATGGATTAAATATTGACAATTTTTTAAAATGCATGATAAATTGATAGTAACAAATTTCTACCTTTTTTACTTGGCTACCCTTGTTACAAATAGCTATTGGAGTTCGCCACAAATAGAATTACACATGATATTATTGTTCAGCCGTTGGATTATGTTTGAAAATGGGATGTTTCAAACTTCAAACAAGCAAATTGACTGGAAAAAATCAACTTCAGTGGAACGAAAGGCCATCTTCAATTGTAAAGTAATGCATAAAGAAAAATTTAAAAAATGTAAAATTTTGGTGGATAGTTATAATTATTCTATTTAATTATGATGCTTATTGTGTTTTGGTGTGTTGATCGAGAATCTAATTTAGTGAAATAATAGCAAGTTGGCGGACAATGACTCGTCCTTGCGTGGAATAATATTGCAATCCAATGATAAGAGCATCTCCAATAGCTTAGGACGTCAAATAGCCCTCAAATAGCCTTCACACTGCCACATCATCAGCACTATAATTCTCCTGCCACATCAGCTTGCCACATCAACTGGACATCAAATAGCCCTCACATAGCCTTCACACTACCTATCCACATCACTAATAACAATTATATAATTTAATTTACAATCGTAGCAACATACGGAATTTGATTTACGACACAAATACGGGAAAATTGAATAATACTATTAAAATTTTTTCATTTCGTTTTTAAATCAACGGAATTGAAATAATTATAATCAATACTCTTAATTAATTCAAAAGGGTATCAGCCCAACCCTTCTGGGCCCAAAACAAATAATTAAGATTGGCCCAATTGCTTTAAAACAAAAATCAGCCCCAACTCCTTTAAAAAAATCCTTCTATTCTCGGTCAACTCCTTCTTCTCCCTCTCGGTCAACTCCTTCTTCTCCACATTTCCACTTCCATTCTCCATTAAAAAAGTTGAAAAATTAAAAAATAAATAAAATAAAATCGGACGCCGTCGGCGTGGGCACGCCGATTGTGACGCCTATTTAGCCGACGCCGATTTCGCCGACGCCCAATGGTTCGGCGTCAGACCGGCGTCGGCGAAAAATCGGCGTCGCGGTGGTGACGCCGGTTATTGGAGATGCTCTAACTTCGTCTTCTATTCATTAAAATTTTCAATTTCGTACAAAAGCATACGTGGCAATGGCCCATGCGCCATTATGTTTATATGCTCTACTATAAAATAACTAAACAAGTATGACTTCAGATCCACTTATTTAGACATACAACTTGTATTTTAGACCCCTTACGCCATCCACAATAGGAATAGCCCAGCAATAACCCAGCCATAGACTAGCCACTGCCACATCATCAGCACCAAAAATCCTCCTGCCACATCATCAAAACAAGCAAATAGCCCAGCAATAGCCCAGCCATAGCCTAGCCACATAATATCCACATCACTATTAACAAATATATACAAAATGAAATAATTAACAATCACACAATATATGAAATTTAATTTACAAGACATATACGGAAAACATTAGAAATACTATTAAAATTTTAAAAATTACAATAATTTAAAAAAAGTACAATACTAAAAAAAATTACAATAATAAAAAAAGTACAATAATTCACTCCTCGTCGCCGTCGTCGTCTCCTCCGTCGCTGTCGCCACCATCGCCTCCGCTTCCGTCGCCGCCGCGTCTACTCCCGGCGGCTTCCCTCCGTGCCGCCTCCAAATCCTCCTGCATGCTCAGGAGCAATGTTTGAAGCAAACTCTTCTCCACGGGGTCCACCGCCCCCCGCCATTCAGCCATCGTCTTGACCATCTGAGCGCGTTTGTTGACGCACGAAGAATTTGAGATCCGCTGTGGATTGGCCAAGGGGGGATGCCGACTGGACCTCCTGTGAACCCCCGGCGACCCCCCTCGCCCCCCGTTGAGCCCGCCTGTGCCCAACCGGGCGAGTACGGCGAGCAAACGAACGAGGGGTCGGGACCTTCTGTGCCGTCTCAGGGAGGTCGTGGGAACCACCGCTACTGCCGCTGAAATCACCGGAATAGTTCAACCGTTGCTTCTTCGGCCAGCCGGAGTCGACACCTACTCGGAACTTCTCGGAGTCGTTCAGCACAAGATAGCAGTTCCAGTAGGTGAATTCCTTGTACACCCCCTTCAGGGGGAAGGCTTTCTCCGCTATCCTCCTGCAGTCGTCCTCCGTTTGCCCACTGCTCATCATGCGGAGGGCGTTGGTGTACAAGCCCGAAAATCGGGAGACCGCAACCCTGATTCGGTCCCACCCCTTCCGGCAATCCTCCCCATTGCGTGGCATCCCCTCAGGGCAAAACCTCTGGTAGGCTGCTGCTATCTTGCCCCACAAGTTGACGATCCTCTGGTTGTTCGAAACGAGAGGATCGTCGCAAACACTCACCCACGCCTTGGACAGCGTGACGTTCTCCGCGTCTGTCCACCTCCTCCGTACCGAGTTGTCGTCCTCACCCGACTGCGAGGACTCGCCGACCCTTTTCCCCTTGCCATTCTTCTTTGGGGCGCCCCGACCCCGCCCTACGCCCCCCGTTTGAACGGGAGCATCAAGAACACCGGAAAGATCTATCCCCAAGTCATCGAAGGAGAAAGTGTCAAACTGGGCCGGAGGCGCAGCATCCGTTGGCGTCGATGTGTGCGACGAACCAGTCGAAAAATCAAAACTGGGGCGATAGACGTCCCCCGGCGTCCCCTGCGTCGCCGGTACCCCCCCGGGCATCATCTGCATCCCGGGTGCCCACCCCGGCATCTGGACACTGGGTGCCCACCCTGACATCGCCGGAAACGCCCCCGGCGGACTCCCCCCGCTGGTATCCGGGCATCATTTGCTGCCACGGGTACATGCTGTAGTATGGGTGCATCTGACTCCATCCACCTCCCACGGGGATCGGGGGAGTTTGAGATCCGCTACTCCCTGAAGTAGGCTCGTTGTTGAGATCCATTTACCGTTATTGATCTTGTACAGAAATTTAGATAGAGAGAGTACTCGTTAATACAAGTGGTGCGAATGAAAATGACAGGCAAGTCGCGTATATATAGTGTTTCAGAAAAAAAAAATAAAAAATCGCGCTAGGCGGTGCGCTAGGCGATCCGGGCGCTGCAATAGCACCTAGCGGATCGCCTAGCAAACCGCCTAGCGCCGCGGAATCGCCGAGCGCTAGGCGGTTTTTTTTCTCGAAATCCGCTAGGCGGCTACAATAGATCGCCTAGCGCACCGCCTAGCGCCGGCGCTCGGCTAGGCGGTGCGCTAGGCAATTGCCCATGCTCCATTATGTTTATATGATCTACTATAAAATAACTAAATAAGTATGACTTTAGATCCACTTATTTAGACATACAACTTGTATTTTAGACCCCTTAAGGCATCCGCAATGGGCGGACGATGGTACGCCCAATGGCGCGCATCGTCCGCGCCATCCATCGTCCGCACCCATTGCGGGTGCGCGCAATAGGGCGCGGACGATAGTCGCGCCCTATACTTCGGTCGCGGAGGATAGCGCGGACGATGGCCATCGTCCGCCCCATTGCGGCTGTCGCGGACGATGGCCATCGTCCGCGCCATCGTCCGCCCCATTGTGGAGGTCGCGGACGATCAACCGCGGACGATGGCACGCGGTTTCGTTTTTTTATAAATACCGTTCATTTGTAACATTTCATTTCACTCGATTTCATTTTCGAAACTTACATTTACATAATTACTACGAAATGGATTCAAGCCCCAATAGTCCTACGTTTAGCGCAAGAGCGCATTGGCCGGGTACAGATCCCGACGATTATCGTTCGTTCGACACCAACACCCATTACGATCTCGATTTCAGTACGGAATCGTATAGGTTGTCTGACATGGAGCCGTCTCCGCACCGCCCAACCGCAGCGGCCGATCCCGACCCCGCCGCGACCGCTTCTGCCCCAACCAGAAAGAAGTGGAACCGGCAGCGGGCGCAGAAGTTGCCGCCTCCCGGTGATTGCGATGAGTACGCCCCCGGCCGTACGAACTACAACGACGACGAAACTCTCACTTTGGCCCGGTGTTGGGTAGATATATCGGAAGATCCGATATTCGCGAACAACCAGCGACAGATCGCGTACTGGGAACGCATCGCGGACCTCTACAATTCGGTCAAGCCGCCGACCGCGTACAAGCGCAAGCGTGAGCAACTCCGCCAGCACTGGGATCAAGTCAAGAAGCAAGTGAACTTGTACGCGGCGGAGTTTGAGAAGTTCACGCGGTCACAGAGGAGCGACGTGCGCGCTAAAGCGTTGTTGTCGTACCGGTCGATGTACGACGACTTCAAGCACGAGGCCATCTGGGCGCTCTTGAGGGACAAGCAGAAGTTCCAAGGTGGAATTCTGCACATTGGTGCGCCGGAGAGGACGAAGACCACTGAAGCTGGTGATTACACGAGCAGCGGCTGCGGCAATCACCCGGTTGACCTCAACCGGACGTACGTGGATGAAGGGAGTTCCGGCACACCGGTGTCCGTCCGGCGTCCTCCCGGCGTCAAGGCTGCGAAGGCCAAGGGGAAGGCGACCGCGACCTCATCGTCGACCGCTGCAACCCAAGCTCCGGTCCCGGTAGAGCTCCCGACCCAGACGGCCACCGCGTTTGAGTCGTTAGCAACAGCGGCGATGGCAAGGACGATGTTGCAGACGCACAAGGCCCTCAAGAAGTGTACCGACCCCGACGAAGCATCTCCGGGCGTTACTCGATGAGCTGCGTCGGAAGTTGGGAATTAGCCCGACTTAGTTTTTTTTTTATTAGTTCAATGATGTAACTTTTTTTATTAAAACTTCGTCGTTTGTTATTTAGACCGTTTTTTATTTACTCGTTACTTGTTATTTGAAAACAGTTAAATTAATTAAACAAAACAATAAAATGATGATGTGGCGCGCCATAGGGCGCACCTTAGGGCACCCCACTGCAGGTGGGGAGGTAGGAGGATAAAACTGCTGACGTGGGGCGCGCCTTAGGGCGCCCCATTGCTAATGCTCTTAGGAAGGCTGGGGGATAAAATATCTAACTTTTTTTTAGGATAAATGTCTCGTATTTGAATATAATTGATTCATCTATTCATTTGAGTCTGTCACACCATCTCTTTATCATATGCGATTACTAAAATACTAGTGTTTAACCACATAGTGTTAAACATATACGATAGAAGTAGACAAAGGTGCAAAATATATTCTACCACTTAATTCACTAAAATAGTGTTTAAAGCATAAAAAATACTGTAATACTCCAATCAACTTGATTGGAATATAGAAGTAAATATTTTGGCAATGTTTATTTTGGCAAAACAAGACTGGGCCAAGAGCAGTGCAATATTGGGCTGCTAAAATTTAATTGGAAAGCCCAAATGAAGGTCGCACTTCATAACAGGGCATAATAAATTCACAGAAATATACAGAGGGCAACAAAGCTTCTTCATATCATTTCTTCTGCCAAGAACAAAATTATTTCCAACTATTTGACATGATATTTTCCATACTTACAAAAAAGCACTCTTTACAAAGCATCTCGGAAGGAACTCCCAATCGATATTTCCTCCATAAACAAAAACAAAAAAAAAAGAATGGCATAAACACAACTTCCTCCCCAGCTTCAATTTTCTGGACTTATTGCTTTTGGTCAGCTGAACATGGGTTACTCTACTCCTCAAGATCACCTAATTTTATTATTTAGCTACCCTAATCTAGAATATAACAGCCTAAGTTTTTTTATATCTTCACTCCCTTGCAAGTGGTGCTCTCTCTGTCTAAGTTTTTAGTATGCTATGCCATGCACTAGTAGTAACACGGGATTGACAATCAAAACCTCTGCTTGTTTGTGTCCAAACTTCACTCTAGAATGGGATGGTGGAAGAGAAGCTGAATCGGAAGGGGAGGAAGCTGAGGGGCTGCTGAAATGGGCATCTGGTGCTAGAGGGTTTTGAGCCAAAGAAAAATGGGGGAGATGATGATACAGTTGCAAACCCTTGAACAAGATAAAGGGTTCAATATTTTGGCTTATCACTACTACTATTATTGATAAAAGTGATCGATTCTATGGAGAAGGGATTATCGATTTCATTGCAGAATATCATACATATAGGGCTAGGTTAAGCTATACAAGGTAAACTACTAATTTACATTGATTTGGTATCTTCCAACTTTGGTATAGTATAATTCTAGAATGATTCCATGATCTTCGGTAATTTGGAGTTGATCCTCCGAGATCTTCTCCAACACTCCCCCTCAAGTTAAGTAACGGGATTCCCGATACTCAACTTGCACAATACCTCGCGGAATAACTTCGAGCTCACTGCCTTGGTCAATATGTCTGCCAACTGGTCCTCGGATTTAACATACGGCATCTCGACTACCTTTGCTTCAATATTATCTTTGATAAAGTGTCTATCAACCTCCACATGTTTAGTACGATCATGTTGGACTGGATTCTCTGAAATACTTATGGCCGCCTTATTATCGCAGAACAACTTGCACGTTTGAGACGAAAACATCTCTAATTCCTTCATAAGCTTCCGTAGCCACAACAGTTCGGTCAGTCCACTCTTAATACCTCGAAACTCAGCTTCTGCGCTGGACAGCGCAACTACTTTTTGTTTCTTGCTTCTCCAAGTTACAAGGTTCCCTCCTACAAAAGTGAAGTACCCAGCGGTGGACTTCCTATCATTTGGGTTTCCGGCCCAATCAGCATCAGTAAATCCATGTATCTGCAAGTGCCCATGTTTTTCAAACAGAAGTCCGTGTTCGGCAGTCCCCTTCAAGTAGCGGACAATACGGAGAGCTGCCTCCCAGTGCTCTTCTTGGGGTGCGTGCATAAACTGACTTACCACCCCACAACATAGGCAATGTCTGGCCTTGTATGCGACAGATAGATCAGCTTCCCAACCAATCGCTGATACTTTCCTCTGTCAGTCTGCGCAGCTCCTTCCTTTATCTGCAGTCCATGATTTTGGATCATTGGAGTGTCGGCTGGCTTGCAATCTATCATCCCAACTTCTGCTAGCAGATCCAGCACATATTTCTTCTGATTAATAAAAATACCCTTCTTCGACCTGAGAACTTCTATTCCCAAGAAATACTTCAATGGTCCCAAATCTTTCATCTCGAACTCGCTAAACAAATTCTTTCTCAGTTCAGCCATCTCGTCTGTGTCATCTCCGGTAAGGATCATATCGTCTACATATATGATTAAGCATGTGATTTTACCTTCCCTCTTCTTGATAAACAGTGTGTGGTCTGAGTTGCTCTGCTTATACCCATACTTTTTCATCACTTCTGTGAATCTTCCAAACCAAGCCCTCGGGGACTGTTTCAGTCCATATAACGTCCTCTGCAGCTTACATACTTCTCCGGCTTGAAATTCATCGGTGAATCCTGGTGGAGGTTCCATAAATACTGGCTTTGGCAGTTCTCCGTGCAGGAAGGCATTCGTCACATCGAACTGATGAAGTGGCCACTCCTTGTTAGCAGCAATCGAGAACAATACTCTTACGGTGTTAATTTTCGCCACAGGTGAAAAGGTTTCAGCATAGTCGACGCCGTATGTCTGGGTGTAGCCTTTTGCCACGAGTTTGGCTTTATACCTCTCTATTGTGCCATTCGGTCTTCTTTTGATTGTGAACACCCAACGGCACCCAACAGTTCTTCCCCCTTATGGTAGTTTGTCCTTGGTCCAGGTATTGTTCCTCATTAGTGCTTTCATCTCAGTGAGCATAGCCTCCCTCCAGTGCTTATGCTTCATTGCTTCTTCAGCCGATTGTGGAATTTCTTCTTCATCGTATAGGGCAGCCTCAAATGCCCTTGCCATCTTTGCCAGGTTCCCTTGTACGAAGTTCGCCACTCCATACCGACTTTTCTTCCCAATCTTCTCGGGTGAATATCTCTTTGGTGGAATTCCCCTCGTGCTTCGGGGAGGAAGAACATATCTCCTAGTGTCACTGTCAACTGTATTATTCTCCTCCGACGATTCTGCACTTATTGGATCAGTAGCAACCGTATGGAGATTCGGTTCAGTAATTACCTCGGATATCGGTGAAGAAGGATCAGGGGGTGGATGAGATGATGGCTCACTGTCCGAAGGCAAGACATGCTCGGCGGTAGTGACAGCTGGTTCTGGTGGATCCTCGATCGAAGAGTTTGGAAATGGCACCACCCAACTTAGAGTCCACTGAACTATCCGGATCACTCTCCCCCTGACTAATAAGGTGGGTGTGATAGAAGAATTCGGTTTCTAGGAAGTTACAGTTCATGGTGGTAGTGACTTTCTTGGTATGTGGGTCAAAGCATTGGTATCCCTTTTGGTTTACCCCGTACCCGACAAAGACACACTTGGTAGCACAGGGGGATAGTTTGGTTCGTTCGTGTTTGGCGATATGAATGTAGACAGTACAACCAAATACTTTGGGTTGAAGGTTTAGATGTTGAGGAATTTTGGTTAGAGAGGATAGAATATCGAGAGGGGTTTTTTTGTTTAGGATCTTAGTGGGTAAACGGTTCATTAGGTAGACAGAGGTGGCTATGGCTTCAGGCCAGAAATGCTGCGGGACCTTAGATTCAATCATTAGGGCTCGGACAATTTCTAGGATTGTCCTATTTTTTCGTTCAGCTACCCCATTCTGCTCTGGTGTATAAGCGCAAGAAGTTTGGTGAATCATTCCATGGTTTTGGAAAAAATTGGTCATGTGGCTGTTAATGTATTCCCTCCCATTATCAGAACGAAGTGTTTTGATCGAAGTATGAAATTGGGTTTGAACCATTTTGACAAACAAAATAAACTTATCCATAACCTCAGACTTATGTTTCATAAAATAAATCCAAGTCATTCGTGTGCAGTCATCAACAAATATAACAAAGTATCGAAAACCGTTCCCCCCGGCAAAAGGTGCGGGACCCCACACATCAGAGTGAACTAACGAAAAAATAGACCGCATACGAGTATTCGAAAGTTTAAATGATTGTCGGTGGCTTTTTGCCAAAACACAAGTCTCACAAAAGAAATCAGAAGGAATAGCAAAGTTCGGAAAAAGTAGTTTAAAGTAACCCGGGGAAGGATGTCCTAGTCTTCGGTGCCATAGCCAAATTTCTTGTCTCGTGGATCCGTGAGCCAGCAAAGCACTACCATGTTGAGCTATCTCGTCCACGTAGTAAAGTCCACGGTGTTCAGTGCCACGCCCAAGTATCCTCTTCGTCCGAATATCCTGTAAAATGCAGAAGGTAGGATGCATTAAGAGAGTGCAATTCAATTCTTTCGTTACATGACTGATTGACATCAACCGCTGAGACAAAGTCGGAACATATAAACAATTTTGGAGACGAAGTGTGGGAGAAATTTCTATAGTCCCCGACCCTTCAACTGTAATCAATTCCCCACTAGCGGTCTTAATGTAGGTTTTAGTGATTTTATTCATGCTAATAAAATCACTTCTATTTGGGGTCATAGTGTCCGTGGCCCCACAGTAAAAAATCCACCCTTTTGTCATATTTATTCCCCTATGTACATGAAATGCAGTGGGTAATTGTTCTAATGCAGCAAAGGGGTTTTTCGTCACATAATCACATATATTGGGGCTATTTTTCGAGTTTCTAGGGACACATGGGTCAAAAAAAGATTTCAAGTAATCTGGGGGCCTGCCATGCAAAATATGGGGTCTAATGTCTAATTTTCAAACACTCATGGGGCTTATGTCTGATTTCCGAAAATTTAGAGGTAAATTATCTATTTTTGCACAAAAGCTAGGGTTTGGTCTAAGACCAAACCCAGTACCTCCTCCTTTTCCGGTCGGCGCTATCTCCTCTCGCCCGGCGAAGTTCCCTGCTCCTCTAACGTTGCCGCCGCCGGTCGAGACCTCCGGATTCACCACTGGTCCGAGGCCGATCGTTCCCCCACGACCCCCGTTCTGGTTTCGCCCCTGTTCTTCCTCGGTTAATCCGACTGCAATTTTCGCCGCTCTCGTTCGCTGCCTCTCTTCCCACCAATCGGGGTATCCCAGCCGTTTAAAACATGTCTCGTACGTGTGTTTGGACCTTTGGCAGTGGGTGCACCACAGTCCCGATTTATCCGGACGGTTTCCCGGTCGGCCGGTAGCTCCTGCGGAATGCGGTGGTCCTCCACTCCGGTGCGGTGGCCTTTGGGTCTGTGCAGCCAGTCCGCTCCCAATTCCTCCCCCAGATGATGTATCTCCGGCATTCACGCCGACGGTTTCAAGGGTGGGGGAGGACGATGCCGGTGGCATGATGTGTCGTCGAGCCGCCTCCGTCTTTACCCACCCATAAGCCGACTCCACTGATGGGTAGGGATCCTCCTTGAGGATATCCCTCTTGATCGAGTCATACTCCAGGTTCAGCCCCGCCAAGAACTTGAATAGCCGCTTTTCATTCGAATGAGTCCGATATTGATCGACTCCCTTGTCACAGCAAGTAATCGGTTGCTTCTGGCAGCGGTCCACGTTGATCCATAATCCATGGATCCTCCGGTAATACGTTTCCAGATCCATGCTTCCCTGTTTAATTGTGATAATTTTCTCTTCCAGATCGTAGATAAGGTATTTGTCTACCTTGTTTTCGAACGTCACCGCAAGGCTATCCCACAGTGCCTTGGACGTTTGATGGTGAGCGAAATCAGCTATGATTTCATCTTCAATGTTGTCGACGATCCACGAGAATACTACCAGATCGTCCTCTTCCCATTCATCGTACCCCTTGCTTCCTGGTTCTGGGGGTTCTTTCCTGATGTGTGAGTATGCGCCTCGGCCGCCTATCTTGACTTTCATAAGTCTCGACCATATCGGGTAGTTTTTTCCATCGAGCTTGAATGCCACGGTGACATTCTTGCTATTCTTCAACTTTGACAGTTCTGGATTCGGTTTTGGTTCCTCTGTTTCTGACATTTTTCTGCAGGATTTTTTTTCTTTTTGGTGGTGAATTGGTTATTCTGGGTCTCGGTTTAAAGGGTCGGGAATGGTATTTTGTTCGGCTATGATGAGATTGCTCTGAGCCGACGTAGAACCTGCTCGGATGCCATGATAAAAGTGATCGATTCTATGGAGAAGTGATTATCGATTTCATTGCAGAATATCATACATATAGGGCTAGGTTAAGCTATACAAGGTAAACTACTAATTTACATTGATTTGGTATCTTCCAACTTTGGTATAGTATAATTCTAGAATGATTCCATGATCTTCGGTAATTTGGAGTTGATCCTCCGAGATCTTCTCCAACAATTATATTGCCGAATGGTGTAACCGTGGGATGATTTGATTGTATACAGTTAACAAGGTAAACCAATTTTTTCTTTTACGTCATCAAGCCTTGTCGTAGAAAAGAATATGCGGATAGTAATATCCGATTAGGAGCAAAACACATGACTTATTGCCAAAGAACAGAGAGAACACTACTGTTCTACAAAATGATTAATCAACAGATCAAAAACACCAAAGCCACAGTGTAGATATGCAATCCGCATTATGTTAAAGAGAGTTAAATGGCAAAATCCAATTGCCGCTGAAACGAAAATGAGATAAACTAATTTAAATGGAAGGATTTAGCCTAAGAATGATCATCACTTACTGCCAATCAAAAACAAGATGCCTGAGATTAATCCGACAATAAAACGTGATAGCATTCAGAATCGTAGTTTTCAATCAATAACCGACCTCGTGCAAGGACACACGCAACAAAAAAAATATCAATTAATTCAGAAAATAACCATAAAATCTAACCACTTCTTTAAATTAACAAATTATTATTCGCATAAATCACATTAACTATTTTAGAAGGAAGACAAATTCACTAATCACAAAATTGTTACCATTATATAAATGGAAGAATGAAATTCTCGAATATTAACTCCAAGTCGCAAATAGTGGGTTTATCATCCCTCAAATATTGACTCGGGGAAATTAATATTGAGTCATTTTCACAAAACAACGCTTAATTATTCCAATGGTACTTCAACTAATTAGGTAAAATTGATACTGGACTCATATTCCATTTACAATTATCTTTTTCATATATGATAGATTTATTTTCTTGCATGGTGAGTTAGTGTATTTATTTTCTTGCATGATAAGTTAGAATCCTAGCATTATAAATACTATGAGACATTGTTACTTTTTTTTCCAAATCCATGAATGAATAAATACAATTATCTCTTAATTATCTTTTTCTCTTGCAACAAATCCTAACAAACCGCCTCCCTCTGCTCGACAAATTTCCCACGACAAAGAAAATTATCTTTTTCGAAAGTATCAACACAATGCTTCATGAGTGTCAACACAATGCTTCATGAGTGTCAACACAATGCTTCATGAATGTCAACACAATGATTTGAGAATGTTAACACATTGCTTATATTGATATTCTACATGTATTATATTGACATATTTTATATATCATGTTAACATTTGTTGTTGTACGAAAAAATTAAAAATTTTTGATTTTTTTCAAATTTTGACATCGGAACATATGCAAGTGAGACCTTGTTAGAATCCTTATGAAATTATCTTTAATTTTTCAAGTTATGGAACATTTTTCAAAAGTTAGTTACAACTAATTTGTTGTAAATTGACCTTAATACCCTTATTGACGTTTTTTGGTGATCGTATTGACATTCCGGGGCTAATGATTTGGGCCATTAATTTGAATATCTAATTATTATTATTTAGTTGTAGTTAGCAATTAAGTATTAAGTTAGCAATATAACACTTCCCAGTACTACAATTTATATATCATATCTTAGCATTTTAATACGTAAAACATAGACATTAATATTCACAACATTATCTTAGAGCATCTCCAGTGGTTGCCCGTCCCACTCGGACATCCACTAGGACTTCCCAAAAATACCTCATGCCACGTCACTAGGACTTCCCATCCCACTGCCACGTCAGTAGGACTTCCCCTGCACAATTCGCCCTTCCCACTAGGACTTCCCGCAATAAAATAAATCACAAATTCACAAATTATTATGCAATTTACGTTTACGGAAATAAAAATTTCAACAGGAATACGAACGGGAAAATTTAACAACTTCATTAAAAAAAACACTTTAACAACTTCATTAAAAAAACATACATGATTTAAAGAAAACATACATCAACGTCAACCCCTCCGTGCTCAAACCTCTTCGATAGTATCGTGCTGAAGTCGAACATGGACATCTGTTTGCCGCATGTCGGCAAATGCACGCAACCGCTGAACCTCTCCATGAGGTACCCCCATATTCACATTCGCGGTGGCCACGCCGTGACTTGGACATGTACCCGTATTATCTTCATTGGTCCACTGAGTCAGTTCCTCAGCTTCGTTTTCGACAATCATGTTGTGCATTATGATACATGCGTACATGATATCGCCGATATTGGGAATATACCACTGTCGTGCAGGACCCTTCACTACCGCCCATCGACTCTGGAGCACACCAAATGCCCACTCCACATCCTTGCGCGCTGCTTCCTGACGGCTCGCAAAGTATGTCTTCTTTTCTCCGAGTGTATGCTTGATTGACTTCACAAAGACGGACCAGTTTGGGTATATCCCATCCGCCAAATAGTATCCCATATTGTGCTGGTTGCCGTTGGCGACGAAACTGATGGCGGGACCAACGCCATTGCACTGATCGTTGAACAGGGGCGACGACTGGAGGACGTTGATGTCGTTGTTCGACCCGGCGACTCCGAAATAAGCATGCCATATCCACAGCCGGTAGTCAGCTACAGCTTCAAGGATCATCGTGGGATGCTTGGCTTTGAAGCCGGTAGTGTATATCCCCTTCCAGGCGGCGGGGCAGTTCTTCTACTCCCAATGCATACAATCTATGCTGCCCAACATCCCAGGGAACCCGTGCACCGACCCATGCATATCTATCAGGCTCTGGCAGTCTTCGGGGCTTGGACTACGAAGATACCGCTCCCCGAATATCGCTCTCACGCCCGCACAAAAATTATGCAGACACTCGATGGCTGTCGACTCGCCAATGTGGATGTACTCGTCGAACATGTCAGCCGCACCTCCGTACGCCAGTTGTCTGATTGCGACAGTGCACTTCTGTAAGGGCGTGAGTCCGGGTTTGCCCGCTGCATCCTCCCTGATCCTAAAATACAGGTATCTTCTCTCTAAAGCACCCACGATATGCATAAACAGCGGACGATGCATCCTAAAACGCCGTCGGAATAAGGCATCCCCAAAACGCGGCTGCGGGGCAAAGTAGTCCTGATACAACCGAATATGTGCAGCAATGCGGTCACGGGGTACTGTAGTTCGACGATAGATCGGACGAGGTACCGCCGCCTGCTGTCGCCGCTGCTCCCTCTGCTGTAGCAGCCTATCTATCGCACCTTCCACAGCGACCTCGATTTCATCCTCGCTATCACTGTCACTAGCCATTCTAGATATACTAGAAAATAGAGATGTAGAGAGAGAAACTTGTTAACACAAGTGGTGCGAATGAAATGAAGTTCAACGAGCCGTATATATAGAGTTAAAAAAATTCAAAAATAAAAAATACCGGACGACCGACCGGACGTCCTACCCCACCCCACAATGGCGCCCGTCCACTCGGACGTCCCTCGGATATCCGAGGACGTCCGACGTCCTACCTTGATGGGCGTATCCGACCCCTTTTGCCACAATGGCGGATGTTCGGTCGCCCGTCGACGACGTCCGAGCCGGACGTCCGCCGCTGGAGATGCTCTTAGTTATATTCAATTTAAAATTTTATTTATTATTTCATAAATGAACTTCACACTTCACTGACATTTTATTACTATTACTCACATTTTTTAAAATTCATATCGAGTTAGATATCGTATGGCGAACAGAGGCTACATAATAGTATATGTATTATCAATAAAACTTAGTAGATTTAATAAAAGAGTGGGTACATTTGCCCAAAGGCACATATCCTCAAACAAATAGACCATATGAAATGGAAGGTTTTTCTCTCCATTTAATTTTCCGGCGTCAATTAATGTTTAGACTTGTCCCTGTCAAAATTAGGCTGCTACAAATTTTCATATATGAAGGAGTAATAAGTTTGGAACAACTATTGAATCAGATTTCATACTCTCTATTAAAATAATAAAATATTGATTAAGTCAATACCATACCATAATATAATACGCAAGCTTTGAATCTTTCGGCCTTGGGGAGCATACAAAAACCAAACATCGCGTAACTGTCTCTCTTTCTCTTCTCTCTTTAAATCTTTATTTCTGAATACTGATTCTTGGCGGCGGGTGTCTACGAACTAAAAGTGAAAGGGTCAAGAGGGTGAAAGCGATGGGGAGTCCAGTGAAGTTTGAGGGTGTAAGCGAGGATTTGCAGAAGATTCTGGATGCTGAAATGGACCATGTGGGCCCCAGGAGGCGAGCTCGTGAGGCCTTCAAGGACATTCAGCTGTCAATCGATCACATCTTGTTCAAGGTATTTGGGAATTGAAACTTGTGCTTTATGTAAGCTTGGATACGAAAGAGCTGGGATTGCTTGTTTCAGTGGTTTATTATGAATAAAAAGATTTGATTTTGAAAGTTGAAACTGGTGTTCTTGGCTTTGTGGCAATTCCTTTAATTTGAGTTTTTGGTGACATCTGAAGGGAAATCGAGGTTTCTTTTTAGTTTAAGGCAGTATGCTTATTGTGATGTTATTATGGTAGCATAGCCCTGTTTATATAGTTGGTGGTGGATTTCATTTGTCAATGAAATCTCAATAATTTAACTAGTGGTTTATTATGTAGTTTAATTGATAAGTTATGTAGTTGTGCTACATTATAAACTGGATACCTAGAGTTGATAAGAAAGAAGAGATGTGTGTGAAAATCTCTGGGCAATGTTGATGATTTATTGTTCCATGTTCTGATAAGAAGTATCCCTTTTGCCTTTTGGCTAAAATCAAGTGTATTCCGACAAGAAACAGATGAAACCGCAAGAACTTAACATATCTAAAACGTGGTATTGGGAAACTGAATAAGATCGAAAAAACTAGAACTAGTATATTAAATGGACGGAGTCATTCTATTTTTTGGTGTAGATAATCTGTTCTGCATTCATATTGGCATTAGGTTTGTACAGAAACTTCTCCTGAGTTCTAAATGTTTGTCTTTGTATTTATTGCTTTACATCTCTTGCAGATGCCTCAGGAAGGATTGAAGACAAAAGAGGTAACTTCATTTCATATTTCTTGCCTTTTTAGTTGAATGTTACTAAATGAGGTCTCTAACCTCTTGGTCTATGTATCTCCCATTTGTACATTTTCTACAGTCCTGTAGTGGAGAACTGCTTTTCTATTTCTGAATTACTCCATGTATTTTCGAAAAACTGTCTTCATGATGTCATATTTAGGAGGAACATGTTTTGGAATACATATTCTTCCAATATGAGAATATCTCATCACAAAAAATAACTGTGGTATCTTCATTTTTGTTCCTTTTTATCAGAACATAAATGCAATGCCAAATCTCATTGTTTTGAACTGGTTATCTTTTCCTTACTGCAGTATTGTTCCTTTTTATCAGAACAGAAATGCTATGCCAAATCTCATTGTTTTGAATTGGTTTTCTTTTTCTCACTGGCAATCGGTGTAGAATCCATCTTCTGTTGGCCATTATTGCACCATGACCGTCGGCCGTCGACATTTACAATATATAAACTTTTGTAAATTGTAACAAACATTACCTATACAGTTTCAAATTTTCATTTCAATCTTTTCTTAAGAAGATGAAGAACTTTCTGTTTAGGAGTACTATGTATTGCTATTGTACTCAATCAATTTTCAAAACTTTCTGATATTGATATCAAAGTACTTATCTAGATTCTTTTCAGTCATACGAAGTTAATTCCAGAGGGTTAGAAATCTACTCGAAAAGTTGGCTTCCAGATAGTGGTTCCCCCAAAGCTGTTATTTGTTTCTGCCATGGTTACGGGGATACCTGCACATTTTTCTTGGAAGGCATGTCTAGCTCATAAGATTGGTATAGTCTATGAATTGAAATTGATCATATCGAGACTAAGTGATTTCATGCTATGTCTGTAGGAGTTGCCACAAAGTTTGCATCTTCTGGTTATGGGGTTTTTGCCATGGATTACCCTGGATTTGGTCTATCAGAAGGTCTGCATGGCTACATCGAGAACTTTGATATACTAGTTGAAGACGTCATTGAGCATTACTCAAAGGTGAAAGGTAGGGTATGAAGTGGCCTGAACACACGTGTTATGACTTATGAGTAAATTCTGTAAAGCTTGCTTCTGTGTGTGTGAAAGTTGATATTATGAGCGTAAGTATGTCTTTTAAATCTTTTTCTCATAATAGTCGGGTGATGCTCAATGCAGAAGACCCAAATCTCCACAAATTACCGTTTTTTCTGTTCGGACAATCTATGGGGGGAGCAGTAGCACTCAAGGTGCACCTGAAGCAACCCGATGCTTGGAATGGTGCCATTCTTGTTGCACCAATGTGCAAGGTGCTTTTCCATTCTTGTTTTTGTGATTCAACCCTTGTGATTTACCTGATTGATCGTACCTTCATTCCAGATTGCAGATGATGTGGTTCCGCCTTGGTTAGTGACACAAATTCTTAGTGGAATGGCGAAATTACTTCCGAAACTGAAGCTCGTTCCACAAAAGGATTTGGCTGAGTTGGCATTTAAGGATGAAAGGAAGAGAAAACAGGTCAGTTTTTTCCCTCTAAAATGGCTAAGAAGAATTCATCATAGATTTATAGACTTTTGAAGCGTTGTCTTTTAGTTTGCTCGGTCAGAATATGACAAGCAGTTTTTATGGTTCGTGAACTGTGCAGACAGCTTATAACATCGTTTCTTACAAGCATAAACCACGCCTAGGAACAGCCTTGGAGTTGCTGAGGACTACGAATGAGATAGAGGAGAATCTGGAAAAGGTATGCCTATTGCTCGATTCCATGATATGTTTTTGGGATATCTTGTTTCTTTCTTTGGTACTATATGATTTAGAGGTTAATACCAGGATTGACTGACATGTTTGGTTTACTTGCCCTGTATTCCAGTTAGTAAAGTGCCTAGTAGAAATTGCTAGCTCGATTAACTGTAATAGCTTTTACGACCAAGGCATATTGCCAAATATTGTGAATCTATTTGATCAAAGAAGAATGTGCACTCAACGTTGTTGCGGTGTGCAGGTATCGTTGCCAATACTGATCTTGCACGGGAAGGAGGACAAAGTAACTGATCCATCAGTGAGTCAGGCTCTGTTCGAGAAGGCAAATAGTCGAGACAAGAAACTCAATCTATACGCTGATGCCTATCACGCTCTTCTGGAGGGGGAGCCGGATGAGACGATTCTTCAAGTATTGAGTGACATCATATCTTGGCTTGATCAACATTGCAACTGCTAAGCTGGCATGCTCAGCCCACTTATTTATCTCTGCGAATTATGCTTATCATTCACAAGTTAGATATTAAAGTCCCATGAATTTTTAGTTTTTTAAACTTGCAGTTGAGAAATAAACTAGGTACAGATGATAATGCCTGATTGTTATTGCATTAGGCATCAACTGTAAACTAGATAATTTAAGATGCCATAGTGTTTATTTTTCTCCACACAAATATTTGTACAGGAATGTGATTCTTGAATAAAACTCGGATTTTGTTAAACTGTGTAGAATTTTATCGCTTCATCTCCGTATCAGTACTTAAATAGGGTGAATTTGTCCTCATTTATTAGAATAACTTTGAAAGAACGGCGGATTCTTGGGTTTTTCTATATTAATATTGGGTGGAAATTCTAATTTTCCAATTTCTTTGAGAACCCATAATTAATCGAAGTGGAACTAGTTTAAATGTACAATTATGAATGACAATCCGGTCCAAAAATTTGTAGGCTAGTTAGAATAATATGCAATCCGAATAGGGTTAGAGTATAAAATTTTGAATCTGACGAATTTCAAATTTCAGTCTGATTAGTTCGATAAAATTTGAACTTGGTCAGTCTTCAAATTAAGTAGGATTGATTCGAAACCCAATGATTTTGTCCGCTAGGTTGCATTTGCAATAAGGGCAATTAGAGCATCCATAATGAGACTGGACTTCACATAGCCCTCACATAGTCTTTACACTGCCACATCATCAGCACTAAAATTCTCCTGCCACATCAACTGGACATCAAATAGCCCTCACGTAACCTTCCCACTACCTATCCACTACCTATCCACATCACTAATAACAATTATATAATTTAATTTACAATCGTATCAACATACGGAATTTAATTTACGAGACAAATATGAGAAATTCGAATAATACTATTAAAATTTAAAAAGTACATTAATTTAAAAAAAAGTACAATAATTTTAAAAAAAGTACAAAAATTAAAAAGTACAATTAAAAAAAGTAAAAAAAAAAATCACTCGCCGCCGTCCTCGTCTCCGTCGTCGCCCAGCCCTTCTTCACCGTCGTCGCCGCCGCCTCTGTCGCCACCTACGCAGCGGCTATTCCCTCCGGTCTCCCTCCTCATCGCCTCCAATTCTTCACGCTGGCTCTGGAGCAATACACGAAGATAATCCTTCACCTTGGGGTCCACCGCCGATTGGAAGTCAGGGGAGTCTGAGACCCTACCCCGGGAGTCGGGGGAGTCTGAGACCATCCCCTGGGAGTCACTGGAGTACATTCGTAGTTGTTCTCCATTGCTCGTTATTGATCTTGTACAGAAAGAAAGATAGAGAGAGTACTCGTTAAAACAAGTGGTGCGAATGAAAATGACGTTCAAAGCGCGTATATAAAGTGTTTTCGAAAAAAAAAATTAAAAATTAAAATCTGACGCCGGTCTGACGCCGATCCGGGGCCTACAATGGCGCCGTGAGGATCGGCGTTAGAACCGGCGTCATCACACGAATCGACATGGCCACGCCGAAGTTGACGCCGATTTCGCCGACGCCGGTCGCAATGGTTCGGCGTCAGAACCGGCGTCGGCGGAAAATCGGCGTCGCGGTTTTGACGCCTCCATTGCTGATGCTCTTATTGTCTCTTCTTCATATTTGTAAATTAATTGGATACTTCAATGATAATTTTGATAAATTGAACAATTGCACAAAAATAAAATTAACACTTCAATTAATATGTGTGATACATATATACACCATTAGTTTTTATTAATATAATCGCACAATAGTTTAAATTAAGTTGTTATCTAATATAATTAATTCAACCCGGTTAGATGACACTTCTAGTATGTATAATTCCTCCTAGATTTAAATAATTATTCCTAAAATTATAAATAATTAGATTTACATTCTTCTTAATACCAATATATCATCGTATACTCATACGCCTTTTTCTATAATAGGTAATTGGCTCATATCAACAAGCGTTTGTAGTCCAACGGTTAGGATAATTGTCTTCCAAGCAATAGACTCAGGTTAATCATTAACCAACAACATGTTTATACTTGGGCTATTATTTCTTCATTAAACTAGTCTATTTTATTTTAATTTTGGGTGGGAGTTGTAGAATAATTTATACGCTCTTCGTATAATAAAACTTGAAAATAGCACGAGTTCTAATTTGAAAATAGCACAAGTTTATAATCATTAATTAACAACATATTTATACTTAGGATATTATTTCTTTATTGAGATAATCTATTTGATTTTAATTTTGGGTAGGAGTTGTAGGATAAACTTGAAATAGCACGAGTGGCACGGGTTGGATTCATTAATTGAGATGAAATTAGTATTCATATTCATAAATTGAGATGATATTAGTGTTCCATGGAGATGAATGGTTCCGATTCGGATGTTGTCGCACGACTTGTCTTTGCTGCAGATGAATGTCATGACATCCGGTTGGCGCCGGTGCCTGTCATGTTATTGAACTCGACGTCGCTGATCTGTATGAGGGATGACTTATCAAGTGAGCATAGGTTCCATGGGCCGTACCTTTGATAAAAAAAACGATGGGGGTGTCCGTATTGACCATAGTGAGGTTGATAAAGTGGAGATATGAGATGGTGATTGTCCCTAGCGCAGAGGGCCACGTCTTGATCCTTATCCCGTTCTGGGTGTTGGTGAAGGTGCAGCCCTCCACCTTATCTCATCCACCCTCTTCTCATGCACATTTTCCCCCAGACTCCCGATTCTGACGTCGTGCCCATGTCACGTTCTTGATGAGCACTTTGCTCAGCTCGTCCCCTATTGAGATGCAGTCGTTCCCCATCCCTATGAAAGAGTCGTGGACCTTGTTGTCAAGCCCCCGGGCGATGTGGAGGTCGTCCGTGTTGATGTTATCCCGTGGGGCAGACTGTGAAGTGTTGAAGGTGACGTGAGGCTGGAGATGTAGTTGGCGTGCCACTTCTTGCTGTCCTTGGTGGTGATGACTTGGATGATTGAGTTATTGATAAAGTTCAAGCTCAAGTTGATGGGGAGGTTCAAGCATGTCTTGTTTTTGTTGCAGTCGTTTGCTTTCTAGGCTTGTTCGCCCTGCCCCGTCCGCGACGCCGCCCCCGAGATGGTCAGGGAGTCCATATAATTGATGGTTATCTATTGGTTGGGTCCAGGTATGCTTTGTGGTTGTCTTTGATCTCCAGATTGATTGGGCCCTTGTTCCACCCTGACATGTAGGCTTGGCTTAGTTCAATTTCCTGCTGGGATCAGAACTTGACTTGCTCATGTTGATGCAATTGCGTCATTCCATGCTATCATCAACGCCTACATTGCATAGTTTAGAGATGATGATAGTCATTAAAACTATACAACTCGACCAAAGTCTAGTCCAACTACACGTACAAAATTAGTAAATCACTGTTACATCCATATAAATAATTACCTCACTGATGTCACAATTAGGTATTTAGTGATGTTGAACACCGCTAATGAATCAACCTTCAGTAGTAACTGCAAAACTACAACTGCGAACACCACATGAATTTTCATATTGTCTCACTTTTACTACGAGGTTTTGTAATATTTTTACTCTATGGCTCCATTTGGTACTATGGAATTGGAATTTGAGCCTTCAATTCTAAATCTAATGTTTGGTACCATATAAATATTTGGATTTGGAATTGAATTGCAATTTCAAATCTTTCAATTCCAAAATTTGAATTCTATATCATAAGAAGAAAAATTATAATTCCAAATAGTAAATTAGATAGCTTCACTACACACACTACACACATTTCACACACTTCACACACACTACTCACATTCCACACATTTCACACACTAGACGCACTTCACACACTACACTTATTTCACACACTACACGCATACACTAGTCTAGGGATGTCAGCTTAGCCTGAATACGATGGGATTGCCCGAATAACCCGCTACATTTCTAGGGTTAGGGCTGAAAAATTATAGCCCAATAAGAAATCGAGCTAATTGGGTCAACCCAGTCGGGCTGACAAGTTAAGCAGGCTAGCCTGGTCGGACTGGTGGGTCGGCTCGCTGGGCTACACTTAGTTAGGGTTTACTACTTTGTTACTCCCTCCATCCCAAAGAGTATGAACATTTGGTTCGGCACTGTTTTTAATACATAATTGAAAAAGTAAGAGATAGATAGAAAAAAAATGTTTTTAAAGTATTGCTAGTGGAGAATAGGTTCCACCTTATTAGAGAAAAATGAGTTTTCAAAATTAAAAAGTTCATACTTTTCAGAGACGGATTAAAAGTAAAATAGTTCATGCTTTTCGGGACGGATGGGGTAATTTATTTTTCCACCACGTCCAGTTCAAATCCAATGGTTTTATTCATATTTTATAAACATAACTGCTAGATCCCATAGTTTTATTTTACGTTGACAAGTTTGCTTTATTACCAATAATAGAAAAAAACTGTCGCATCTCCTAATTTTCATACAAATTTTAAAATTGTTAGCTAAATCTGTATCTTGATTTATTAATTCAGATTTGCATGTTCACGACTGTTTTTCCTTTACTACTAGATCGAGTGTTTCATTGTTCATTTTTTGTATTGTACTAGTACATAAGTAATTTTCCAATTTATTTTCTAGAATTAATTGTTACAAATAAATGATATTTTTCATCTTTGCAATTCGATATAGATATGATACTAAATGTAATGTATTTTACATTACATAATTAGAATGATATATAGACTACTTTTATCCAGTGTACGTAATCTGAAAATTGTAAAATATTTCTATTTTAAATGTTATTGTTTTGACTTATATCATTAATTCTTGTATATCGATTCATTACGGAGGAGTACTAATATAAAATATAAATAATTCAATTATTTGGTCAAAATCCGATAGCCCGATGGGCTAGTCCGAAACTCGAATATTTAGGATTAGGGCTTAGAATTTATAACCTGATAAAATTCCACCCCGATTAGCCCGTACCCAATCAGTTTGCAATCTTTAGACGGCTGACTCGAAACCAGTTGGGCCGACCCGATTGACATTCCTATGGGTGCCTATTTAAGGTTGTATTTGTGGCACTTTCCAAGAACTGCAATCGTATGGATCGATCCTATCCATTGCACGGGCAAACGCGACAAAAATCACTTGTGTATTTGGATCGAAAGGGAAGTCTTCACCATAGTACTTTCCAGTATTAGACTAACAATTTACTTGACATGTAAGGAGCATATGTAGATGCAATAAAAGGCCAAAGGGAGAGTATTGCATAATCTCTGATTACCAATTTACACATGACTATGGCCTATATCAAGTGCAGTACTAGACTACCAATTTATCACCTTTTTTAATCAACATTGATTGTAAAATAAAGAGAAGACAAGACTACTATATATGTTAATTTAGGATTTCTTCAATTGTAATCAAATTTATTTTCTTTTATTATACTGATATTATAATTTTTTCTAAAATTTTCCATTTATATATGCATAGATTTTGGTATTAGGCAAATAAATAGGGTTGTGATCAATGTCGAACCAATTTTAAAGACCGAACTAGAGACCAAATCTGGGCCATTAGATCTAGTTTTTTTGATGAGATGTGCTGCTGTGTCAATTTTTCGGTCTTCATTACAAGCCCATTTTACTTCATTGTATAGATTTATTACTTCATTCCGTACGTAATACCTTGAAACTACAACATGTTTTTACTTTCTTCCAGTAGGTTTTGAAATGATTCAACATATGTTTCATTTGAATTCATTGACTTGAGTTTTTACTTTATTTACATTAAAAATGCAATTTATTCAAGTGCGTTTATTACTTTATTCAGAAACGTTATTACTTCATTGGATAAGGTTTTTACTTCATTCCAGTAGGACTTCACATACTTCATTCCAATAATTTATTGCATCATTCCATGTGTTTATTACATCATATCAGCGTTGTGGCGGTGGTGATAGATATTGTAGAGAGAAAGAACGACACACGACGGCGAAACCGCATTTACGTACTGGAATGAAGTAATAATCCTACTGGAATGAAGTAAAAACCTACTGGAATGAATTTAAATCTTTGTAACATGTTTGTATGACTTATTTACCTTCGGATGAATTAAAATAGGCTCGTGATGAAGGTGAAAATAAATTATAAATTTGTGCCTCTCATCCATAAAAAACTAGATCAAAAAACCCTAATTTGGTATGGTTCGGTGGTTCGGTCTTTAAGAGTGGATTTGTGAATAATGGGACTCTAGGCAGATATGTTTAAATTTCTTCTAGTGACGTTTAAGTTTTTATTATCACGTTCTAACATGTCGTTGGCAGATGCAATTGACTTGCTATAAACTTTTCTACGCAACCTTTTCCTATCATTCCAATATATTTGTATACTAAAACCCCAATTAGGAGCATATATTATCATTGAAAGACAATGGAAATGGAAAACACGGAAAATCTTTTAGTGGTTATTGCGTGTAAACTTCATAAAATGCCACATCACATTAGGAATTGCAATGCATGAGAGCATCTCCAGTAAGACTGGACGTCAAATAGCCCTCACATAGCCTTCACACTGCCACATCATCAGTACTATAATTCTCCTGTCACATCAGCTTGTCACATCAACTGGACATCAAATAGCCCTCACATAGCCTTCACACTACCTATCCACATCACTAATAACAACTATATAATTTAATTTACACTCGTATCAACATACGGAATTTAATTTACGAGACAAATACGGAAAATTCGAATAATAATATTAAAACTTAAAAAGTACATTAATTTAAAAAAAAAGTACAATAATTTAAAAAAAGTACAATAATTTAAAAAAAAGTACAAAAATTAAAAAGTACATTAATTTAAAAAAGTAAAACAAAATCACTCCTCGCCGCCGTCCTCGTCTCTGTCGTCGCCCAGCGCTTCTTCACCGTCGTCGCCGCCGCCTCCTTCGCCACCTACGCCGCGGCTATTCCCGCCGGTGTCCCTCCTCATCGCCTCCAATTCTTCTCGCTGGCTCTGGAGCAATACACGAAGAAAATCCTTCACCTCGGGGTCCACCGCCGCTTGGAAGTCGGCTAAGGTCTTCACCATTTGAGCGCGCGTTTGTTGGCGCGCGAAGAATTTGAGCTCCTCGGTAGACCTGCCGAGGGGGGATGTCGAATGGACCCCCTGGGAACTCGGGGTGCCCCCCTCGCAACCTGTTGCGCCCGCTTTTGGCCAACCGGGCAAGTGGTGCGAATGAAAATGACGTTCAAAGCGCGTATATATAGTGTTTTCAAAAGAAAAAAAAATAAAAAATAAAATCTGACGCCGGTTTGACGCCGATCCGGGACCCACAATGGCGCCGTGAGGATCGGCGTCGGAACCGGCGTCATCGCGCGAATCGGCATGGCCACGCCGATTTTGACGCCGATTTCGCCGACGCCGGTTCCAATGGTTCGGCGTCAGAACCGGCGTCGGCGAAAAATCGGCGTTGCGATTTTGACGCCGGCATTGGTGATGCTCTGATAGATTCATTTCTTTACAACATTTTGTGGAGAGTAAAGAGGTTGACCAAAGCCACCGGCATTGCATGTGCGCCACGTGGCCCCTAAACGTGTCCTGCAATTATTGGTGGGGCGAAGAAAAAGTTTGGGCAGTCTCTCCATCCAATTAGATTGCGTCTTTAGATTTGGCAAACTTGAACAAACTTTTGCACTGTGAAATAAAATGAATGTGAGTGCGCATTTGCATAAGCCATGAAGCCGACCCTGCCTTTCTTAGGGACAAAAGGTGATTCGCTCACCCCAGGCGCCCCCATAACCCGGCCCGACATCGCTATGGAGGGGTTCAAACACGGTACTTCAGCGGCCCATTAGGTGGGAGGAACTTACACTGGTAACCAGCACACAAGGAGCAACCACAGTGGTGAAACTCCCACACTGCGGCTGCCAGCATTCGATCCTGTATGCTTAGGGACAATCTACCACCCAGGAACCGCCTTTCTTTATTCTACACATGGAGGCTTCGTGTCTTCACAGCAAAGCTTCCCATTTCCTTTTTTTTCCCTTTTTCTTGTTGCTACACGATATTTGCTAAATGCTGACATCCTCTGATTTTTATATGTGTAGCCCTCTTTCTCACTGCTGCTGTTGAAACTTCTAAAGTCAGCAAAAGGTATTATCTGTCTTTATCTTGAATTCGGACATGGCCTTGTCTTCTGGTTTTTTCACCCCTCAAGTCTGTGCCTCTTTCAAGGTAAAGTGGCATTCAACTCCCTTCTATTCTTACTCTTCTCAATGTTCTTCACTTTTTTGGTTTTTTACATTTGTGCAATAGCTCTGTTTTTGGTATTAGACAAGTGAATGATGAATTGATTTCAACTGTTAGGTAGAGCGGCGGAGAGTGGGGTGGTGCAATAGTATGATAAGCCAAAAATTTGGTCCATCACTTAGAATCAGAAGCAAGAAGTTGCAAATGTTTGGGCAGTCATGTGGAAGTGAAGTAAACCGAAATAATGGGTGGAGCTTTCTGAGTGGAAGAATGATACTCACACCACCAAAGCTAGGCACTAATGTTTGCCTCAGAAAAGCCTCCCCGGTGTATGCTTCATGTAATTCATTCGTCCCGCCCCAACTCTTTATTATTTACTGGGAAAATTGTCGGAAAAAACCGTGAGGTTTGGTCAAATTTTGGTCAATATAAAAAAACCAAAAAAAAAACAATTACTATATCATAACTTTGATTTTTCTCGATCTGTCTCATTTGTTTGTATTTGGAGGAAATTGTGTATGTCGTAGAAGTCGAAATCCATGACTATTTGGACATCACTGAAAAACTGCCATTGATTTTAGAACGAAAAATATAAGTTTAGACAAAAGTATTTTGGCTTCCAAATTTTTGAAAGTTGTGGGATTGACCAGAAGTTTACTAGACTTCATGTTTTTTGTGACAATTTTCCCTTATTTATACAAACATGTGGATCTCTATTTGAAGATATTTCATTTCTGGTTTTTGCAGTGGTGCCATGTTCTCAGATTGCGAGTAATGCTTTCACACTGGGAACAGCAGCTGTTCTTCCATTTTACACCTTGATGGTTGTAGCACCTCAATCTGAGTTTGTAAGTATTTTGTGTTGTTTGGGCAGGTAATAAACTTTTCCTTGTGTGTTTGTCTGAATGATTTGGTTTATGCAGACAAAGAAAATAGTGGGAAGCAGCTTACCTTACATGGCTCTTGGGCATTTATATGCTTATCTTCTCTACCTATCATCTTCATACACCAATACCATACCCAATTAATCTCAAACATCATCTTCATTAAGGTTTGTGTAACATTCAGTTGCCAGGCATGGTTAAGATGTTCTCCAGTGAAATGACATTCTCTTCTGCTTGGATACATTTGCTGACTGTAGACCTTTTTGCTGCAAGCTTCAGCTCTCTCTTCCCCTCTCTCTCTCTCAAGTGATAATGGTGATTACTGATTAGCATTTTAATTCCAAACAGGCAAGTTTACGGCGATGGACTGCAGAATAATATAGAGACGCGGCATTCTGTGTTGATGTGCCTCCTATTTTGTCCGGTTGGAATCCTTGCCCACGCCATCACTAAAGCCCTAACCTCAGGAACGAATGAAACGAAGACCGATGAAGACGACACCATTTCTACTGATTTAATCAAGTGATCCACACATCCTACATCCCCTCCAGAAATTGGCGTGCTTCTCGGAGATCACAGCCCCTCCGACTCTGCATCCTTTCAATCCGGCCCTCTCAATCAGCTGCGCTGCTGACAAATCCGTCCCCTCTGGATTGCGAAACACCGAGCCAGCACTTGTCTCCTCCAATGGCTGGCTGCATCTCCTCCTATAATGTAGTAGTAGTACTACGAGTATAATTTAGTATTGTAGCAATACAAGCAAATACTTTATAACAAATGGCTACCTTTCCAAGTATTCTTGCTGGTTTTTCCTGGCTGATTCAGAAACCTTCAGTTTGAAAGTGACAGCAGTTATAGCAGCCAATTCCTTCATGTTTCGAAACGAAGACCATCGATATCCAAAATCGAGCTCGCTTCTGTTTAAAATCATGCACTCTCCTTCCCTCATCATAATCTCAACACTTTCCACCGCATCAGCCGTTTCCTTCAACATAAACATATTATCGAAGAATCAGATAATGTGCAAGCTATATATATAAGCACAATCCCTACTCTATTAGTAGTACGAGGCCTATAATTGACAATATCATATTGATACTCTATTACCTGCTCTATTAGTAGTACGAGGCCTATAATTAACAATATCATATTGATACTCTATTAGTAGTACGAGGCCTATAATTCACAATATCATATCGATATGGAGTTAATAAGTACAATTTCTACTTCATTAGCATGAGGCCTAAAACTGGAAGTATCATACTAATGTGAATCACCGAAACCTCTAACCTGTCCATTTGTTCCGGCATTCATGTAAGTGGCACCGCCAACTGTCCCCTGAATCCCTGCGGCGAATCCGAGCCCCGAAAAGCCCTCATTTGCGGTCTGGAGGCCGAGGCGATTGAAGGGGTAGCCGCTTCCAGCTTTGTAGAGACAAGGCTCATTCCTCTCTAAAAGCACAATGCTATTTCGGATAACGCATCCATCGAATCCGAGGTCATCAAACAGACAGTTGGAGCCTTTACCGATCACGATGTATCTAATCGACTGCTCATTGCAGTGGCTAAGAGCTGAAGCAAGCTGGTGGTGATCGGAGACTTGAACCAAGTATTTGCAGGGTCCCCCAATTTTCAGCTAAATTAATTGGGACTAAATTCGGCAATTGTTATTGTATTCTAATTTTTATTTGTTCTAAAAAAAACTTTAATGTATTTACAATATTTTATTCACGAATTATTTTATTAGTCTAGTTTCAGTTTTTACTCTGAAGTGAATGACATAAGAGTGTCCACAATGGTGGCCCGGCCACCATTTGTGGCTCTCTTGTGGCCTTTACAATGGTAAAATGAATAAAAACAATAGGACCACGAAATGTGGCCCTCTCCAAAAAACAAGATTAATTTGTTTGCTTTTTTAATAATATTTTTTAATTTATGTCTAATAAATTTTATTAGTCTTTAAATTTATGATATTTATAAATTTAATTAAAATAAAATAATTTGGATTGTAAACAAAAAAAATTCACAACCTAAAAAAAATGTAACAATAATTTCGTTGTATTATATTAAAGTAAGAAAATTATACAACGAAAGTGACCTAGTTTAAAAACAACAACCCGGAAATCCAAAACCCAAATCACTCTGCGGCGCTCCTTCTACGGTTCTCGTTGAAGTAGTCTTCCATCAACCGGCGGTCAGCCCTGCATGATCACGGTCGAAAAATCGCCGATGATGAAATGGCCGAGGGACTGCCACCACCGCCGCCGCCGCATCTTCCGCCTCGTCGGCTTCACGTTGCACCGCTGCAACAAGGTTTTGGAACTCCAGATCTACCGCTTGTTGGAATTGTTCATCGTCGGAATCCATAGTTCCAAGGTTGAATTGAAATTGGAAGGAAAGATTGGAGGAAAATGGAAGTAAAATGGAGTTGGAAAAATGGAATGGAAGTGTAGTGTTTTATAAAATAATTTTCAAAAATTAAAAAAAAATAAAAAATTCCCGCGGCCCGCTGCAGTGGAGGGCCGCGGCTCACCCTCGGCTCTCGGCCCTGCGCCCCGGCTCTCGGCTCTCTGCAATGGGGGGGGCGCGCACCGAACCGCGGCTCCCCCATTGTGGACACTCTAAGAGCACCCGCAACGTTGTGTCGTTGCGGTGCCTAGGCCGTTCCGGAGGAACGGTTCCGCGGCGGCACGCGTTGCAGCCGCCGTGTCGTCGCCAAACCGTGCCCATGCCGTGCCGGGTGTCGTTGCCGCGGCCCGCGGCACGACACGTTCCGCCACGCGCCGAGGCGACGTGGCGGCCTCCCATTCGACGCGTGACGCCCACTCGCTGCTCCGCGAGTGGGTTTCGTCACGTGACGCAATAATTCATTTTTTAAAAAAAAATTCGAATTTTAATTTAAAAAAAATTGCAACGGTATTGTTACCGTTTTTTAGCCGTTTTGTAATTTTTTTTTTATTTTTTTATAATTTATTTACTCTATAAATACTCATATTTCATATTCATTTCACTCACAAACACACATCTATTACTCTCAAATCCTCTCTATTTCCACCCTAATTTTCATCTCAAATCAACTATGTTTTTCTTCTCCCAAATTTAATCAAATTAATGGATCCTTTTGAACAAATGCGTCAAATATTGGAACAATCACTTGAAGAAGATCGACGACGGGAGGCGGGAGAAGCCGCGCCGCCCCAACGACGCTCCCGTACGTACATCCATCGTAACCGGGAGGAAGCCGCCGCAAGATTATTAAAGTGTGTTTTTTTAATTGAATTGAGTTGGAAATAAAAATAAAAAATGAAATTGAATGAATAGTAAGGAACGGTTAAGGAACGGAGGGTTGCAGGTTCCGTTCCTTAGTTAAGGAATGGAGTAAAAAAGTATAGTGGGGCACACAAATAGTAGTTTAAGGAACGGTTTAGGAACGGTATAGGAACAACGTTGTGGATGGCCTAATACCAACAATTTGAGCCCAAACACGAGCCCAACGCATTGTGGGATTTTCATTTTAAAACCCTTATTTTTGCGCTACCACATTCCTCATTTAATCCCTGCTCATATCACAGAGTTTCTTCTCCGGCGGCGCCGTAACTAGGGTTATCATCGGCTCGATTGGAAAGGTACACAATCTAGTCGGTATTATATGGTTTTTTGTCTGTGGTGTTCATATTGTAATCTTTTCTAATTGCACTTCTGTATTTGTGATGGTGGCGTGGTTTTCAATATTTCCTAACGAAGGAATTTGGAATAGATTTGTGGTCATTATCAATATTTGGCATGATTTGTAGTATTTGCGGCTATGAAGTCGCACCAAAATTAACTAATTCCAACCATAGTTTGCTCTAATTAACCAAATATCTCTTCAATTCATCTTGTGTGAAGGCGCAAAGATGTATACTGCTTCGCAAAAGATTCACAAGGACAGGGATGCTGAGCCCACTGAGTTTGAGGAGAGTGTGGCTCAGGTAATTCATGATTAATGCTTTTGAGCATTGTGGTTATGTTTTAACGGTTAGGTTTGCTGTGTGCTTTATCGCGATTTATTTATTTTTAATTGTCTATGTAGGCTTTGTTTGATTTGGAGAACACCAATGGAGACATCAAGAGTGACTTGAAGGACCTTTACATCAACTCTGCCTTGTAGGTTTCAAATTGTGTTGATTTGCGTCTGCTTCCTTCGATCATTATATACTAAATTTTATTATTATGGTCCTTAGGCAAGTTGATGTTTCTGGGGGCAAGAAGGCTATTGTGATCCATGTTCCCTACCGGTTGAGGAAAGCTTTCCGCAAAATTCATTCCAGGCTTGTTAGAGAACTTGAGAAGAAATTCAGCGGAAAGGTAACACCGATCTTTTTTTGTAAAATTTTCTTTATGTTTGGATGCAATCAATGCCTTGTATATTTCTTCAATTTATCATAGCTCTGTTTGTAATTCAGATGGTGAAGTGTTCTAGCACTGGAATATTTGCTGGCTTGAGAATTGAATTTAAATCTATTATTAGTATTTGATTTCTTATTGATTATCATTGAAAATGCAGGAAGTTGTTGTCATTGCTACTAGGAGGATTGTGCGTCCACCAAAGAAGGGTTCAGCCGTTCAAAGGCCTCGATCCCGTACTCTCACATCTGTTCATGAAGCTGTGCTTGAGGACGTAGTTTATCCAGCTGAGATTGTTGGCAAGCGCATCAGATACAGACTTGATGGATCAAAGATCATGAAGGTATGTGATTGCGTCATTTATCCTAACTTTGTAATCTACAACCATGGCCATAGCTGATGCTTTAATCTCGCTGCTGTATGCGTTTGCAGGTGTTCTTGGATCCCAAGGCAAGGAATGACACAGAGAACAAGCTTGAGACTTTCTCAGGAGTCTACAGGAAGCTATCCGGGAAAGATGTTGTCTTTGAATATCCAACGACTGAAGCCTGAAAATCTTGCAATCTAGTTGTGTTGTCAACTATTTTCCATTGCAGGAAATATACTAGTATGGGGGGGTCTTCGAAGTTTTGATGAAAGAGAATTGGGCTGCTCTTTTTTTACCAAAAAATGTTAACCCTGTGTTGTCTTTATTAAACTTTCCCTTTTTTGGATCTTCTGTTATTTGCATCAAGTAAAAACTATTGTTTCAGTGAGTCATTACCGACGAACAATGAGTAGTGAAAGTGTTTGATGGTTTTTATCTTTCAATTTTTCTACTGCTTGTGAAAATCTTGAGTATGTACCATGTGTGTTCTTTCTATTTTTGTTCTAGCCCACTAATAGAATTCTATTTTATTGAAGGAGATTAGATTTATTTCGAATGGGGGAGTGACGCACAAGGGTTATTTGAGACGCACAAGGGTTATGCATCATTAGGGTAAGACGCATATCTCTTATGCGTCGTTCTTGTGCGTCATTAACCAAAGACGCATAACCCTTGTGCGTCACTTATCTATTTGGAATAAATCAAATCTTCTTCATTAAAATAGAATTCAATTAACATGCTTTACCAAAAATAGAATTTTTCCTATACCATGTGGGAAGAGAAATACCATTCGTCTACTTTAGTTTTTGCACTCAGTAAAGTTATTGAATTCTGATAAAGTTCAAGCACACAAAATTTAGTAGACAACTTTATTATTCTATGATAAGCTCAGACGTCTCTTGTTGACTACAGTAGTCTGTACATTCTTCAAAATTTTCTCATTTTTTGCCAAATTACAAAAAATAGATGCTGATCTTGGAAAGGCTGTCCAAACCTCTGCTTTTAGCATGCAGTTCCAAATTCTTACTCTTAAGTCAAAATTTGTTCCATTTTTCATTGCATCAAAGGCGTCACACTCCGGCCCGACATCATGTGAGGGGGTTCCATCTGGGTACGCAGTAGCCCGTTAAGAGGAGGTCCTAACCCACTGGCTGCCTGAAGCCCATCTCTCAAGGTCTCACATCATGTGAGGGGTTCCATTTTTCATGATATTATGCATGGATCAGGTATATCATAGCGAATTCTTTAGAAAAAATGTTGTCTTCCGCAATGGAATCTGATAAGTGAGATTTTGAGTTACATTTCTGGAACTACTTTAATATAGGGTCACAGTGTTTATTTCCGCAATGTTTATTTTAGACAAAAAGACGATATTGATATTGAGGCATGGATATCGATACAAGGTACAACAATTATTAGGAAATAATTGAGTTAGAGCTGTAGCTATGAGTGCTACAGATGGTCTGATGAGAGGATCGGAAGTGATTGATGCGGGAGCTCCTCTAAATGTTTTAGTCGCTGGAGCGACTCTAGCACACATTTTTAATGTGCTTGGAGAGCCTGGAGGGGGAGAGCCGGATGAGAGGATACTTCAAGTATTGAGTGACAATCATATCTTGGCTTGATCAACATTACAACTGCTAAGCTGCCATGCTCAGCCCACTTATTTATCTCTGCGAATTATGCTTATGTTCACAAGTTTGATATTGAAGTCCTATGAATTTTTAGTTTTTTAAACTTGCAGTTGAGAAATAAACAAGGTACAGATGATGATGCCCGATTGTTATTGCATTAGGCATCAACTGTAAACTAGATAATTTAAGATGCCACTGTTTATTTTTCTCCACATAAATATTTGTACAGGAATGTGATTCTTGAATAGAACTCTGGTTTTGTTAAACTGTCTTATCTCGGTATCAATACTTACATCTTCTATAATATTTTTCGAATTCTTTAGAGCATCCATGACAATGGTCTTCTTTTCACAACTCTATTTTCAGTTCTCACGTCATCCAGCCTCAATTCAGCCCCGTTTTTTTGCAATAAGAGCAATCTCCGCCCGAATTGAATTTTCATAAATTATATTCCTAAAATTTTAAATTGCAAAATAAAATTATGCCATATTTCTTCTCTCGTATGTTACATAAAAATAGTCCATATCCACTTATGGGCAACTTTTTTTCCTTCTCTTTCACTTTATCATTTATAGGTTCCACCGTCCACTACACAATTTCAAATTTTTTTTTCTTCTCTCTTACTTTACCAATTATGTATTAAAACCAGTGTCAACCCTAAATGACCTATTTCTATGGGGCGGAAGACTATTAATATTTGATAGTAAGTTAAAACCCCCAAACTAAAGAGTCCAGACAGAAGAGAAGCGATCCAGTTAGGAGTATGTTTTAATTTTTCTACTGCAAAAGCGAGACATGTTTGGTATTTATTAGTAAGGTTAATTGGGACTAAATTCACCAATTATTTCTGAATTCTAATTTTTATTTGTTCTAAAAAAAATAATGTATTACTCCATGATTTTTTTCCACATATGTACTTTGTTAGTCTTGTTTCATGTTTTACTCTGAAGTCAATCCTATAATACCATAATTTGAGCCCAAACAATTTGAGCCCAACACATATCGGGTTTTCATATAGTACTAAAATCTGGAAACGTTAATCTAACGGTCAATTTCATTCTCTACATCCATACCGTCAATTCTAGGGTTAACAATCTTTAAAAGCTTCATTTTTCCGCTCACAACATTCCACACTATCCCTGCATATCAACGAGGCGAAAAGGTACTCAAATCTATACGTTCTTGTTTGTGTTCTCTTTATTTTTGTTGTAAATTTCTGAAAGACAAGCATCTTAAATTAATCGTAGATGTTTGAACTGTGAATTTTTGGCTAGTTTTGTTAAGTTCGATTTGGTCCTCTTTCATGAACTTGGTGTTGATCATGTTTTAATCTTTTCTAATTGTTGTGATGCTGGCGTGCTTTTCAATATTTCCTCACGAATTTAGGAGATGTTGGTGATGTGGGTAAACTAAGAAATATTTTATTTTCATGCTTCTCAACTTGTATAAAATGATACAATTTACTCATATTTACAGGCATTCTTTATTTATTATAGAGTTCTCTATTCCATTCTTTAATATTCTATACATCTAGATTTTCTATTTAAAAATCTAGATATTTTAATTTTAATACCTTAATTCTAGAGAATTCTATTAGTCTATTATAACTAGATATTTATATCATTAACTCCCTTCGTCCACCATTAGGAGTCTCATTTATTGAAGGTACGGGTTTTGAGAAATGTTAAGAAAAGTGAGTGGAAAAAAGTTAGTGGAATAGGAGTCTCACTTGTATATATTAGTTTTAAATGAAATGTGAGTCAAATGAGTTGGTGGGAGGTGGGACCTTATTATCATTTATGGTAAAAGTGAACCGGGACTCCTATTCACGGAATGACTAAAATGAAAAAGACATGACTCCTATTTGCGGACGGGGGGTAATATTTAGAGATTTAAACATATATTGTTGCCTTTGTCTCTGCCAGTGACATACTTACAAGAAAGCATGAGGTGCACTCTAAACCCCCAATAATTTGAGATTCAATTATATATGTAGTACTCCTAGAGCAGTTGGTTTCCACATCATGCTTATATCCTTGTAATTTGGGGTTTGAATTCCGAGCGGTCGATAATTACTTTTCTCTCATTTCTATAGTTCACATTTTGTGGCTTTTCAATTACTATATATTTTTAAAGTACTTGCTAGAAGTAGTTTTCCTCATTGTTATATGGTTACATGCATTAGTGCATTTTGTGAACTTTCATTTTTTTTAACTTTATTATAATAGTAATTTTGTTACTTTCTTTTACATTAGTAATTTTATACTATAACTTTTGTTATTTTCTCATTTATATACTCTTTATAATCTAAAAATAGAAAATAATTATTTAGCCCTATAGTATATCATAATATAATATACAGACACTAAAGATATGCAACAATTGTTAATAATAATTTAGATACTTAATATAAAAATCCTGCAACGCCACTATATTTATTGCATACAAATTGATTATACTAGTACTACAAGGGGAGTGATCAATTGTTAACTCATCATTTAATTGCTAACTACAACTAATTTAAGACCATAGGATTTTAGAAAACTTGTGGTCTACAATTTGCCACGTGTAATTTTCATTTTTATTAATTAAATCGAAAAGATAAAAAAAACTACAAAATTAGGATTTTGGATGAAAATGTCAATATAGTGTTTTGAAATTATCAACACAATGCTTTGAGAATGTCAACACAATGCTTTGAGAATGTTAACACATTGCTTATATTGGCATTTTATATGTATTATATTGACATATTTTATATATCATGTTGACATTTGTTGCTGTAAAAAAAAATTGAATTTTTTTTATTTTTTTAAAAAATTTTGACATCGGAACATATGCAAGTGAGATCTCCCTAGAATCCTTATGAAATTATCTTTAATTTGATATATATTGTGCGAAAAAATAATTTAAATCAAGAAAGTTATATGCGTTTTAAAGTTATGAGATATTTTTCAAAAGTTAGTTACAACTAATTTGTTGTAAATTAACCTTAATATATGTTTTTTTAATCTTATTAACATTCCGGAGCTAATGATCTAGGCCCTTAATTTGAAGATTTAATGGCTATTATTTAATTATAGTTAGCAATTAAGTATTGAGTTAGCAATATAACACTTCCCAGTACTACAGTTATATATCATCTTACCATTTTAATACAGAAAACATAGACATTAATTTTCACAACATTATCTTAGTTATATTCAATTTAAAATATTATTTATTATTTCATAAATGAACTTCACACTTCACTAACATTTTATTACTATTACTCACATTTTTAAAAATTCATAGCGAGTTAGATATTGTATCGCGAACAGAGGCTACATAATAGTATATGTATTATCAATAAAACTAAGTAGATTAAATAAAAGAGGGGTATATTTGGGCAAAGGCACATATCCTCAAACAAATAGACCATATGAAATGGAAGGTTCTTCTCTCCATTTAATTTTCCGGCATCAATTAATGTTTAGAGCATCCGCAACGGTGAAAAAATGATATCCGTCCGTGCCAGCGGCGCGACACTGCCTGCTCGCTGCTGTGCTCTTGCCGCTGGCACGGCGCTGCTCGATGCATCGAGCACGTCCGTGCCAGCGAGCAGCTGACGTGGCGCGTCTGATTGGCCAACGGCATTTCCGTTGGAAATTCAAGTTTTTAAAAAAAATCACAAAATAATACCAAAAATAAAAAAAATATTTTCAGATTCCCAAAAATATGGCCGTTTTACCGTTTTTCTGGTTTTTTTTTTATTTTTTTATTCCCAAAATCATCTACAATTACACACATTCATCATCCATTTTTCACATCAAATCATCTCACATTCATCTCCCATTCATATTTTTTTCATACAACTTATCTACATCTTCCTCTCTCACTCAAACCCTCAAATGGATTTCCACAGCATCAGCCGTTTCCTTCAACATAAACATATTATCGAAGAATCAGAAAAAGTGCAAGCAATATATATAAGCACAATCCCTACTCTATTAGTAGTTCGAGGCCTATAACTGACAATATCATATTGATATGGAGTTAATAAGTACAATTTCTACTCCATTAGCATGAGGCCTAAAACTGGAAGTATCCTATTAATGTGGAGTTCCGAAGTTCCTAGGTGAATCACCGACATACAATTTCTACTCCATCACCATGAGGCCTAAAACTGGAAGTATCCTACTAATGTGGAGTTCCGGAGTTCCTATGTGAATCACCGACATACAATTTCTACTCCATCAGCATGAGGCCTAAAACTGGAAGTATCGTACTAACGTGGAGTTCGGATGTGAATCACCGAAACCTCTAACCTGTCCATTTGCTCCGGCATTCATGTAAGTGGCACCGCCAACTGTCCCCGGAATCCCTGCGGTGAATTCAAGCCCCGAAAAGCCCTTATTTGCGGTCTGGAGGCCGAGGCGATTGAAGGGGTAGCCGCTTCCAGCTCTGTAGAGACAAGGATCATTCCTCTCTAAAAACACAATGTTATTTCGGATAACGCATCCATCGAATCTGAGGTCATCAAACAGACAGTTGGAGCCTTTACTGAGAAGTTTGTAATCTAAGCATAATCATACTAAGAGAAGAGAGAAACGATCTGATTTATTGATATGAGTTGAATGATGAATACAATGCAGAAATCACCTTCTATAGTTGGTGAAAATATCTGAAAAATATCTAGCTAACTAAATAACATCCAAAGCAACTAATTAACTAACTAATGCCAGCTAGGATAACTAACTAACACAAGCTAAGATGACTAAAGTGAGAGAGTTTCTTGTTGAGATGAGCTTCTTGTTGTAGCTATTGCTCGATATATCTAAGAGCCCTCCTCAAGATGGACTATACATTGTTGTAAAATCCATCTTGTTCAGCAAATTATGAAATGGAGTTGAGGCTAAAGGCTTAGTAAATATATCCGCAAGCTGAAGATGATTGTGGACATGTATAGGATTAATGACACCTACAAGAAGCTTTTCCCGAACAGTGTGGCAGTCGATTTCAATGTGTTTAGTACGCTCATGGAACACCGGGTTAGAGCTAATATATACTGCGGCTTGATTATCACAGTAAATGGGAACCGACTGCTTTACTTGTACACCAAAATCTTTTAGCAAGGCTAAAATCCAAACTACTTCACAGCATGCTAAAGCCACTATACTCTACTTCAGATGAGGATCTGGAAACCGTGTGCTGCTTCTTTGATCTCCAAGAAATCAAGGAACTTCCCAAGAATAAACAGAAACCAGAGATGCTCCTCCTTGTGTCTGGGTATGCAGCCCAGTCTGCATAAGAGAAAATGCTCAAGGAAAGGTCTGCTTTAGCTGAGTAGAAAAGACCGTGGCCTAGGGTGCTTTTCAAATATTTTAGAACTCTTTCAGCAGCTAGCATATGCCCTGGGCAAGGTTTGGACACGAATTGGCTGAGTTTATTCACTGCAAAGGCGATATCAGGTATGGTTATGCACAAATACACCAAACGGCCAATCAGTCTTCTATAAGCAGTGGGATCAGAGAGAGGTTCTCCCTCATCTTGTTGCAGTGTTTTAGACGAATCCATGGGAATTGCAGAGGGTTTACAACTAAGAAGTCCTGCATCAGAGACCAGATCCATGGCATACTTGTGTTGTGAGATGAAAATGCCACTTTTGTTTCTAGCAATTTCAATTCCTAGAAAGTATTTAGGTGCACCTAAATCCTTGTATTTGAAGTGGTTAGCAAGAAACTCTTTGAAGCTCACTATCTGAGCATCATCATTGGATGCAACAAGTATATCATCCACATAGATCACAACTCCAAAGAATGAACCATCAGAGGAGTGTCTGTGGAAATAAGAATGGTCTGATGTAGATTGAGACAACCCAAACCCGGATAGAACTTGTGAAAACTTCAAGTACCATTGTCTTGAGGCTTGTTTAAGGCCATAAAGAGATTTCTTCAACTTGCACACAAGTGTTCCAGATTCTGATGACGTGTCAGGAACAACTAAACCAGGTGGTAGTGTTATATATCTCTTCATCAAGTTCACCATACAAGAATGCATTATTAATATCAAGGTGAGCAAGTTTCCAGCCATGTACAGCAGCCAAAGCAAGAACCATCTTTACAGTAGTAAGTTTAGGTACTGGAGAGAAGGTATCATGAAAATCCACTCCAGCTTGTTGTGTGAAGCCCTTGACAAGTAAACGAGCTTTATATCTCTCTACTGTAGCATCAACTTTGAACTTGATTTTATATACCCATTTACAAGATATGGGAATCTTCCCTGGAGGTAGCACTGTGATCAGCCAAGTATCTGTCCTTATCAGAGCTTGCAACTCCTCTTGCATAGCCAAAACCCACTCAGGATGGTGGGAAGCTTGTTTGTATGATTTAGGCTCAGTGAGAATGGAAAGGAGGATGATAAACTTGAGATAGGGCTGAGACAGCTTATTGAGGGAAAAATATGAAGAAATTGGGTACTTTGAAGTGGAGACAACTGAGTTGCATATGTAATCAGTGAGGTGTGCTGGTGTTTTGATGACTCTCCCAGAGGCAGAATGATTAGGAGCTGCACTAGGCTGGGGGTCATTTTGCTGCAGCAGAAGAGTATTTTGCTGAGACAGAAGTGGAAGAGAAAGATATGTGTGTGTGTGTAAGGCTGAGTAGTTTCTGGAGCAGAAGAGGGAATATCTGGGAAGGATGTAGCTTTATGGTGTGAAAGTGGAAACTCAGTTACATGGAATATAACATTTCTGCTAATGAAAATGTTATTGTTTTCCAAATCCATGACTTTATACCCCTTGTACCCAGAGGGATATCCAATGAATATGCATTTTATAGCCCTTGGTGAGAATTTATTTCTGCTTTTATCCAATGTTGAAGCAAAGCAAAGACACCCGAACACTTTCAGGCTTGAATATGTTGGAAGTTTGTTAAACAACAGTTGAAATGGTGTCAATTTATTAGGCAACACATATGATGGAAGCCTATTGATAAGAAAAGAGGATGCAAGGATGTATTCTCCCCAGAATTCTATAGGAATATGTGACTGAAATAGAAGGTTTCTTGCCACATTCAATAGATGTTGGTGTTTCCTTTCCACCCTGGCATTTTGTTGAGGTGTTTCAACACATGAATGCTGAGAGATAGTTCCATATGTTGAAAGAAGTGAAGTGAGATTGAACTCGGGTGCATTATCACTCAAATAACGCAACTTTCTCTGTTTTGCTATAGGACAGATATGGCAAGAAGATATTTGAGTGTTAGAAGGGGGCAAAATATCAGATAAAAGCTTGAGTTTATTGAGGGAATGATGGCCCAAATGTTGGTGCCAGATATCTAAGCTCACAACTGTATTTACAAAAGCAGTAGACTGTGAAACATCAGTAGGAGAATGAGATGTTATCATGCTTGAATCAGTATGTGGAGAATGTGGAAAATCAAGCATGTAGAGATTTCCAACACGTTTACCCCTCCCAATCGTGGTCCTCACTCCTCAGTAAAGCTTCCTGAATATGGAATTGATTGTGAGTGAAAGTGACAGTGCATGAAGCATGTTTGGTTAGAGCACTGACAGAGAGTAAGTTGAAAGAGAAGGAAGGAACGTTTAAGACTGAGGTGAGGGTGATTATTGGAGTAAGAATGACAATACCTATATGAGTTATAGGTGTTGTTTGGCCATTGGGGAGGTTTACAGAAGCATTGGAGATGGGTGATGCAGATGACAACAATGATGGATCATAGTAGACGTGGTGTGTAGCATCTGTGTCTAGAATCCAAGTAGAAAGACTATAGCATGATGAAGATAAAGTATTAACAGAGGGGGGGAAGCAAATCGTACCAGAAAAAGGATTATATGATTGTGTAGACTGAGATTGAGTCAGAGGTTGTGGAGACTGAGCTGATTCTGAAGCGGTAAGAGAGATTTGAGTGTGGAACTGACTTTGCAAGAGATTCACAAGCTGCTGATACTGATCCATAGTAGGCAGATTAGCAATAGGTTGAGCTCCTTTCCAATGAGAAGAATCAGAATTGTCTTCAACATAGTTGACAAACTTGTGTTTGTATGAGCTGGACTGAGCAAATCCAGGAGGTTTGTATGAGCTTGATTGAGCAAAACCAGCAGGTTTAGGCTTGTCTCGGCCATATCCTGGGGGAAATCCATGTCGAAAAAAACATTTGTCCACAATGTGATCAGTCTTTCCACAATGACTGCATAAAAACTTGTTGTAGCCTCTGCCAAAGCTTGAAGCAGCATTAGAAAAAGGTTGTTCACTCATAACTGGAGCTTGAGTTGAAGAATGAGTTGAGGATATCACTTTTCCATCAATTCGCCTTTGCCTTTCCTCTTGGATAACCAATGAGAACACCTTAGATAGTGGAGGCAGGGGAGTAATGGCTAGAATATTGGATCTGATCTGAGAAAAATAGGAGTTTAAACCGATCAGAAATTGAACCGTGCAATCATTCTCTTGCTGTTGATGCCATCGAGCTGCACTATTGCAGGTGCAACGGTGCAAGTGCACCAAGAGATAGGCTGAGAACTTTTGAACTCATCCTAAATTGATCTCAAACTAGTGAAATAGCTGCTAACATCAGAATCTCCTTGATTGAGAGTCATCAATTATTGCCCCAATTGATACAAGCGAACAGAATCACCAAGAGAGAACCGATCCTTTAGATCTGACCAGATCTCATATGCATTATCCAAAAACATAATGCTCGAACAAATCTGAGGCGAAACTGAGTTGCGCAACCATGCAACGACCATGCTATTACATCTGATCCATGCTTGATGTAGAAGATCATCACCATTTGGACGAAGGATAGATCCATCAACAAACACCAATTTGTTCTTAGCAAGTAGAGCAATGATGAACGATCGGCTCCATGTTGAATAATTGGAACCAATTAATGGCTGAGGAACGAGAACTACTCCAGGATTATCACTAGGATGAATAAAATAAGGACTTGAAGTATCCTCAGCAGGAGGAATCGGAGCACGATTACGTCCATTCATCATGAACAGATCACAGAGAAAAAATAATTAGAGAGAAGAACAGCGGAAGACTTTAGTTTGCTCTGGTACCATGAGAAGTTTGTAATCTAAGCATAATCATGCTAAGAGAAGAGAGAAACGATCTGATTTATTGATATGAGTTGAATGATGAATACAATGCAGAAATCACCTTATATAGTTGGTGAAAATATCTGAAAAATATCTAGCTAACTAACTCTAACTAACTAACATCCAAAGCAACTAATTAACTAACTATTGCCAACTAGGATAACTAACTAACACAAGCTAAGATGACTAAAGTGAGAGAGCTTCTTGTTGAGCTGAGCTTCTTGTTGTAGCTGTTGATCGGTATATCTAAGATTTACCGATCACGATATATCTAATCGACTGCTCATTGCAGTGGCTAAGAGCTGAAGCAAGCTGGTGGTGATCGGAGACTTGACCCAAGTATTTGCAGGGTCCCCCAATTCTCCACGTGCTCAGATCGCTCAATAGCTTTTCTCCCGGAGCAGATGTGCTCTGCAATCAATATTAAGTAGATCCAGCAACATATCGGGAAATTACGCCTTCCAGTTTCAGATACAGATTCCGTTTGTTATTTGCCGGATCTGTCCCCCTGATTTATCCTCCGGCCTTCAAATTTTTTTATATTTATTCTTGGGAGTTAGGTTCAAATCACAAACCATATCTCAAATTAAAAATTAAATTTGGTTTAATTTGAATTTATGCAGCTAAATTAATAACTTATTTGGGACTAAATTCGACAATTATTACTGCATTCTAATTTTTATTTGTTCTAAAAAACACTTTAATGTATTTACAATATTCTATTCACGAATTATTTTATTAGTCTAGTTTCAGTTTTTACTCTGAAGTGAATGACATAATGCCAACAATTTGAGCCCAAGCACGAGCCCAACACATTGTGGGATTTTCATTTTAAAACCCTTATTTTTTGCGCTACCACATTCCTCATTTAATCCCTGCTCATATCATAGAGTTTCTTCTCCGGCGGCGCCGTAACTAGGGTTATCATCGGCTCGATTGGAAAGGTACACGGTATTATATGGTTTTTTGTCTGTGGTGTTCATATTGTAATCTTTTCTAATTGCACTTCTGTATTTGTGATGGTGGCGTGGTTTTCAATATTTCCTAACGAAGGAATTTGGAATAGATTTGTGGTCATTATCAATATTTGGCATGATTTGTAGTATTTGCGGCTATCAAGTCGCACCAAAATTAACTAATTCCAACCATAGTTTGCTCTAATTAACCAAATATCTCTTCAATTCATCTTGTGTGAAGGCGCAAAGATGTATACTGCTTCGCAAAAGATTCACAAGGACAGGGATGCTGAGCCCACTGAGTTTGAGGAGAGTGTGGCTCAGGTAATTCATGATTAATGCTTTTGAGCATTGTGGTTATGTTTTAACGGTTAGGTTTGCTGTGTGCTTTATCGCGATTTATTTATTTATTTATTTATTTTTAATTGTCTATGTAGGCTTTGTTTGATTTGGAGAACACCAATGGAGACATCAAGAGTGACTTGAAGGACCTTTACATCAACTCTGCCTTGTAGGTTTCAAATTGTATTGATTTGAGTCTGCTTCCTTCGATCATTATATACTAAATTTTATTATTATGGTCCTTAGGCAAGTTGATGTTTCTGGGGGCAAGAAGGCTATTGTGATCCATGTTCCCTACCGGTTGAGGAAAGCTTTCCGCAAAATTCATTCCAGGCTTGTTAGAGAACTTGAGAAGAAATTCAGCGGAAAGGTAACACCGATCTTTTTTTGTAAAATTTTCTTTATGTTTGGATGCAATCAATGCCTTGTATATTTCTTCAATTTATCATAGCTCTGTTTGTAATTCAGATGGTGAAGTGTTCTAGCACTGGAATATTTGCTGGCTTGAGAATTGAATTTAAATCTATTATTAGTATTTGATTTCTTATTGATTATCATTGAAAATGCAGGAAGTTGTTGTCATTGCTACTAGGAGGATTGTGCGTCCACCAAAGAAGGGTTCAGCCGTTCAAAGGCCTCGATCCCGTACTCTCACATCTGTTCATGAAGCTGTGCTTGAGGACGTAGTTTATCCAGCTGAGATTGTTGGCAAGCGCATCAGATACAGACTTGATGGATCAAAGATCATGAAGGTATGTGATTGCGTCATTTATCCTAACTTTGTAATCTACAACCATGGCCATAGCTGATGCTTTAATCTCGCTGCTGTATGCGTTTGCAGGTGTTCTTGGATCCCAAGGCAAGGAATGACACAGAGAACAAGCTTGAGACTTTCTCAGGAGTCTACAGGAAGCTATCCGGGAAAGATGTTGTCTTTGAATATCCAACGACTGAAGCCTGAAAATCTTGCAATCTAGTTGTGTTGTCAACTATTTTCCATTGCAGGAAATATACTAGTATGGGGGGGTCTTCGAAGTTTTGATGAAAGAGAATTGGGCTGCTCTTTTTTTACCAAAAAATGTTAACCCTGTGTTGTCTTTATTAAACTTTCCCTTTTTTTGGATCTTCTGTTATTTGCATCAAGTAAAAACTATTGTTTCAGTGAGTCATTACCGACGAACAATGAGTAGTGAAAGTGTTTGATGGTTTTTATCTTTCAATTTTTCTACTGCTTGTGAAAATCTAATTATGTACCACCGTATCGAATGAGAAATTTCATTCTATTGTATTTGCACTCGTAAATTGATTGAATTTTGATATTCTAAGCTCAAAACTTATTAAATTATTCTCTGATTACCTCAGGCGTCCCTTGTTAATCTATCTATACATTCTTAAAAAAATTTCTCAGTTTTTGTCAAATTACAAACTATTAGAATGATGTCTTTAAAGGACTTTCCAAACCTCTGCTTTTATGTAACCGACTTTCATGTTTTTCTAATAATTTCACACAAACATATACCGAGAAGATGGATTATGCATTTCATTGATAATGATTTATTAGCGTGTACAAGTATCGGTTCATATACATGGTACATTATAAGTATTACAAGACGGCAGGCAGCAAAACATGGACACCGGAAAAAGGGGGAAAGAATCACACACATTTGCTACTTAAAAACCTGCTGCTAATACCTGCTCTACACAAACTCAAGCCTGAAGTAGTTCTCACACTGATCTGTGCGTTTGCAGGCGTAAACAGCACGTCTCCTTCACCAACCAACTCTTCCAAAAATGCCTGCCGCATGGTTCCTTTTCCTTTCACAACCACAAAAACAGAAGGACCGGGAATGGCAGGAAAGACAGTCGACGCTCCTTGAGGAAGAATACACTGATCTACCTCAAATTCATCGAAAGGTGGGAGATACTTTAATGTATAAGGATTTGAAGGAACTCCACGAAGAATTTCTGGAAAACCCTGCACCGAAAAATTGATTTGATGAACAAAAGGAAAACTAAATTGCATAGGCTGCTATAAATTAATGATAACTACACCATGATGGTGAACGGAATGATAAAAAATACTCCTAAACTGCAAGGGTAAAGACTGTTTTTCTCCCCACAAAGTAACAAAACAAGATGTCAAATCTAATATACTACGTGTGTGTGTTGGATTAGTGGCACAGTGGTTAATGCTAACCCTAAAAGAACAACTAATTTGCTCTCACCTGTTTGTACGTGAGTATGGAACATAGAGTTTGAACATCGAGTTTCTTTGGGGTAAGACCAGCTCGTACAACATTGTCTGATGTTGCCATGCACTCAACACATTCACCATATAGATATGCATGAGGTTCATTTGCACCCAAATATAGGGCTTCACCAATTTTAAGTTTCACATAATTAAACAAGAAAGATGCAATGACACCAACATCCCCTGGATATTGCTTTTCAAGCCGCAAAACTAGTTCCTCCTTCTCAGTCAGCCCCCTCACCTATCAGAAACAGTAACTCGTCATTCGTTAGTAAATATAATATTAAGAATAGAAGCGCATCTATGATAGGCAATCAAAACTATGCTCACTTGCAAATGCAAAACCCATCATGTTAGTATTATGTAATTGGTAACACCTTCTCGCTTAATCATTATTAATATTGTTCTGTTTCATAATTCCTAATGAATGTTCATATATACAGCAATAGTGATTTTAGAAAAAAGACAGATGAAATCGGTGAACAGGCAACTGGAATCATCTTTGACTGAACAATAAACCACATTAAAGCAAATGCAAACACAAGTCAGAAACAATATGGATCCAGGTCTAAATACCTTTCTCTTTATGTTCAGTCGGTTTATCAACTTGAAGACTGCATCAGATATGACGGCCTTGCTAGCCGACATAAGTTTAGTAAATAGAGATCGCAGGACATCTTTTCGTTTCTTTTCCCCGTCCTCTTTGCTTATGCGTAATACTTGATTTGCCGATGCAGTGCCAACCACTTCAGTGATCTCAGGTACATTTTGGAGAACACTTTTAATTTCCTAAAAGTGAGAGAAAAATATCAAATAAATATGTGTAAAAATATCAAGAAATACTCAAGTCTATCTGCATTATGTTTTATGTGGGGATGAGTGCTCTCTGCAGAAGATGAGTTAGAAAATAGTTTAATCTCACTTTGTGCCACTAAGACCTGTTACTATTTTCTAAGCTGAACATGGAACTCCACTCGGTCGTTTTAAGGTATAAGCCCCCCAACCTAACCCCTGTTGTCATACTTTTATTTTTCTTTCTGCAACTGCATTTGAAAAAACCACTCTGAGGCAACTCGCAAAGCAAATTGAGGAGCAAAATCGAATTAACACAACAAGGTTAAAATCAAGTTTGTAGTAGGCCTGATGAATACAGGGGAGGAGAGAGAGAGAGTGAGCAGGGATATCAATAGTGGTTGGAGTTTAAAAAAGGTGAGATACAGAGATATCTGGATTTCAAAATGAAATTCACTCCTAAAGTTGAAGGTTGACATCAGTGAAATCCTGCAGGTATTCAGCTTTGCCGCGGGATTCGTTGGTTATACATAAGGTGGTAAATCTCGGGTGTGTGGTAGGTGAAAAAAAGAAGTTTCTGTCTGTAGCTGTTTTCCTACCATCATCAGGAGAAAGGTCTTTTTGCTCAAAAACAGAATAATTTTTTAAATGTATTTGTGCACGTGGGTGCATACATACAGACTCACAGAGGTACAGGGGGATTCACACCTCCAAGGAGCAGATTATGCATCAGGATTCAGGATAGTCATGGTTCCTGGGTGAGAACCATGAAGCCAACCACAGAACAAAACATCATAAATCTGCTATCAAGCAGACTAAAACATATGTACTCTGCCATTATATGATTTCCACCCATGGGAAACCTTAAATAGATCAGTACACCTTAATGCCTAACTTTATTTGACAATGCACTGACAGCTTCCAAGCACATGGCAGTCACATGCACATATATTTAACCAAATTTTGATAAATAACAAAAACCACCCCGCAGATATAAATCTTTACCAAATTACCAGATAATTCCAAAGTTTACCAGCCTATCTACATCCCAGACCAATCAAGTAAGAAGAAGTCACTGAATATGAAGTGTTTGCAGGTTTCTTAAAAAAAATTATTAAAGGGCAAATCAATACTCCAGATCCAGACAAGAAATCCTTAACCAATAAAGAAAAATGCAACATGGAGATCATGATACCTCGAGACCAACGAAACCACAGAGAGCCTCGAACTCAGTGAGCGCCAAGGCCATCTCAGGCTTGTGATTGTCATCCTTATACACTTGTGGCTGTTGCTTATGTAGGATTGCAGCCAAACTCTTATCTGGATGAGCTTGTATAGACAGAGCCTTTGAAACTGAAAGTACCTAAAAGCAACATTCATTATATTACAGTGGAAACACTTATTTTTTAAGGGAATCAACGAATTTAACACAAATGAATTACACAAGTCAACATTTTTTTCTAATACACAGATCTTGATGCAGTGGATTTCCGTTTCGGAGGATAACGACTAAAAAACAGTTAAAAAGGCACAGAAATTTGGAAGACTACCTTGAAGAGAAAGGGGAGATTGGGACCCCATTTTTGGAAGACCTTATCCCCAAGCACGACAGGGTTCTGCTGAATCCAATCCTTTAAAGTCACTAAATTGGAGTGATCCCGCTTGAAGCCGCCCTCCATCTCCACACCAGCAGTCCGAATTTGGCGGTTGGGCACAACGGTTGAGGGCCCGGAGTCGTGGGTCCCCATCCAAAATTCGGCGAAGGGCTCATCACCGTCGATTTCCTCCCCACTATTACTAGCGTATAGGCGCGCGACACCCGATTCCTCCCCGACCTTGCCCCATTCGTACCTCTTGACGGAGCATCTGAGCCTGACAATTCCCGGAAATTCAGCACCCATGGCAATGCGATGCCTAGGTTTAGTGAGAGAGAGAAAGAGGAATGTGGCGAGGGTGCGGGAAAAGCAGGAGAAGAAGGGGGAATGAGAGTACGCCCATGGAGGAAATGGGGCAGAGGATTGGGGCTTTTTGAAGGCGACGGTGAGAGGGAAATTAAATTGGGTTTAATTTACCATTGTAATTTTACTCTTACTTTTTTCTGCGAGGAAAAAAGTGTGTAAAAATGAGAAATTAGGGCGGAGAGCGGCCCACGGCGGAGGGAGACGATGGCGGGGGCGTCGGTGGGGATCGTTTATGGCAGTTGGAGTGAAACTGGTTTTCACAGCTTTTCGGGTCCACCTATTTCCTTTAAATAAAAAATTATTATCGGCCATTTTTAAATATTAGTGTAAATATTAATCTTTTTGCCTTCATTTATGGCTCATGGATCTAAATAGGAAGTGAAATGTGCATTTCAAATATTTATCACTAGTATACGAAGTTGAGATAAAACAATAAATTTATGTGACCAGCCAAAAACTAGTTTATTTGAGAAACAAACTAGTGTTTTTTGCATTTAATTAAAATATGTGAACACATATATAATACTTAGAAATGCATAATTTTATGGTCATATATTAATGATTTGTGTATAATTTTTTTACTTTTTTGGAACCATAAAATATAATTAATGCATACTTTAATTCAAATTTGAAAAACAATAGAGAGATAATTCCATAAAAATAAAAAATTAAAAATGAGACCAAAGACTAATAAAGTCTTTTTAATTTGTCCACTAACTATATTTAATATTTTAATGTATAATTAACACATCAAAATTACTAATATAATCTTATTTTATTTATATAAAATATAGTTGTTTATCATTACTCGAGATAAAATATTTATTCATTGTATTTTATAGTGCAATCTCAACAATTCTGTATTACAGATTTCAGCAATTTTGAATTTTCAAACAATGCAATTATTATTGTACGTATCCAATAATCCAATGTACTCTCATTACACATATTGTACCTAGATGAATATATGACGTGGATTCGTCTGATTTTATATTCAACTTTAAAGCATTTATTTGAGGAAAGTTGTTGAATCTTAATTATATACCAGAACCAGATCAGTCATCAGTGTGCTTGATAAATACTGTAAATAATAATAGTTCATTCATAAAATTACGTAAAGTTAGTTGTAAATACTATATGAAGTATCTTTAACTTGAAAAGTAAACATAAGGGATAGTGATACTATGCACATTCTAAATATTAGAAAAACTCGATCTAGACCATTAGAAAATGTCAACTGACGATAAAATAATAGCTACAAAAAATGTCAGCATAGTTTGAACACAACATCAGCCGTTGAAAATGTGTCGACATTTTTTGTTGCTGTGATTTTGTCATCTGTTGACATTTTACAACGGTTCAGATCGTAGTTTAAAGTTTATACAATATTTATAGTTTGCATTGAATTTCATCCCTACTAGGAGATATTTATAGTCGACCCAATCAATATAAGTTAGTATAATTTCAACAATTAAAACTCAAAATTGTGACTGAAGCTACAAATCAGATACTATAACTTTATATATTATGAAAAAAAAATATAGTCCTATTCGCTTGAAAAATAAGTTATGGTTGAAAATAATTGGTGTCAGGACAGGACAGACATATGCATGTTACTACTACTCATCATCAAGCCCAGTTGCCGTAGATGAAGATAATCAAGTCTCATCCACATTTTCACCATCTCCAAATGCCCCTTTTCTTAACTCTTAAACTTTCTTCTAGTTTCATTCACAATTAAGTGCTTTTAATATTGCTTTAAATGACACCAAATTGAAACTTTTTAAGTCTTACTTATTTTACTCTCTTCAATCAATAATAGATTTCATCAATGATTACTAGTACAAAATTTACAAAGTTGCGAACACCTTTAACTCCATTTTAAAGAATATGGTTTGCAAGGGATTTGTGATCGTTTATCATCTTAGCTTATTTTATTTTATTTTATTGCATTTGGTATATAAAGTAGTGCTACTTAATTTCTTTTTAAATAACTCAATCTTAGATGATAATTATGTGATTATTAGTCATAGTTAATCCTTTATGACTAAAATAGTATCATAACTCAATCTTAGTTAAATTATATCTTGGTACGGAGTAGGAGTATTATTTTATTTAGGGAACCGAACGGTTCCTATAAATATTTGTTTGGGGAAAGAGAAGAGTCCAAAAATTGCAGCAGTTGGCAATGGTCCTCTCTTTTTTTTCTCTTGTGAATTTTGTATTGATTAACGAAGAATGAAAGGAGCAAAACCTCCCTATATTATTCCAAACTTGAGAATAAAACGTGGGGCATCTCTGTCTACTAGCTTTTCAATTGTGTACCATTTAAACACATTTAACTTGAGGTGTATGGTTGAGTAGGTAAAGACTCATTAAAATTCTTAAACGAAAATTAAGGAATTGATCCTTGACTTGACTTTGGGTATGAAGCATTTTGATCTTGAACCAAAAACAACACATTTATTTTACTATTCTCAACTAAAATTATTCTTTTCCATTCAGTTCAACAGAATTTGAATATTTTTTGGGGATACTTTAACGATTTTATGATAAAATGAGAATTTTAAAAAATATTATTAGCTAATTAGTTATACTATATGATAATTGTGATTTTATTTTATTTTATTTTATTTCGAAAGACACCTTGCTAGGAGAGGTGTGAAGTATTTTCATGCATATCAAGCGTGAAATGTCACAAATGCATCACTTAAATGTTTATCTCTTCATTATAACCTTGTATCCAACTTTTGATAACGACCACAAGTTTAAAATGAAAGGAAAATTCATTAAACAAACATTTTTATTTTCATATTTTATAAAATTGCCAAAAAAATCGCTCTGCGGTCTCTAAAAATCTGAAGAAAAAATGAATATATTGTTGTGGAGTACTTTTTATGGGTTATATCATTTTCAAAATTCGAAACTAATATAAGGTCATAGAATATAATCATTATTTTAGAATGCTTATCTCGTTATTCTTTTCTTAAATCTGTTGAGAAAATTCTACGTAGAAAATTTGTTTGAGGTTTTACAAAATTACAATATCAAAATTATTTTGCACGACTTAACCCATTTGTGATTTGTCATGAAACTAATCGGTGAATAATATGAAACTAATTAAACAATTGATCAATTTGACTAGTAAATAAATTATAAAATATGTGCGCTGGAAGGTTTGCGTCAAATGATGTTAATTAAAATTAAAAAAAGATGCACGTGATTCTGGGCTGTGACTTGTGAATTAGCATATCTTATAGTCAAAGATTCTTATATATACTATACATGAATTTAATTATTCAATTTTTTCAACTTTGCATTTGGATCTATTATGAAAAAACATTATACTGTTATTGGATTCCATAATTTTTAGGAGTATATTATTGGATTCCAAAGTTGTTACAAATATATTTGTGGGTCCAATTTCTTTTTATATTGATGGAGTAATCTAAATTTATAGTACATTTTAATTTTTTAATGATCATCGTGATTCATGATAGATTAATTTATTTAATTCTACTACTTTAGTAAGAGAACCGAATGGCCAGAATGTAAAACCAAAATTGATTTATGTAAATTAGTGAATGAAATATAGAGCCATTGTAAGATTGTTGATGTTGGACATTTATGGACTCACTGCATTACCCAATTATTATATCATTATCAGTGGCCCTTTCAATTATATAACCCATGAAATAATGGACATACAACATTGCATAAATGTCACATGCTACAATGGATCTACCATTCTTCTTATCATCATTTGGGCTCCATGTATCCACTCCTTTTATCACCTTATTATACCAACAAATAAAAAAAAATATTTTATTTTATAGTATTTTCTTTTTTGATATTGAAATCATTATACAAACAAAAATTGCGTGCCATGCCATCATACTACTAATTTCTGACCTAAATTGAAGTTCACTTTCATTTAATTTCGTTTTCATGTCTTGTTGAAATAGAACTTTATTTTCGTGTGCTTACGTCGACTTCTCCGGATTACTTTAGTGATGATAATTCTACGGAAAACTAAAAATGAAAGTTTTTTTTTATTTTTTAATAAGGGAAAGAGACTTTCCTTCACTAAATAAATAAGTACTACTACTCCTTCCTATTAAAATGACTCACACTATTTAAGAATGTGATGTACTTATATTTAAATGGTTGTGGACAAAAATAATTTAGGTCCTACACATTTCAATTACAAGGTGGTCCTTTCAAATCTTGTCCATTTTTGGCAGCAAGTTTTAATCCCACAATAATTTGTAGGAAATGATTCCTCTACATCTTCTCACTAAATTGAAATATTTAATTGAGGTGATTCTCTAATGAATTTATCAGCAGTTGTAGGTGACAAGATTGTGAATGAAAAACATTACAAACTATATTTACATAACTGTTGCATGATAAAGACTAGCACTTAAATAGTTAAATTCACTTGGGCTCCTCTCATCAGAATTTATAATATACATACTTCATCTGAATATATTACTAGTAGTATTTAAATACAAAATACGAGTAAGAAAATATCAAACAAATACGGGTATGTTATTCTATCTCTACTACAATAATTTAGAGAAACAATATAGAGAAATGCCAATTTTCACACCAAACATCTAAATAATGATATACTGGTAGGAAACAAGATTAGAATGAATCTCAATGAAGCTGAGATGAGAATCAACAGAGAAGAATGTGGCCATATATGTACACAGCCAGAAATGAATCTGACGCTCTCTAGTAAACAAACTATACGGTCAAGATCACGATGTACAACGCTGGATCATGATCGAGAACTAAGTTTCTGAACCCTGATATCAAAATGTGAGGGTGATTGAGATGAAGAATGAAGAACGACGATTACAAAACAAAAATATAACCATACACACTAAATTCAAGCAGCAAAATGAGAAGTCATACTCACAGTTTATTTCCTATTGTTTGAATGTTTTGGTGCTCTTGTAAATCTCAGTATCTCACTACCCCTATTTAAGTGACTTTACAAATAAATATGATCTTCAAAATTACCTTAATATATTGCTAATTAGGTTTTTCCATTATCAATAAATATTAGATTCAAGGTAGTAATGCTAAGGAAAATATGTGAAAGAAAGTTTTAATTAAATTAAACATACTCACTAATAAATAAGCAGCATTCATATGAAAGAGAGACTGTAATGTAAAGTACCTCATGACAAGATGACAAGTCCAAGATATATTGATGCCGAAAGAAATATGAAGGATATCATTCCCCTGCAGAGAACGTTCAACGTGTCTTGACCATCAAATATGCAAGAAATGCTCGTATAAAATTTTAAAAATATTACAAGCACATATACGAACCGAATATTAGTAAATGTTTCCACTTATAACGTTATAAATAAATACTAAATAACTTTACTTAACTTAACAATGCTTACCATATAACTCCCCACGCAGCTCCATTACAAGGGCAGGGGCAAAGTTCAGCAAACTTTTCAGCATCACTCGAATTGACTCTTCTAGATATCAGATCATCGTATATATCTGCATAGTAGCATATATTTTTCAAATTTGCGCTCTGATCTAATCTACTTTATCGAGATAATGAGAAATTAGAGTCTGTACCGTAGACAGAAAACAAACTATTCATAACACCTACACACAGGAAAAAAACCATAAGTGAGGGAAACTAAGAAGAATGAATCAAACTGTGACTTACAAGTAAAGTGAGGATGATACCGTACCAATGAAGAGAATAACATAGCGAAGAATACGAACTTTAGTTAATTCTTGCAGCACCCAAACGATAGCGATAAAAACGATAAATCCTGACAAGCATATTATGCAAACATTATAATCACGCGTGGGGTTCCTCGTAAATTATAAAAGGACAAATTATCAGAAAAATAACATACCAATGCAAAGCCCCCGCAGTGTCCACTGTTTGATTATAAAGTAATCAGTAAGATATGTAGAAGCTCAACAGCACAAGGACACCACATGGTTCAAGAAAACAATAACTTTTCATGTCAGAAATCTATGCTGATTATGCAAACAATATTTGCCATTTCTTACGTTTTTGGCAATGAAGAAGACAATAAGAAGGGCAAGGATAAGAAAACCAGCAGCAATTCTTGCAGTGAGAAGCTTTGTTGATGCAAGTACAAGAACCATGCCCCAAAATGATGAACCAAGATCTAGAATAGGAAGAAATTTCGTCAATGAAAAAGAAACGTGTAAATTTGGAAGTGAATAATGAACATGTATAAGGATGTTATACATATTTGCCAAAAGAGAAAAGGGAAACAGAGTATTACATCCAGCCGGTAAGATCAGCCAATAAATGCCACCACGTGTTAGAGTGACGCCACCTTCATTTGCATGAACCTGGATACCTTCTACCTACATGTATAAAGAGATGTGGGAACCTAATGATGAATACAACAGATATAAATACGAAAACTTCATGAGATTCTATTATTACATGTAACAATATTTATACAATCTTTTCAAATTAACAGCATTTATTAAAGCTTAAGAGCATTAATTTTTTTTCACATGGTAAATGGTGAAAGATACAAGGGCCATAAAATTAAGAAAGACTTCTGGAATGATAGTTCAAATTTTAGATGACTTCTCATTATGGTATATCTTGACTGACTTCCGTATTAGTCAACATTAATTTTTTTGAGGCATCAATCCATTATGTTAAATTCCTTGTCTGAGTTTTCTTTCTAATGATTATTACTGATGAACATATTTATTGCTAATTGCACTTTCCTGTATCCTACAATTACCGTTTTCCTTAAAAAAAATGAGCGAACGTTATAGGAAGTTTGAGTACCATTCAAATGCATTTATATGAGATATGGGGTATATACTGTAACATATCTAAAGAAGAGTACACAAGGATTAGACACATATGTAAGGCTTGAACTTCAGTAGATCAAAAGCAAGCTTCAGTTTAGCGAAGCAAAGAACGATAAGGAAATGTTTTACCTGACCACATGTAAGCTTACAAGCAATTGCATGGCTCACTTCATGAAGAAATACAGTGATGAGCTTAAAAGGCGTCAGTAGAAATGTCCTCCAGAGCTGTCATTGTCATTATACGTAAAATGGGATAAGTTAGAACTTCAAGGAGTGATGTTAATCAAATCTGTTGGCATGCAAAATGAAACAAAAATTGGAAAAGAGTGGTACTATGTAAATATGGACAATGTTCCACATTTGTGATGCAACCAAGTGACCAAAACAAATCAAGCTATGTCAAGCTCGAAATTTCAGAAAACTAGAACACGCAAATAATTGTTGGACTTCATAATTATCTAAGGAAAGCTATAGTGAGGCAAGCACAAGATACTATTGGGTCTATTGGAGATCCATAACACACTTTCTGGCTTAATGCCGTAACATGTTATCCAGGGCAAGCACAAGCTACTTGAGTTAATCAGAGGCACCTAACGACTAATGTAATCCCTGGCTTACTATTACATCAAGATAAGCAGCAGCAGAGCTCTATAGCTCGAGATGAGGCTTGCTTGGCCAAACTCGAAGACCTGTTTTTCACCGTGATCTCAAGCTGGTTGAAACAGTCACACTTGTTTCTAACAACGTATCGTGAGAACCAGTTGCTCAAACGCATCAAAGATTAAAATGTATATACGAAATAACTGATAAAACAAAATCAATTTCAATTTCTTCCCATTGATCCACACCTGCTTTCATAGTAGTAATTCAATAAGCAGGCTGATATTAGTCCAACAGAAAGGGGTAGTTTGTAACAGTCATAAACAGTATGATGTTCTTAGAAGTAATTCAAATATCTACCATTTCCCCAAGCAGCAAAGCAAATAGGTTTTCAAGTTTTCATTAAACACCAACATAAACTGAAGGGGGAAAATAACACAAACAGAAAAAGAAATGCAAGCGACGTCATAGACTCATAAAAATCTCTTCTTGAAATTGAAATCTCTTCTCCATATCCCATAAAAAAGTAACAAGAAGCGACTTACTGCAAGAATAACAAGAGTGAAGACGCCAATTGTGACAAGAAACACAACTTGTTCGTGCTGACAGCAATTCTTCAGCTCCCAGTTCGGATCCACCATTCTTTTCGATGTGAATTTTCTTGCTACTTCAAAGAGAATAATAGAAAGGGAGAACAGGAAAGTCGAAAAGAAACAGTTTTGATTTATGAAATCAAGAATCGTGCATTGACCAATTAAAACGTAAGGAAAAACAAGAGCCAATTGCAGTTGACAGGGTGAAATAAAAGGATATTTTCTTGGTTAAGATGAGAAACGTTTTGGTGAATTGTTGAAAATGTCGACAGATTAACAGAGTTGGTGTCCTAACTGGCAAAGAACACAAGAAGAAAACCAGAATTGGGAAATTAGTTTTAGTGCCTTTGTCGTTTACCGGCGACTTGATCCAAGTCTTCAATCAAATTCGTTGTTTAATGCATTATACGTCTCTTAAAACTTAAGTTTCATAGTTCTTGAATTTTGAATCTAAATTCTTATGTTTATTTTAAATATATTTAGATTAATATATCCAACCTCCAACTATATCGGGATTGATTAACTCAATTAAACTTAGATTTTAAAAAAATACTGTATTCCAAAATATTACTGTGGGATTAATTGGGCTTTGGGGTAATAGGTTATTTAAAATGGGCTTTCTCCGCATAAGCCCAAGTATATAGCCTTTATCGATTGGGATCCATGACATGACTACGGCCCATCTGGACTTCCGATCACGACATAATCTCACCTTGTAAATATTATTCCCTCCGTTTTTTTAAAATAGCAACTATTTCCATTTTGGACCATTCCTTAAAAATAGAAACTTTAGAATCTTTCTATTTTAGGACATGGACCCCATAATCCACTAACTCTACTTTCACAATTTCACTACTTTTTCTCTTTCTCTCTACTTACTTTACTCATTTTTTTCCTCTCTCTTACTTTACTAATTTTTCTCACTTACTTTATCAATTGTGCATTAAAACTCGTCTCGTTTTAAATGTTTATATTTTTTTTAATACGGAGGGAGTAAAACTTTACAAACGTCTCTTATTTAACCAAAAAAATAAAAAATTTTCTACATAATTGAACCCAAGCTATATACTCCAATAAATTTCAATATCTGCCAAAAAGATTTTAAAGCTTGTATTTATTAAATAATGTATACTTTTATGGACAAAGGAAGTAAAATTAATGGCTATTTTTGTGAGTTATACTCCATGTAAGTTTATGTTGAAGGACTATAGAGTGTCCACTATAAGGTGGACGTCCCCAATAGTATAGTCCCCTTTTTTGTCCATAGCCCCAGTTTTTTTGTCCGCGCCCAAAAAAAAGGTTTCTGTCACTATAGGCGGACACTTCCAATAGCCCCGAAATTTTATAATCAATTTTCATTTTAATTTTTTCCTTTAGTTTTAAAATCATCGGAATTTAAATAATTATAAAATGAGGTAATTGGGACCGAATATTCGTTGTATTGGAAACGGTAAAATTATACAACGAACATTTAAAACAAAATACAAACAAAAACGCCGGGTGATTCGTCGTCTCCACCGTGCATTTTTAGAGAGTGAAAGTGTAGATAGTGAATGAATGGAGAGTGTGTGAAAAGGGTGTAAAATGGGTGGTGGGGGAGTGGTATTTATAGAGTTAATTTTCGAAAAAAATAAAAAATCGGAAAGGGGCGCCCGGGGCGCCTATCGCCGAGCACTATAGGCCGACACGCCTATAGGCGCGGCGATGGCCGACCGGCGCGTCCACGCACATTTCTCACCGAATGCCCATCCACCCCGCTTTTTTCGTCCGGACGTCCCCGCTGGGGCTATAGCCGTGCCGGTATTATAGTGGACACTCTCACTAGAGAGTATCAAGCATACGAGTGTCCACTATGGGGAGCCCGCGGCTATAGCCGCGGGTTGGGGCGGAGGGCGGGCGGCTATAGTGGGGAAGTTGTCCGGAGGGCGGGCGGACAACATTTGGGGGCGGTAGGGGTGGCGGACGCGGGATAGGCGGGGTTGGGGCGCCTATAGGCGCGGCGCCCATAGGGGGTGGACAACCGGCGCGGCGGATTCAATTTCAAATTTTTATTATTATTATTTACCTCTATAAATACCACTTCCTACCACCTATTTTTCACCATTTTCACAAAATCCATCCGCTCACTATCTACACAACCACTCTCTAAAGAAGAAGAAGAAGACAAGGAAGCCGACTCCGACACCGAGTAGACGATGGCGGAGTTTTTAGTTGTATTTTATTTTAATTATTCGTTGTATAATTTTACCGGTTTGCAATACAACGAATATTCGGCCCTAATTACCTCGTTTTCTATTTATTTACACTGCGATTATTTTAATTATAAAATTTGTGGGCTATTGGAGGTGTCTATTATAGTGGCGGAAATAGAATTTTGGGGCTGTGGACAGCAAAACTTGGGCTATGGATAAAAATTGGGGCGGGACTATTGGGCGTGTCCGCCTTATAGTGGATACCCTAAATGTACACTCACTGCAGTACGATTGCTGCGGTGGAAACTTGTCCTTTTTTCACCTAATTTCACATCAATAAAGTTCAAAGTGTACGAGAAAAGATGCCTCTTATTCATTTTCTTTTGTTCTTTTCAATTTATTCGCTCAGATTTTAAATTTTAGCTTTATATCTTTTTAAAGTCACTTTTTCAATCATGAGCATCCGCAGCGGTGGCCGTCGGACCGGCGTGCTGGACTTCCGCCATTAGGCGTAAACCCGGCGGACGCGGACGTCGCTTGCGAACACCGGAGTTCTGCGGCTTTCTGACGACGTCCGCCATTGCGGTGCCACGACAGACGTCCCGATTTTTAATTTTAAAAAAAAACTCTATATATACGACTCGTTGAACTTCATTTCATTCGCACCACTTGTTTTAACGAGTTTCTCTCTATACTTTCATTTCTTTTGAAGATAAATGGAGCACCAAGATAGTGATTTCCCCGCCACGAGCGAGTCACAAACGTCGGCGGAAGTGCACCGATGTCCGGGATAATGCCCGGAATGGCGCCGATGATGCCCCAATCACAAATGACGGGGATGATGCCCGGGTACTACAATATGTACCCCCTTGGTGTACAGGGATGGGTGGGATGATGCCAAAATGCCCGGGATGAGTGCCGCGATGACGGGGATGATGCTCCAAATGCCCAGGATGATGCAGGGCATGCCTGCCGCTGCGGGGGGAGCAGGTAGGGGGTCCCCCAATCACCTGGGGACAATGTCTATCGCCCCTACATGAATTTATTGTCTAGTGATTCCCCCCAGAGTACTTCTCTGGAGACTGAGTTTACCGGCATTGAGACTTTCTCTTTTGAAGAGTTGGGGCTATCTCCAGTCAGTGAATCTCCCACTGAGATGCCACTGTCGGCAGGGAGGACGCGGAAGCAAGGGAGAGGGAAGGGCAAGAGCAAGGGCACTACCTCGTCCTTGCGTACAGGGAATGAGGGTGGGGCGGGGGCCGAGGGGGGGGAGGAAGCCGACGGGAAAAAGAGGGCCATCTGGAGCATAGGGGAGTACGTCGCGCTGGCGAAGGCCTGGATCAGTGTAGTCAAGGATCCCTACGTCGGGGCTAACCAACATATCGACAGAATGTGGTGGCGCATTAGCCATAGCTACCTCACGATGGAGAGCAATGCCGGAAACAGTGATAGCAGCTGAGGAGACAGCTCAGCCGATTTTCCGGCATCTAACAAAACAACCTCCGCACGTCAACCAACAGCATGTCCGCCGATGATGTGAAGCTTCTGTCTCACCAGCAGTTCCCCGGCTGTGAACTGGGTTTTGCAGAATTCAAATATCGGGAGGTCTATATTGTGGTGCAGACTTCCGCCAAGTTTAGTTCGGGTATTGAAGCTGGCTGGCCGAAGCGGACGAAGATCAACGCCTCCGGGGAGTACAACAGCAGTGTCGGTTCCCACGAACTCCCTGACGCCGAGGCAGAGTTCCCGACCCCTCAATCATCTTCCCGCCTCCGTCGCCCGATTGGGAAGACCGCGATGCGGATGGCTAGGGAAAACGCCAGCGGGTCCCCCGAGGTCCAATCGACAGCTCCTTCCCAGATCGATCCCGAGCTCCCCTCACTCGCCCGCATACAGCAGCATGAGACCCTGATACAGACCATGGAGAAGTGGTATGCTGCGACTGACCCCTTATACAAGTTGATGCTGAAGGATGTCATCGACAGTATGCGACACGATTTGGGGATGCCATCCCTGCCCGTGAGTGACGCCGGGACCGGCCGCGGGAACAATGGGACTGGCGGCGGGGACGACTAAGAGTGAGACGGGGGCCGCATTTGTCGAAGCTTGAGGTTGTTTTTTTTAACTAGGCATTTTTTTAATAATTATGTATATATTTTGTTTTAAATAAAGTGGTTGCATTTTCTCCGTATTCATGTTGAAATTTTAATTCCGTAAATTGTTTAATTTGGTGAATTTGTGAATTTTTATTATTGTGGATGTCCGTCGGGATGTCCACCATTGTGCAGCGGGATGTCCTTATGACCTGACAGTGCAGTGGGATGTCCTTATGACGTGGCATGAGGTGTATTTTGGAAGTACGTCGGGATGTCCGCTGGGACATTCATCCTAGTGTGGATGCTCTAATGATTGTTAAGTAAGTCTAGAGTTTGATCATAGGAGTACTTATCATCCACTAATGATTGTTAAGTAAGTCTAGAGTTTGATCATAGGAGTACTTATTTTCAATATTATTACCACATGATATTAAAGTTAAATACATCATATAAGAAATTAGAGTATGAAATGTGATATTAATGAGGGAAGGAGTAACATACATAATTATATTTTTCTTTACAACAAAAAGGAGAATATTCGTGACGAGACCGAAGTTGGTTTCAAGTTTAAAGAATGAATATTTTCTCTTCTTTTATTTGCTTTTTTATCCACAAAACTTTTTAAAAATATTCTATTTAAGACTTTAACAATAATAAAGCATATCCTATATCCTCCTTTCCCTTTCATTCTTGACTATCCTAGAACTACCGCAAATTTTTTATTCAACCCCTTTCTCCAAACACTATATATATAGTACCCCCTCCGTCCCGCACTACTCGCACTTATTTCCTTTTTGGGCGTCCCAAGTTACTTGCACTCTTTCCATTTTTAGTAAAAAATTTCACCTACATCCGTCATTTTTGACTTTCCTATACACTCATTCCTTAATCTCCGAGCCGAAAAGGAAATGAGCGAGTAGCCCGGGACGGAGGGAGTATATGATTTGTCGAGAGTATGATTTTAGTATCACAATGTAAAATGTTGAATAATTTACTTGATCATCAGTTTAGTAGTACATGTTTTTTTCATTCAATCCAATATTCAAGTTTATTTATAATTGGGAAAAAAAATTAAAAGTTATATCAATCAATTCAGACATGAATCCAATCCAAAATTTCGAGTTCTTAAGGCCATCCACAATTGCGCCTAGCGCACCGCCTAGCCGAGCCCCGGCGCTAGGCGGTCCGCTAGGCGAACCATTGTAACCGCCGAGCCGGTTTCCGGAAAAAAAATCGCCTAGCGCTAGGCGATGTGTGGGCGCTGGGCGATCCGCTCGGCGCCATTACAGGCTCCGGATCGCCGAGCGCATCTCCCAGCGGATTTTTTAATTTTTTTTATTTAATGTTTTTTTTATAAAACTCATTCTTGGTTGTTTCTATTTTATAGAGACACTCATTAATGAGGATGTTGTAATGTTATTTTAATTTTAATGAAGTGTGTTTTTTTAATTAATGTACTTTTAAAAATTTTAATATTATTATTGAATTTTCCCGTATCTGTGTCGTAAATTTAATTCCGTATTTTGTGTGATTGTTAATTATTTGTTTTATATAATTTTGAGTGATGTGGCTAGGCTATGGCTGAGCTATTTGCTTGTTTTGATGATGTGGTAGGAGGATTTTTAGTGTTGATGATGTGGTAGGAGGAGTTTGTGGCTAGGCTATGGCTGGGCTATTCCTATTGTGGACGGCCTAATTCACTACTTCATCGTCAATTTTTCCATTCAATCTAGCCTTCCTTAGAGCATCTCCAATGGCGGACGTCCGGTCGGACGTCCGCGACGGGCGACCGGGACGTCCGCCATTGTGGCGTCGAAGGTCGGATACGGACGTCCCGTGAGGACGTCGGGTGTCCTCGAACGTGCGGGCGACGGGCGGGCGGACGTCCGCCATTGTGGAGTGGGTCGGACGTCCGGGTCGGACGTCCGGTAATTAATTTTTTTTTTTAACTCTATATATACGGCTCGTTGAACTTCATTTATGTTTTATGACTATGTATTTTTGCCCATATTTTGCTTTCCCGTATTCCGTGTCAAAATTATAATTCCGTTTTTACGTAATTACATTATTGTGATTTTTTTTATTGCGGGAAGTCCTAGTGGGAAGGGCGATGGGAAGGGCGGATTCTGCAGGGGATGTCCTAGTGACGTGGCAGTGAGATGAGAAGTCCTAGTGACGTGGCAGGAGGTGTTTTTGGGATGTCCTAGTGGATATCCAAGTGGGACATCCGCCCACTGGAGATGCTCTTAGCTTGCCTATTTTCCCCTTCAATTTAGCCTCGATCTCGGCACCTACTTCTTGATTTCATTGCTCGTCCACCTCATCGACGGGTCCACCCTGGCTGGCAAACTGAACAAGATACAATTGGAGTTGGACTCACTAGCATTGATCAATGTAGAAGAATTGTACGAGCTAGAAACAAAACTAGTTGACGAATCAGACAAGATAGTAAGATAAGGGACTACACCAATGTTCAATACTGAAACCATGAATTTAACGAAACAATAGAAAACATCAGCAGATCATTGGAATAATTTTGTGGAACGTGGCCAATGGCGGATACAATGTATACCCCCGGAAATTGCTATTATATATATATATATATGGATGTATTCATTTTCTTTTTGTATCTTTTGTTTTTTTATCAAATACTAACTTTTTATAGTAATAACTAATAACTAAATATCAATATTGTATGTTAAAAATATCAACACAAAATATAAATTTGTCAATCTTTCTTGTGTTGATAAATTATGTTTTTGTATTGATATTTAAATTTACATGTTGTATTGATATAATTATGTCTTTGTGTTGATAATTTTAATACATAGCTGATGGAGTACGTACTAAACAAGCCCAACAGCAGTAAAGCCCATCAGCCTAAAGCCCAAGAAAGAGTATCAGTTCGGCATGACTAAAGAGTATCAGTCCGGCATGACTAAAGAGTTCAGTTCGGCACAACCAAAGAGTTCGGCCCCAGCCTACAGCTCGGTAAAAGCCAACCAATCAAACTCTGCTCTCAGGTCGGCATCAAGCTCTACTCTCAGATCGGCAAAAGCTGCTCGGCAATAATTCAGCAGTTCGGTCTCAGTATTCGACCGAACTAGGAGATAGTGGACTCATGCAGGATTTCCACCTCCACTACACCCACGATCTATTTAGTGGTGTCAAGCAGTCATTAACTCATGCAGGATAGTGGACCCATGCAAGATCGCCACGATCTCCACGACATCCACTACCTAGTAAATGGTGCTGCATGCCACGATCTTGGTTCAATGTATAAATAGAACCTAGATCAGATAGATAAGGTTAAGTTCTAAATAAGATCTCTAGACATAAAAGATCATATAGCAAGTTTGTATTGTAAGCTGTAGAAAACAGATCAAGCAATACAACTCTGCCCTCTTTTCTTCCCGTGGACGTAGATTTACCTCAGTAAATCGAACCACGTAAATCTCTGTGTCGTGATCTGCATTTTCCTGCATTCATCACCATCAAAAATTCGCCAAACCATCACTGGCGCCGTCTGTGGGAAACAGAGAACCAAATTTGTGATAAAGCGAATTTTTGACCCTTTTTCCACCCCAAAAAAAATGCATACCAGATCACATAACACCCATAATACCGTTCGTGATAACCGTGAGGAAGCTAGTCCAGCTCGCAGGTCTGAAAAACGGCCTCGGGAGACATCTACCTCCGGTTCTCACGAAGAAGGAACAAGCCACTCCAGGAGTCATCGCACCGAGTCTTCCCAGCAGCCCGATTTAAATGAAGCTGTCAAGCTGTTCTTGGCCGAGAAGCAGGAGGAGTTCTTAACCTTCCTGCAGAAGAGCCAACAGCCGGAGAAGACAACGGCGGATTCTCCCTCCTCATCCAGACATGAAAGTCACTACCGCAGTAGTGACGTGTCTTCCAGGAGAAAGAATCCTCAACCCCGACATGTTCCTGTTCCTCCTCGGTACCGGAACCACAGGAGAACTCCATCTCCTCCGTACCGAAGAGATGTCGGGTTCGCCATGTACGGAGCATTAAAGACTCCGTTCTCGGACGATATCACCCGAACTCCTTTGCCGCGGAACTACCGGACACCGTCAATGACTTATGACGGGCTAGTGGATCCTCATGACTTCTTGGGATGCTATCAATATAATATGGCGAACCAGGGTCTCAATGAGGTCCATATGTGCAAGCTGTTCCCCGAGCTGCTCATCGGGAACGCCAGAAGGTGGTTCGACAGCCTTCCTCAAGGCAGCATTAGATCCTACCGAGATCTAATGGATGCTTTCCACAGGAGGTTCTTTCAGAAAGCGGAAACCCGAATTACTTCGGCTCAGCTGCTTTCTATACGTCAAGGTCGCGACGAAAAGATCAGCGACTTCCTGACGAGATTCCATAAGGAATGCCTACAAGTAGATAATCTCAATGATCTACTTGTCATTTCGGCATTCCAAAATGGAATCCTGCCCGGAGCTCTCTACAGAAAGCTCGTGGAGTGCGGTCCGCAAACAGCTCAAGAAATGTGGGACATTGCGGACCAGTTTTCCCGTGCGGATGAGGCAGACCGTCGAAAACGGTCTTTAGACAGCTCATCCCGAGAAGAGAAAAAGAAGCCCGATCAAAGCGGCCAGGTGCTTCCTCGCCGAACTCCTTTTGAAAGAATTCAAAGGGCACCGGTACAAGGCAGATTGGGGCCACGTCTCAATCCTGAGAAGCCGCCCGCTCAGTTCGTACCATTAAACAAGTCAAGAGCGGAAATTTTCGAACTACATTCCGATATGTTCGAAAAACCAAAGCGGATGACGAAATCAGCCGCGCGGCGACCTCAGGATCAATATTGCTCCTTCCATCAAGCCCACGGTCACGATACCGAAGAGTGCCGAAATTTGGCTGCAGGTATTGATGTTCTTGTGAAAACAGGAACGTTAAAAAAATACCAAAGCAAGCAGCCGAAAAAGAACAAAAGACAGAGAGGTGCGAACTGCAATCCTCAGGATCCGAAAAGGCATGAGGATCCCGAAGACGACGACGAGCCGCAATATGATGGAGTAATCCAGACTATTGATGCTCTCCCTGCCGGGAAGACTAAGTCGTCCCTAAAAGCAGAACGCAGAGGTTCCAATCAAGAGGAGCCAACACATAAAAGGCTGAAGAAAGACGAAGTGATTACATTTTCAGATGCCGATCCCGTCCCAGCCATCTCTCCTCACCAAGACGCTATTGTCATTCAAGCCGGAGTGGCAAACAAACTGATCCACAGAGTATTTGTGGATACAGGAGCGTCAGTCAGCATTCTTTTTAAAGAATGTTTCGATAAAATGGAAGTGGATCCAGCTCGGCTCAGTCCGGCTCCACTTCCTCTGAAAAGTTTCGCCCAGGAGGACACCCGCTCTGAAGGTATTATCAGCCTTCCGATCACGGTGGGAAAAGCGCCTACAAGCTCCAATACGATGATCGAGTTCTTTGTGGTGAAAGCTCGGTCCCCGTACAACATCATCCTGGGGAGAGACTGGCTCAACACAGTTCGGGCCGTTTGCTCTACTTATCACCTCACCATCAAGATCCCCACTAAAGGTGGGATAGCGGTCATCCGAGGTGATCAAAAGAGAGCAAAAGAATGTCTGCAGATTGCGCTTAAAAGTGCCGAGCAATCAGTTCGGCACCATCAAGCATAGCAATCACAGCAACCGGAGTCAGAGGCAAGCGAGATGACCGAAGTCACTTCAGAGCCGAACTCAATGACCGTTCAGTTATACGAAGATGATCCATCCAGAACGGTCAAGATCGGCTTCGCAGGAACGCCTCTACTCCGGGAAAAGACCATTCAGCTCCTCAAGGAGTACAAAGATGTCTTTGCATGGTCTCCGTTGGACATGACCGGAGTGCCCCCCGAGGTAATCACTCATCGGTTAAATATTGATCCTTCAATCCGGCCAGTAAAACAGAAGCAAAGACTCTTTGCGGCAGAAAGAAGCCAAGTCATCCATGACGAAGTCCGCCAATTACTAAAAGCGGATGTACTATTCGAGGTGAAATATCCTTCTTGGGTGGCCAATCCTGTGATGATCAAGAAAAAAGAAGGAGGATGGCGGATGTGCATAGATTTTACCGATCTAAACAAGCACTGTCCTAAAGATTGCTATCCCCTTCCGAATATAGATAAAAAAGTAGAAGCTTTGATCGGCTTCGAAATTTTCTGTTTTCTTGATTTATACAAAGGATATCACCAAGTGTTGATGGATGAGAGTGACGCTCCGAAAACAGCTTTCATTACCGATTTCGGCATTTTCGCTTATAAAAAGATGCCATTCGGTTTAAAGAATGCCGGAGCCACTTATCAAAGGATGGTAGACAAGCTTTTTCGGCACCTAATCGGAAAACAGGTTGAAGTGTATGTCGACGACATAGTTGTCAAAAGCAAAAGCACTTCGAAGTACGAAGACAACCTCAAATCCACTCTCGACGTGCTCCGAAAAGCCAACCTCAAACTCAACCCCCAAAAATGTACCTTTTTGGTAGATTCGGGAAAATTTCTGGGTTGTTGGGTTTCAAAGGACGGACTCAAGGCAAATCCCTCAAAAGTTCAAGTTATTCAGAACATGGCGATGCCGAAGTCCATACACGATGTGCAAAGACTAACTGGATGTCTAGCCGCATTGAATAGATTCCTTTCCCAAGCAGCCGAAAAGCAACTACCGTTCTTCAAAGTGTTAAAAAAGGCACCAAAGTTTGAGTGGGGAGCCGAGCAGAAAAAGGCTTTTGACGAGCTCAAAAGTTATTTAGCCGAGCTTCCAATTCTCTCTGCTCCAACAGATACCGAAGTGATTTTCTTATACTTAGCGGCATCCGATCAAACCATTAGCGCGGTGCTTGTACGAGAAGAAGGCCTAAAGCAGTTTCCCATCTACTTTACAAGCCGAGCATTAAGAGGTCCAGAAACAAGGTATCAACCTCTGGAAAAAATTGCTCTGGCGTTAGTAAATGCAGCAAGGAGACTGCGGCCATACTTCTATGCTCACAAGGTATGCGTCTTAACCGATCTGCCTCTTCGGCAAGTTTTGACCAAGCCAGAAGCATCAGGCAGAATCGCCAAATGGGCCATAGAGCTGGGAGAACACTCAATCGAGTACCTACCTCGGAAAGCCATCAAGGGACAAGCCTTGGCAGATTTTCTTGCAGAGGCCAAGTTCGATCAAGCAATCCCTGTCATTGCCGAACAGAAAAATTCTGCCAATGCCGAACTAGCACAGCCCTTGGAATCCGAAGAAGAGCCGCCGGACTGCTGGAGCGGATTCGTAGATGGAGCTTCGAATAAAACGGGAAGTGGAGCTGGTATTCTGCTTATCGCTCCCGATGGACACGAGGTAACCTATTCACTTCGGTTCTCATTCCCAACCACTAATAACGAAGCCGAATACGAAGCCCTCCTTGCCGGACTCCAGCTAGCGCAAAGTCTATGTATCAAGTCTCTCAAAATCCATTGTGATTCACAAGTCATAGTGAATCACATGTTGGGTACAAGTGAAGCCCGTGATGAGAGGATGAGGAAATATTTAGACAAAGCGCAAAGCATTAGCCGAAGTTTCTCTTATTTTCGGATAATCCGCATTCCCAGAGCAGAAAACAGCCGAGCAGATACTTTAAGTAAGTTAGCCGCATGTCCAAGCTCAAAGGTGGAGGAATTGATGCATCGAAGCATTGATGAAGCTGAGGTACATTCAGTAACCAGCTCGCCGAACTGGATGACGCCGATCTTACAGTATCTAGATCAAGGACAACTGCCCGAGGATAAGAGAGAAGCTCGGAAAATCACATGCCGAGCACTTCGGTACGAACTTCATGGAGGAGTCTTATACAGAAAGTCCTACCTTCAGCCGTTATTACGATGTATAGGGCCAGAAGAGACGAACTACATCCTCAGAGAAGTTCATGAAGGATCGTGCGGCAGCCACATCGGAGCTAGAGCTTTAGCTAAAAAGTTCTAAGATGGGGATATTATTGGCCAACTTTGGTACAAGAAGCAGTGCAGCTCGTCAAGACATGCCCGAAGTGCCAAATCCATGCAAATATCCCAAGGATGCCGCAGACCGATCTATCCACTATGCAAAGCCCTTGGCCTTTTATGCAATGGGGTATAGACATAGTAGGACCACTACCACAAGCTCCTCGGCAAATAAAATTCCTAATCGTTGCCGTGGACTACTTTACGAAGTGGGTGGAAGCTGAACCATTAGCTACGATAACGAGCTCGAAGGCATTGGATTTCGTCTGGAAGAACATAGTGTGCCGATTTGGCATACCCCACATCCTCATCTCGGATAACGGGACTCAGTTCACCGACAAGACGTTCAAGAATTGGTGCCAAGAGCTGAATATTCAACAGCGGTTCACTTCGGTCTCTCATCCACAAGCAAACGGACAAACGGAGGTAACAAATCGTATCCTGGTGAAAGGGTTAAAAGCTCGGTTAGAACAAGCCAAAGGACAATGGGTAGAAAATCTCCCTCAAGTCCTATGGTCCTACCGAACTACACCCACAACCTCCAACGGTGAAACTCCGTACAGTCTTGTATACGGCACTGAAGCCGTGATTCCGGTGGAGATCGGCATACCCAGTCCCCGAACTCTAAATTTCTCAGCAGAAATGAATGACGACGGACTGAGAGCCGAGCTAGATCTTGCCGAAGAAAGAAGAGAATTGGCATGCATAAAAGCAGCCAAGTACAAGGAGCAAGTAGCCCGGTATTACAACCAAAGGGTGAAGAAGCTGCAATTTCAAGTGGGAGATCTCGTCTTGAGAAACAACGAAGTAAGCCGAGCAGAAAAGCTGGGCAAGCTCGAACCCACATGGGAAGGTCCGTATCGGGTGTCAGAAGTCCTCGGCAAAGGGTCTTACAAATTGGCTCACATGTCAGGAGAACAGGTACCCCGAACATGGCACATTTCCAACCTCAAGAAGTTCCATTTGTAAGAGACAGTCCGGTCAGTCAGTCTTGAGTCCTGTTCGGTCAATGTGCTTTCTTTGGTTTGCTTGGTCTTTGTTTGTCTCTGTGCGTTTTGTCTGTGTGTTTTGTCTGTCTTTGTGCGTGTCGTCTCTTACAAATGTTACTGAGGTATCTTGTTCTTCGAAGGCTGATCCCCTTCTTAGAACATATACAAGCCAACGATTGTGAGTTAAAGCTTCTAAAGAGGATACAAGACCACAATTCAGCTTAAACAAGCAGTTCGTCTGAAACGAACTGCAATAAGCCAACGATTGTGAAGTCCAAGCTTCTAAAGAGGATACAAGACCACAATTCAGCTTAAGAATCAAGCACTTCGTCTGAAACGAACTGCAACAAAAGTCCGATTCACGCGATAAAACTTGCCTGAATTAGGACAAGGGAAAGTCCGATCCACGCGATAAAACTCGCCGAATTAGGACAACGGAAAGTCCGATCCGAGCGATAAAACTCACCAAATTAGGACACAAACCAAGTCCGGTCAAAGAAGAGTTCACTTCATAAGACCGAGGACAAACATCAACTTACCCCGTACCTTTATCCAGAATGCCGAAGTGATTCACTTCGCTTTTCGGGGGGGGTAGTGATGGAGTACGTACTAAACAAGCCCAACAGCAGTAAAGCCCATCAGCCTAAAGCCCAAGAAAGAGTATCAGTTCGGCATGACTAAAGAGTATCAGTCCGGCATGACTAAAGAGTTCAGTTCGGCACAACCAAAGAGTTCGGCCCCAGCCTACAGCTCGGTAAAAGCCAACCAATCAAACTCTGCTCTCAGGTCGGCATCAAGCTCTACTCTCAGATCGGCAAAAGCTGCTCGGCAATAATTCAGCAGTTCGGTCTCAGTATTCGACCGAACTAGGAGATAGTGGACTCATGCAGGATTTCCACCTCCACTACACCCACGATCTATTTAGTGGTGTCAAGCAGTCATTAACTCATGCAGGATAGTGGACCCATGCAAGATCGCCACGATCTCCACGACATCCACTACCTAGTAAATGGTGCTGCATGCCACGATCTTGGTTCAATGTATAAATAGAACCTAGATCAGATAGATAAGGTTAAGTTCTAAATAAGATCTCTAGACATAAAAGATCATATAGCAAGTTTGTATTGTAAGCTGTAGAAAACAGATCAAGCAATACAACTCTGCCCTCTTTTCTTCCCGTGGACGTAGATTTACCTCAGTAAATCGAACCACGTAAATCTCTGTGTCGTGATCTGCATTTTCCTGCATTCATCACCATCAAAAATTCGCCAAACCATCAATAGCATTAATAGTTATTAGTTATTACTGTAAATAGTTAGCACCATAGTCCAACCCTATATATATTACGATAATTTTCCCAACTAAACCTTCTTGGCGCAGTGGTACCAAATTCAATTCCCGTCCGTCAGACAACACTATTTCCTGTTTTATTTTATTTTTCTCTACTGTTCATATATTTTCTTATTTTCTCTCTTCCTTCAAATATTATAGTCTATCCATATTAGAGTTACAAATAGTTTATTTTCTCTCTTTTTATTATCTTTATGTTAATTATTTATATCTATTTATATAAGATTTTCAAATATTCTCATATATATTTTCTTATTTTTTATCTGTTCCCTCAAATATATTATAGTCTATCCATATTAGAGTTGTAAAGAATTGAAAGTTTGCTTAAATAATTATATTTTCTTCTAAATTATTTTATTTGTTGTGTAATTATATTTATATAAGATATTCACAACTAATAAAATACGTACTTCACAACTAACAAACGGAAGAAAAATGATCGATCGAATTTGTAAGTATCTAGTTACCTAATAAAATATCGCACCCCCAAATAAAAAGTTCTGGATCCGCCACTGAACGTGGCTGCGCAATTGGAACGAGATTCCAGTAGCGGTGGTCGAAATTCCAGTGCGATTATATAGTCTGTTAGCATTATTTATTACTCCATATTTTATATATTCAGTAAGTTTTTAATGTATTATAATGCTATTGACACCTAATTCTAAAAAAAAAGAATGAACTTTATAATTAATCCATCAAAATTGAGATTTTTTATTTGCACGTCCAGCAGAAAAATCATGTTTAATAGATGACAAGGAAATATAATGTTTGGAGTGCTTCAACCAACTATTTTGCCCTTTTAAGTAATGAAGGATATACTATATGTTAGAGGGAAAAAGAAGTGGAAATGTTAATAAGGTCATTTGCTCAATTTACATTAATATTTGACACTAGTATATCTGTTTTCGAAGAATGTTGGATGGTTTCGACTTTTCTTTCTTTTTTCTTTATTGATAAATAACATAAATCTTTAAAAGGTTGAGTTACGGTGAATTTGAATTCGTGATTTTTAATTGAATATTAATCATTTTATCATTACGCCTACACACTCACACTCTATTTCCAATTTTTTGTAGTTCCTTCTTATATTTTGGGTTTAGTATGTGGCAGTAATTTGTAAATATAGTTTTTTTTCTCAATATAACAAATAAAAAAAAGGGTGATAGTGTTATAATTATATTTGTTTTAATATGTTTTAATTTTAAGAGTGAACTACAAAAATGGTCTCTGGACTATGTGTTTATCTTGCTCATAGTGCATGAACTTTAAAAATATCGTCAGATATCCCTGAACTAAGGATTTATCTCGAAATTGGTCATTTTGCCATATTTTGATACAAAAAATACCCTTTTGAGGGTTTGAGCAATTTGGTCTTTTTACATTTTTAACATTTTAAATATGATATTATTTCAATGATGTATTAAATCTGATATTATTTCAAAATTATCATTCTTCTTCCCTTTTGTCATCCTTCACTTTGTTTCTTTATTTCAATATTAGATTTAATTTTATAAAATTAAATTTTAAATTTAGATTTTTAAATATCAATAACTTTTTATCAATTAAAATTATTAATTCATGGACACTATAAATATTGATTAAAACTATTAATTTTTGTTATTTAATATAATATTCAGTTGAATTGAAGAAGTACAGAAAAATAATATTAATAATGATAGAAAAATAAGAGTTATTCTACTTAGCCTTCGTTCCGTTGTTATAATTGCTTGTGATTATATATTATGAAGTTCACTAAAAATTTGATACTTCTAAAAATTTTATATAGGAGTATTTAGTTTAAATTTTCTAGTAAATTTTGATTGTTTTCAAATAAATAAACGAAAATTATATTAGTCTTACATTCGATGCATATTTATTTCAGAATAATCATGTTATATGATCTATTTATGATTAAAACTATTAAATATTGATTAAAACTAAGTTGACGTCGGCATACCTTATTGATTAAATATTAGACACTATCAAATATTGATTAAAACTATTAATTTTTGTTATTTAATAATTTTAATAATTAATAAAAATTTATTGATATTTAAAAATCTAAATTTAAAATATAATTTTATAAAATTAAATCTAATATTTAAATAAAGAAACAAAGTGAAGGATGACAAACGTGAAGAAGAATAATAATTTTGAAATAATATCAGATTTAGTACATCACTGAAATAATATTAAATTTAAAATGTTAAAAGTGTAAAAAGATCAAATTGCCTAAACCCTCAAAAGGGTATTTTTCGTATCAAAAATTAGCAAAAGGACCAATTTCGAGATAAACGCTTCGTCCAATGATGTCTGATGATATTTTTAAAGTCCAGGAACTATAGACGAGATAAACCCATAGTCCATGGACATTTTTGTAATTCATTCTAATTTTAAAGCTATTACGCGCACATTCAGCGTATATAGCCGATTCTCTTGCCATTTTTAAAAGGTAAGCACTTTTGGGTATATTGGTACCACGTTTAATTGGTTACGTACCTACTATAGGTGAAATTAATGGTAAAAATAGACTTGCGATTTAAAAAGCTAAGAACTTTTGAGTATTACTACGTTTAATAGGAAACTTACCTATTATAGTTTAGTCGTAAAAATAGACATGTAAAATCATTACTTTTAACTGCATGATTTTTAATAGTTTCTATTTCAATTACATTTGGAGCATGATGCATGTGAGAAACACAATCAACAATTGTGCGCTTGAAATAATTCAATTTCAACGCACAAATGCAATAAATTACTACCTGGTAATATATATGAGAAGCAAATCACACGCAAATTAACTTTTACAAGATAATAAAAGTAGTATTAAATTAGTAAGTGAATGAAAAAAATATTGTAAGAAATAAGATAGATAGGGATAAGAGGAAAGGAGATGGGGACATCAATATTGATGTTATTAGTCACTCTTTTAAGTGTTTGCTCACATGGGCATGTGGATATCTAAAATGGGAACCCCAAAAAAGAAGGGGAAAAGAAAAAGTTCAATATATGTAGAATTATTGATATCCTCGAATTTCATGGACCCTTCTTCTTTTGGTCACCTCAAAAATCATGGTGCCTTCAAATTAAATTAATCCTACTATCATAAAGGACGTAGAGCTTGAGCTTAAGACTAGGTGTACATGTACTGTGTACGGGGTGCGACGGGACATGTAGACGGCTGCATGGTTCGTTCCCGTTTGCTCAATTTTTCCCCTGCCACTCGACGAATCAGACCGTCACATGCTCAACGCACGCGAGGCGTGTCGATTAGTGTTGCTTGTTGACCACTTTTATTTTTAATCATAAATATTTTTTAGCTAGTTGCCATATAAGAATCATGACAAGTCTTTCAAGTACGAAGAACTAACCACTTGAAGTTATTCGGTTATTCACAAAATGTGCTCCAAAATAAATGAAGGTATCCGCCAACAAGGATGCCAAAGACATCACACCTCCTGTGATTGGTTGAAGTTTTCACCACTGGCAGAGCCAATTAAGGACAAGGGGGACGGTGGTACCCCAAAATTATGTAATTATTGTTATTTGAGAGTAACCAATGTCAAAGCTATTAAAATTATGTAATTATGATGAAAGTAGAGATTAATATAAAATCAAGATGAATTTAAAAATTATGTGGTGGGATCGTAAATAGATAAAAGGTAAGTTATGTCGTGGATCAATTGTTGTTTGATGTTTGTGGTAATGTATGAAAAGTTAATGTAATACAATAGTTAAAGCGCGATTTGTGATCTATCATTGGGGATGATATTATTACACCAGAACAAGTAATAAAATGATTGATTTTGAGTGCTTTTATATTGCGTGTTTGTTTTTAATTTAAATGCATCCTTCAAAACCACGCAATTCATTTTTCCTCGATAGTGAGTAGACAATTGTATTATTTTGCATATTTCAATGTTGAGCTATAGTAATATTGATGGTGATATCTCTCTCAGTGACTATATATGGCCCTCATGCATGAATTAATACTTGTCAATTGATTTTCCCTCTTCGAGATTGTTTCCTATCTCTACACACTTCTCACTTTACTTGCCTATTCTCTGTGGCTAATAGTTCAGTTATACTCCACTTAGCTTAAATGATAAATTCTTCGGTTTTACTCTTCATGTTAACCTTTGCTTACGATTCGAAACTCTTTTTTTCATCTTTTAAATGATTTGTTCCTATATTGATTACCTAGAATATTTCCAAGTAAATTATCCATTGTGTGGTTATATATTTCATTTTGTAATTAAGTGCAAATAATTAAAATATGTTGTGATTAAACAATTTATAAAACTTATACAACAAGTGCAAAACTCTTGTATAAAATTTGTCACAATTAAGCGAATTTAATTTATAATGTCTTGTATTTTGAAGTTGAAACAGCCTTACTTCATACATTGTCTTGTACTTATTGGGACATAACAAAATTAAATTTTGTCAATGATTCCTACCTTAAAGTTGGGATCTGAGACAGAATCATTTTCTGTGAGATTTGTGGATAATGGATGATTTCCTGAATATATAAGGACATTAACTAGGGATAAAATAAAGTGAGATACATAGATTAGAATTGAGACTGATGGGTTTCGTATTTTTGTGAGTGGCAACCGACTAAAGCACCCAAGTATTATTAGGTGTATATAAAGTTAATTAGATTGTGGAAGTGGGCATCTTGACAGATATATATGTGCCAAATGCTGTCACATATTTGTGTTTTGATTTATGTTTCAGTGGTGTGTGTATTATGTATATGCCCCATTTCAAAAACATGTCTTCCCCTTCACATTGCTTAACACCCCACCCCAAACCTCCCCACCTATCAACTCTATTTTGTGTCGTATTTGCCACACTTCCATTTAAAAACCCAACTTAAAACAACTTTTATAACTATAAACATCCAGAATTAGAAAATGTGCAAGCAATATATAAGTGCAATCCATTCTCAATGGTAAGCGTTTAGTCAAAGCGGACAAATATTATACTAATGTGGAGTTCAGATCTGCATGGACAAACCATTGCGCCTCCCTTTTTAACTCTCTTTTGCTTTATGTTGGGATTTACGCACACAAGGCTTTCACACACTCAAGAAGATCACACACACACTCACTGTTGTATGAGATCACACACTGCAGAAACACACACACTCACACTTTGAGTATTGAAGATGATAATCTTGGAGAGAAACTGGAAAACTCTTTATTGATAAAACTACTCTAACTACATACACGGTTATGAGCTATTTAAAGCTCTACAAACAAGTAGCAACTGCTACTAACTAACTACAACAAGGATCAAGAAAACAAGAAGAATAACCGCTACACCTCGGCTAACTAACTGCTTCTTCCTTCTCGGCTCAGACCGAACTGGTTGCTTCTTCCTTCTCGGCTCAATACCGAACTCCCTTCTCGGCTCAAGACCGAACTCTCTTCTCGGCTCATTCCAGCTCAAAGCCGAGCTTCCTTACCGAGCTTCCTTACCGAGCTCCCTTCTAGCCGAGCTTACCGAACTCCTTTCTAGCCGAGCTTACCGAACTCCTTTCAAGCCGAGCTTACCGAACTCCTTTCTAGCCGAGCTTACCGACTTCTGCCTTCTTCTTCAAACTGAAATGAGCACTCCATTATTACAATTCTCCACCTGAGGGCTCATCTCAGTTCTTGCACAAACATTGATCAACTTCTTGCAATGATCAAACTTGTCTCTATCCTTATCAGTGGTCTCAATCTTTCTTTTAAACAACCACTTACAGCTTACCAGCCTCCTTTCCTTACCATCTGTACTCAGCTTGGATTTGTCCACCAAAATCCATGTTTTGTTCTTGAGTAAAGACTCTATTTCCTCATTCATGGCTTCAATCCATCTTTCTCTATCTTTACTCTGCATAGCTTCTTTATATGTGAGTGGATCTGCGCCATCAATACTTTCAGCTGCACACAGAGCATAATACACAACATCAGAGAACTTTGTTGGTGGCCTTGTTTCTCTTCTAACTCTGTCCCTTGCAAGCTGATAGTCTCTGATAGAGTCTGATATAGACTCACCAGCCTGGTTGCCCTGAGTTGGAGCCTCTTCTTTATCTGAATCAGACTCACTCCCTGAGTCAATAACTCCACCTGCTCCTAGGCCAACCCCCACAGGCTCCACCTTGAAGAAATCACCCTCATCTTCACTGGAGTCCAGCTTATCTTTCAGGTATGGCATCTGATCCTCCAAGAACACCACATCCCTACTCACCAAGACCTTCTGCTTACCGGGCTCAATACACCAGAGCCTATACCCCTTAACACCCCTCTGATACCCCAACATAATACATTTCAGAGCCCTAGCTTCAAGCTTGCTTTGCCTAGCATGAGCATAGGCCACACACCCAAACACCTTGTACTTTGAGTAGTCACTATGAGCTCCATACCACATGTAATCAGGAGTTTCAGATTTCAGGGCAGTAGATGGGCATTTATTGATGAGATAGGCTGCTGTATACACAGCCTCACCCCAGAATCTGCTGCTCAAACCAGAACCAAGAAGTAGGCACCTCACCCTCTCTAGGATTGTCCTATTCATCCTCTCCACAACACCATTTTGCTGAGGATTACCAGGAACAGTCCTATGCCTCTTCATACCCTTCTCTTTACAAAACAGATCAAACTCCGCAGACAAGAACTCTAGGCCATTGTCTGTTCTTAAGCATTTAACACTTCTACCCTTCTCTAGCTCAACCTCCTTACACCATATCTTGAACTTTGTGAGTGTTTCAGATTTTTCTTTAAGAATATATACCCACAACTTCCTTGTATAGTCATCAATGATAGCTAGATAATACTTTCCTCCACCAATTGAACACACCGGTGAAGGCCCCCAAAGATCACTATGTATGTAGTCTAAAGGGGCTGTAGAAGAGTGAATACCTGTAGGATAGGGTGCCTTCTTAGCCTTTCCAAGTATACACTGCTCACAGGGGTTCATCTTGTTGAAATCTCCAGAGATCAGACCCTTCTTGATGAGTTCTTTCAAGCTTCCTTCAGCTGGGTGGCCCAATCTCTTGTGCCATAGCATTATGGAATCATCTGACACTGCATTGCTTTCTCCATCAACAGCCTTAGCCTTCAGATAATAGAGAATATGCTCTCTGTCAGCCTCCATCATCACTGCATCTCCAGATTTAACAAACAATTTTCCTTGACTCATCAATATGGTGAACCCTTTCTGCTCCAGCATTCCCAATGAGATGAGATTCCTCTTCACTTCTGGAATATACCTCACCCCAGTTAGGATCTTTATAGAGCCATCTTGTAGGCTTAGCTTTACCTTCCCTATTCCTCTGATCTGACAAATGTGATTATTACCCAGCACCACAGTGCCGGCTGCTTCTTGAAGGTCATGAAACCAGCTCCTATTTGGGCACATATGGAAGCTGCACCCTGAGTCCATAATCCACCTATGACTGACCCCACTGTCACTAATATTCATGAGTTGAGCCGGGGGATCAGCACTCTCCACACAATCAGATTGGTTGTGTCCCTCAGAGGCTATCTTTCTCTTCCATGCATGACAATCTTTCTTCAAATGTCCAGGTTTCTTGCACCAATAGCAAGCTCTGGTTTCCTTCTGAGCATCAGAACTTGAGGGTTTAGAGCCCTCAAACTTCTTCTTGAAGTTCTGCTTCTTGAACTTCTTCACATTCAAGGCCTCTGCAGCTTGAACATTGGAGCTTGCAGAGCCTCTGTTGGCTGTCTTCTGGAGTTCTTTGGCCATCAAGGCTGAATAGACTTCTGCATAGGTGATAGGTTTATCTCTTCCATAGATAATTGCATCACTTAGCTGGTCATACGAGCTAGGCAAGGCATTCAATGTGAGAATGGCCTTATCCTCATCTGAAATCTTGACATCAACAGATCCCAGGTCATCAATGATCTTGTTGAACTCCTCTAGCTGCTCAATGATGGACCTATCTCCAGAAAAACTATAGGCATACAGCCTCTTCTTGAGATACAGCCGGTTAGCCAAGGATTTGGCCAAGTAAACTTCATCTAACTTGTCCAAGATCTCCACCGCAGTCTTGGCTTCTTGAACTTCCCTCAAGACCTTATCTCCAAGGCACAGAATCACTGCAGAATGTGCCTTGAGCTGCATCTCCTCCATCTTTGCCTGAGCTTTATCATCAAGCACTGGAGCCTTTCCTTTCTCCTCTGGTTTTGCAAGAACTGCGGCCAAGCCTTATTGAATCAAAACCGCCTTCATCTTCATCTTCCACAGGCTATAATCATTCTTGCCTGTGAATTTTTCTGCATCAAGCCTTGCTGCCATCTCTGAAACCGTTTGATCCTCTGCAAATCAGCTTCAATATCCCTTTCCCACAGACGGCGCCACTTGTTGGGTTTTACGCACACAAGGCTTTCACACACTCAAGAAGATCACACACACACTCACTGTTGTATGAGATCACACACTGCAGAAACACACACACTCACACTTTGAGTATTGAAGATGATAATCTTAGAGAGAAACTGGAAAACTCTTTATTGATAAAACTACTCTAACTACATACACGGTTATGAGCTATTTAAAGCTCTACAAACAAGTAGCAACTGCTACTAACTAACTACAACAAGGATCAAGAAAACAAGAAGAATAACCGCTACACCTCGGCTAACTAACTGCTTCTTCCTTCTCGGCTCAGACCGAACTGGTTGCTTCTTCCTTCTCGGCTCAATACCGAACTCCCTTCTCGGCTCAAGACCGAACTCTCTTCTCGGCTCATTCCAGCTCAAAGCCGAGCTTCATTACCGAGCTTCCTTACCGAGCTTCCTTACCGAGCTCCCTTCTAGCCGAGCTTACCGAACTCCTTTCTAGCCGAGCTTACCGAACTCCTTTCTAGCCGAGCTTACCGAACTCCTTTCTAGCCGAGCTTACCGACTTCTGCCTTCTTCTTCAAACTGAAATGAGCACTCCATTATTACACTTTATATATCATCCCCTCTCAAATTACACATTTCATCTTGTTGTAAACATCAATTTGCTTTTCACAAAAGCCACCCCCTCTCTCTCTCTCTCACTCCATATTTTATACAACTCCATTCCATCTTTGAAGATGCTTGCTAAAGTCTTGTAACTTAGTATTTGAAATTCGACTTCACTTCATTGACTATGTTACATATAGTAGGAGAATAGTCAAAGAAACAATCAAACTTCCATGCAAGCAGTCCAGTTGGACTTAATTCTACCTATGTTCAAATTTCCTGTATTTTGACCGTTTTTTGGGGCGTTTAATGCTTTTTATTTCACTTTCAATAAACCCAACTGCTAAACATATTTTTTGCTTGTACTATTTCTCATATATTTTGATATCCGAGTTTATTTAGAGAAAAAAGCAAAGAAAAAATGGCGATTGAAGTCTTCCCAGATAGCCCAAGCGCGACCGGCATCAGCCCACGCATCTCATTCTCCCACGATCTCTCTCAATCCGACGTCGTTCCGATCGAGCAGTACATTCGCTCCGCCGCCTCCTCCTCCTCCATCGATTTCGACTTCTGCGTCTTCCGCGAGATCTTCGACCACGAATCCTCCTCCGCCGACGAGCTCTTCTTCGACGGCAAAATCCTCCCCATCCAAATCAAAAAACGCCTCGCTCCGGCGCCTCCGCCGCCGTCTCCTCTCCCCCCTCCACCGCCGCCGCCGCTGAAATCGGAAGAGAAGCATAAGTCATTTTGGCGATTCAAGCGCAGCTCCAGCCTGAACTGCGGCAGCGGCTACGGCCGGACGCTCTGCCCGCTGCCGCTCCTCTCGAGGAGCAATTCCACCGGATCCACCGCCAGCGGCAAGCGATCGTCGATTTCGAAGCAAAATCTGCTCAAAAGCAATTCATCGCAGAAGCAGCAGCAGCAGCAGCCGATGTCTGGCTATTCCTCGAAGCCGCCGTTGAAGAAGAACGGCCAATTCTCTCATAAGTTCAGTCCGGTGCTGAACGTTCCTCCGGCGACTATCTTCGGCCTCGGCTCCATATTTTCCGGCGGCGGCAAGGATCGGATCAGGAAGAAGTATTAATTGGTTTTTAATCATTTAATCAATTCCTGTTAATTTCGTTTCTTCTTCCGTCATTTTCTTATTGTATTAGACGGTGATTAATTAAATTAAGATTGTGATTAATGCATGAGTGTGAAATTGAAATTAAAATTAAAATCTGAAAAAAAAAGTTGAAAATTAATAATTGTGCCGGCTTTATACATCATAAATTAAACAGCTTTAAAGAAATCGATGCCGAATTACAGGTAACGAATTTATAGAGTTGTCATTTTCTTCTCTCCTCTTTTATTAATTTTATTCTATTTTTTACTATAATAATATGGAATAAGTAGTTTGCACATTCTGGTCATCTAAATCTTGCTCTATATTGTTTGCTTTTGCTTTCTCCTGATTCTGTCAGATACATTCTCTGCATAGTTTACTATATGTTCAACATTATACATTTATATTTAAATACGTGATCAATTAATTATTTCATAGTATTTCAATGTATACCATTTAGTTCATATCTAATCTAACAGTGGTTTATATAATTGCAATCTTTAATTGGTTATTAACTCAGTCATGCCGAATCTGGATTTGGATGACAATTGAGATTTTGTGATCATTGATGATCAAGAAAGGGTTTATGTGGTGGAAAGAGTCAGAGAAAAGTTAATTCTACTTTATTTGGTACAAGAAAAAAGTGTGTTTAGGAGATGTGGGGTGTCACAAACTAGTCCATTTATAGAAACTTAATCGCATTATGAAATCATAACGACTCTTTGCATCTAGAAGCTTTTGTCGATAATGAAACTGATAACCATAGTTTTGAAGGTTTCTTAAAAAGGTTAGTCATATTTTCTTTTGCGTGGGCCGATGTTCCCCAATGGAAATTCGAAAAGTCTATTTTTCCCCATAGATTAACATCGAATGGCATTTTCATAGTACATCTATTTTTTTCCCTCTCCGTCAATATATTTTTTCAAGCAAACTCATTTGATTTTAAATAGAAGCAAAAACATTAAATTAAAATAATAATTAAAAACCACTTAAAATACAGATCATCTCCTCCATTATATACCAAAAACAAATGTTCCTATCTCACTTTACATGAGACTAAGAGAGTATTTAATACTCCCTCCGTCCCGCTTTAGCAGTCCCGGTTGAGTCGGGCACATGTTTTAAGGGGTATTTAAGTGTGTAATAAATAAATGATATAGTGGAGGTTGGGTCCCACTTTTAAACAACTTTTTTACTTTTAAGTGTGTAATAAACAAATGATGTAGTGGAGGTTGGGTCCCACTTTTAAATGATGTAATAAATAAATTGATGTAGTGGACATCAATTTTTATGCACCGAGTTCAACCGGGACTCCTAAAGCGGGACACCCGAAATTGATCAACCGGGACTGCTAAAGCGGGACGGAGGGAGTAGTATATATGAAACAATCATAAAACAATGTAACATAGTGTTACAAACGAAACAACGAATATAGGATAGAGAAAGTTTTGAGTATATTCAAACTTCAGAAGTTGAGAGACGGAGAGAAGAAGAGATGTGAAGCCGTGAAGGGGTGAGAAAAGAACGCATGGTGGGGTGAAGACAGACAAATGCAGAAAGAAGTGTGGCCAAGCAGAGTGAGACATGGCGAGTAGATTCGATAAATTTTGTTCTTCTCACAATGATGAAGTCGAAACCTATTTATCCAAATCAATTTAATATGGAAAGATACACCTCAACGTGAAGTTTTGTGTTGACATGTCTATAGCGATTGAGTCATTGAGCCAACTAAGTGACTATAGGTTTATTTAAAGAGCGATGATAAACAACCAAATTTTGTACAGCCAAAATACGGTTATATTAATAATTTGATATATTAATTATATATTAAAATAATAAATGTAGTAAGTGGACAAGTTAAAAAGACTTATTAGCCTTTAACCTCATTTTTTATTTTTATATTTGAATTTTCTTTCTATTGTTTTTAAAATTTGAATTAAAGTATGCACTAATAACTTTTATAGTTTCAAAAAAGTAAAAAAATTATACACAAATTATAAATATATGACCACAATATTATGCACTTTTCATGTACTATATATACATCCATATATTTTAATTAAATGCGTAAATAAACCTATTTTTTTAAAATAAACTTGTTTTTTATTGTACAAAATTTGGTCGCATAGATTTGTTGTTATTTAAATCTAAATATGTTTACTCTAATCAAATTGCATCATGGAGACCTATATTGTTGCCGGGGTCGGAGCCACGGTGGGGCTGAGGGGCCCAAGACGGTGGGGCCAAGGGGCCCCTCAGCCATTTTCATAATTATTATATATTTATGTGTATACAACTTTTAATATATCAACAATTGAGCTCAGTTGGTTTTTTTTGGTCATTTGTTTGTGAGGTGTTGGGTTTGATTCTCTCCAACAGCAGTTTTCATATTTAATTATATATCCTTCCATTTTTGAATCATTTAGTAAGATTTGCGTAAGATTTGCATGTAGTTCATTTACTTTTCTTTCTCCTCAAATTAGTTTTTTTTTTACTTTCTCATATTCATTTATATTTTATAGTATATTTTCTTACATTAGACACTTTTATTAAAAAAATTCACTTTTAATTTTGTATAAATTATTTTAAATTATAATTGTAAAAAATGGTTTTTATAATTTAAGAGTAGAAAATAATTCTCTGACTCTATAAATATTTTAAAATATTACATGATACTATTAATAAAATCACTTTTAGTGTTATTTCCTTTATTATAACAATTTTGGAATAATAACTCTTTGCTCTTATAAATATATCATACGTATATTATTAGTAAAATTGGTGTCATGTTCTAAAAAAATTCATCATCCATTTCTCACGCGTGGCTTTTTACATTTCTCATGTCCGAGCTGTTTTCGTGTCATTAGCACTGAACATTATCAACAAATTTTAATGATCGTTTGCGCCTCCACCGTAAAATTTATGGCTCCGTCACTTATCGTGGCAAACCACATGTAAAGTTTGAGAAATTTGAAAATGAAAACACGAAGAAAAGAGGGTTTTATTGTTTCGAGAAAATCTTTTGGTTGCTGCGGTTTATATATCTATATTCCATGAATTGACATTGTGCGGTTACGTGTTGCTAAAAATTTTCCTCAAAACACCTAATTCAAGAATGGTTACACCACATCTTTTGATACACCGATAAATGGTCCTGTTTCAGAATTGAGTTGACTGATATGATTCTAGACTTGTTGCTTAAAATACCAGTCTTCTAATTTTTTTATGATATCACACTCTCACACTCAGATGCATGATCCAATTTTTACTTAAATTTTTTACAAACTAAATGGCTTTCCTTGTGTTTTCCTACTCAGTTAATTATTGTTATTAAAATAAAATAGAAATACATAATAAATCAAATACCAATATAGTTCTCCTAAATTATACCGATTGCTTTATAATCTTAAGAGTTGTTCGATTTGCAAGATTATATCTCGAGATTAAATATGTAATGATTAATTATAGCCGCACATTCTAACTAATATAATCTCACAACTTAATTCTAAATACATAATTATATGATAATTAATCACGATAATCAAATTACCCATTTATTTGCATACTTACGTCATCAAGTTAACCGGCCACAATTGAAGACGGCCGTGCTGTTAAACATTAATGAAGTTTTATTTATTTCCATGTTTAATTTTGATAATAACAAATTATGTTTACATATAATTATGTTTGCAATAATAGTATCTCTAATAATTTTTCTTACACACTTCATAATATATCTCAGCTTTTGTGATTAATTTTGATGTTTGATCGGCCTTTTTACTCCACTTTTCTATTGGACCATGTGATCCATCTTGTTGCATTGTAGTGAGGACCAACCTACTGTTGTTATATTTATTATTATTTTGGATTCAATATATTCATATGAACCCACCCACGTACAATAATAGAAGTATATCTTGTTGGATTTATTGTATATTTCAATTCCTGGGGTTGTATTAATTTATTTTGTAGTTAGGCTATTATTAACGGTAAAACACCCCAGCTTTACATAAACTAGTATCCACCCCCATGCATGGCTAAATTAATTAATTTAACATCATTTTATCAATACATGAATTTGAAATTTTTTAAAAACAAAACTAAGTTTGCAAAATTTAATATTTATAAAATATTTACAATATACTACATATATTTAGACTATGTATGTATTTGTTCCAAAATTTTCATCCTATTCCCTTATCTAGAATTCTCTACTTTTTCCTATATTATTATATTTCTTTGTAGATATTTCTATTATAAATCATCTTTAATTTTTTATTATAAAAATAAGACTTAATGTTTATTCAAACACATTCCGTACAATGAACATAGTCCAAAAAGAAGTCGATGAAGCGAAACTCAGTTGATAAAACTTTTTTCTCCAGGTAATAAGTTAGAGATTTCAAGTCATCACGGGAATAAATAGGAAAAGATAATTTTTTTTGAAAATATATAAAACATTGCATATTAAGTAAGTTTCCAAAAGCATAAAAAAAATGTTTCAATCTCAAATATATGCACTGACTTTTAAATGAGTCCTACTTAATTTGAGCGCGAGTTTTAAGATATGTAAATTCACAACAATGCATGAATTATATGAATGTGTTTGAATAAACATTAAATCTTATTTTTATACTTATGATTATTCAAACAATTTCAAAATAGGACATTTATCTTGCCAATAATTTCTATAGTGTTTCTTCACAATCACAAGTTCACAACATCTAATTTTGTCTAACCAATGCATGAATTATGAATATATCTGACTCATATTTTTAATAAATCTTCAGCTAACTCTACTTTCATAATTCCATCTAATTCCATAATTTATTCCATAAACTTAGTATATTATTTAATTAATTGGAAATTTATTATTAAAAGTTTGTTGATTTTGATTGAATCAATTCGTTAGATCAAATTGGAGATTAATTAAAATATAGTAGTGTTATTGAATATTTTAATTGAGAATAAAAAATGAAAAATACACGTGTGTTGACGCTGGAGTTGTGCATTTGGAAAAAGAGCATTACAAATTACAATAACCAATTGTTATCCAAATAGAAGTAAAAATTAATTTCTCTAGCCCAAACCTTCTTCATCCACCGCGTCACTTCCACGTAATATCTAAAATTCACGCCAGCTCATCTATAATAAGGTGGGTGGACACTGGGATAAAAAAAATATTTCCACCGTCCCAATTAGGTTATATCAAAACTTTTTGAACACAAAGATTAAGAAATTGTATTGAAAAGTAAGAAAGAAAGAGAGAGTAGTGATAGAACCAGAAAATTACATAAGCCGGTGCTGAAGTTTAAGAAAGTAATAGTAATAAAAATTACTCTCTTCGTCCTACAATAGGAGTCCTATTTGGTTATTGCACGAGTTTTAAGAAATGTAAAGAAAAGTTGGTTTAATAAGTTAGTGGAATATGCGTCCCACGTATACAGTAATAAATTGTGAATGTAATAAATTGGTAGAAGGTGGGGTCTACTTATCATTTATGGTAAAAGTGAAATAAGACTCTTATTGTGGGAAGAACTAAATGGCTAAATAGAGCTCTTATTATGAGACGGAGGGAGTAAGAACTTTGGTTAAATTCGGTTATATGTCCCGTAATTTTGAATATTAGTCATATAAGCTATGAATTTTAATATTTATCTCAATTTTTTCACGAGGATTTTAGTAAAATTGAAGTACATACTATCTAAGGTGCATTCGAAATTCAATAAGGACAATACCGCCATTGAATTTCTACGCTTAACATCATAATTTATGATCATTAAAAATTGAGAAAATTTAGTTTATGGAAAATTTTAAAATTATGAGCCACCAATATTTGACCAAAATTTGTAACTTTTTCGACAAGTCCCAAAAAATTAATAATATTAAAATATAAATTTTATTAACTTTCTTAATTTGGCTATTCTATTTGTTAACTTCTTAAAATTTATTCCTTCTAAATAGTAATTTTAATATTCTAGTTTTTTATTTCCTATAACATTCTAAATTTATTTAATAAAACTATGAATTCGATTCAATTTAGAAACGAGGTTCACCTTATTTTAGTACAACTAATATTAAACACGCCACTTCTTGGAAAACTAGTACTCAACCTTTATAATTTAGCCTTTTTAATATAAAATTATTATTTTTATGACGTCGTCTTCTTCCTCTTAAAACAACCATTTTTTGCTATATTTACCTGCAAAATTCGATTCCCAAATTTAAGTCTATCCCTATTATTCAAAAATCGGCGATTTGTCTCCTTATTATATGAAAAACGGTAAGTTAGTCTTCAAAGGCAGTGGTAAATTGGTAATCGGTAATAATTTCAGATTATTATCGAAAATTTCATAAAAATAAAAGTAGAAAAACAAATATTCAAAGCCCCATCGTCTCTTTAAACCAGCCCTGCTAATGGGTACTAATAATGGTCGATCGCCGACCAAGGAGCGGGGGCTTGGCCCTTATTGATTTCGTCAATGAGAGAGAGTAAAGTAAGCTACGAAATAAAGTAATAATGATTGCATGTTTTTTTAACGAAATGACTCAATCGGGTTATGATATCCTAAAAATAAATATGACTCAACTTAAAGGATTTAAGTAAATAAAAAGAGTAGGAAAATGGAAAATGGAAAATGGAAACTAGAAATAGGAAAACGAAAAAGAATGCATCATTTGTACTTTTTCTACTCTTTTATTTCCCTTGGGTTATGATTCAAAGCATATGAATATCATTTTATCTTCTTCGTTCTTGGTATCTTTTGTTCGACGACAACAAAATCTATTTCGCCGGTTATGTATACATAATGTAGTTAGTGTGATAGTTTAGGGCACCCGCAACGCGGCGCGCCACCGTCCCGCGTTCCGTCGCGGAGGGATGGAACGCTCACGCGATGCGTTGCGGCACATCGTCCCGATCCCGTCCCGCGACCCGTGCATGCGAGACACGGGACGGGCTGTCACGCCATCACGCTGGAGCAATAAATCAATTTTTTTTTAAAAAAATCGAATTTAAAAAAATATATTTTTATTTATAAAAATTGTCTTTATATTTAAAAACAATGTTTACAAATAAATGAATACAAGAAATTCGTAATAGTGAATTTATGAAATCATTCTTGGTTGTTTCTCTTTTATAGAGACATCCTTGAATGTTTTATGTTTCACTTTCGATGTGGGACAAAATCATTCTTGGTTGTTTCTCTTTTATAGAGACATCCTTGAATGTTTTATGTTTCACTTTCGATGTGAGACAAACTCATTCTTGGTTGTTTCTCTTTTATAGAGACATCCTTGAATGTTTTATGTTTCACTTTCGATGTGAGACAAACTCATTCTTGGTTGTTTCTCTTTTATAGAGACATCCTTGAATGTTTTTTGTTTCACTTTCGATGTGGGATAAACTCATTCTAGGTTGTTTCTCTTTTATAAAGAAAACCTTGAATGTTTTATGTTTCACTTTTGATGTGGGACAAAATCATTCTTGGTTGTTTCTCTTTTATAGAGACATCCTTGAATGTTTTATGTCTCACTTTCAATGTGAGACAAACTCATTCTTGGTTGTTTCTCTTTTATAGAGACATCCTTGAATGTTTTTTGTTTCACTTTCGATGCGGGACAAACTCATTCTTGGTTGTTTCTCTTTTATAGAGAAAACCTTGAATGTTTTATGTTTCACTTTTGATGTGGGACAAAATCATTCTTGATTGTTTCTCTTTTATAGAGACATCCTTGAATGTTTTATGTCTCACTTTCGATGTGGGACAAACTCATTCTTGATTGTTTCTCTTTTATAGAGACATCCTTGAATGTTTTATGTCTCACTTTCAATGTGGGACAAAATCATTCTTGGTTGTTTCTCTTTTATAGAAGACAAAATCATTATTGGTTGTTTCTCTTTTATAGAGACATCCTTGAATTTTTTATGTCTCACTTTCGATGTGGGACAAACTCATTCTTGGTTGTTTCTCTTTTATAGAGACATTCTTGAATGATTTTGTCCCACATCGAAAGTGAAACATAAAACATTCAATGATGTCTCTATAAAATTGTATTTTAAATTATGTCATTTTTATTTTTTAGGATTTTAATTATGTTTTTTTTTTATTTTTTTAAATTTTAAGTTGTATTTTTATTTTATGTTGTAATGTTATTTAAATTTTAATGAAGTGTGTTTGTTTTAATTGAATAGGGTTGGAAATAAAAATAAAAAATGAAATTGAATGAATAGTAATTTGAGGGACGGTTAAGGGACGGAGCGTTGCAGGTTCCGTCCGTTAGTTAAGGGATGGAGTAAAAAAGTATAATGGAGCCCTCAAATAGTAGTTTAAGGGACGGTAGGGGGACAGAGTAGTGGATGCTCTTATAGTTGCATAATTAAATTGGAGTACGGTCTAATTAATGTAGAAGCATTTATTGATTAGTCAAAATCAACCGCAAAATCTGAAATGTGGGGGTACGGTTTCTCCATAGTTACTTTAGAGCATCTACTATAGGCGGCCTTCCCCAATAGCCCTGCCCCATTTTTTGTTCACAACCCCAATTTTTTATTTCCGCCATTATAGGCGGACACTTTCAATAGCCCCGAAATTTTATAACCAATATTTTAATTTTTTCATTTCGTTTTTAAATCAACGGAATTGAAATAATTATGAAACGAGTTAATTGAGACCGAATATTCGTTGTATTTGCAAATGTAAAATTATACAACGAACGTCCAAAAAAAACAAATAAAAAACGCCGCCACCGTCTAATCGGTGATTCGTCGCCTCCACCGTGCATTTTAGAGAGTGAAAGTGTAGATAGTGAATGAAGGGAAAGTGTGTGAAAATAGTGAAAATGGAGGGTGGAGGAGTGACATTTATAGGAGAAATTTTCGAAAAAAAAAATTCGAGGGGGCTAAGGCGCGCCTGCCGTCGCCCCACTATAGACCGGCACGCCTATCCCCCACCGCCCCGTCCTCGCCCCCTATCCGCCGCTACCTCGTCCGCCCCACTCTGAATCGTCCGTCCGCCCCCTTTGTCCTATAGCTGATGCTCTTAGTACTAGTATATCAATGATTGGAGCCCAATTATCAATGATTGGGGCCCAATGCCTGTAGGGGCGTAGCGCAGTTGGCAACGGAGGGGCAGATCTTGCTGCAATGAGCCTGGGTTCGAATCCACTGCTGTCGTGTAGTTGCTTCCATCTCTCAGGCACAAGTGTGAGGTCTTGGGAGATGGGTTTCTGGCAGCCAGTGGGTTAAGACCTCCCCCTTAACGGGTTACTGCGTACCCGGAGTGTGGGGGCCGCCAAGGCGACGGAATCGCCTTTTTTCTTCAATGATTGGAGCCCAATTTTTGTGCATTATAATTTTATTATAATTATGCATTTTATATATATTCGCATGATGCATGGAAATATATAATCTTTTATGTTAATATATGCCTACGTTATGTTATCATGAATATTTCTAAAGAAATTGAATAACAACGAAATCGAATTGAGAACTTTGAAAGCCTACAGAAATTTTGTTCCTTCTAAGACATTAAGCGGTAAAAACAACTCCACATCTCCTTTTTTAAAAGCCTATTGAATTAAAATAATAATAGGTATTTAAATGTTATTATGCATTGATTTTTGATAACTTTATAACTTTTGTTCGAAAGTTATAATCATAACTTTTTAGTATTTTTAAGGGATATTGGTAACTAATATTATGGAACTTTAAAAAAGTTGGGTTTTTCCCACGAACTTTGAAATTGGTAAATAATATCACAAACTTTACCTCGAGTTTGTTATTTCCCACCAATGAAATAATTTCAGAAAATAATATCATGATACGAATTTTTTTTCGTAATTTCTCGACAACAACTTTGAGAGGTAAAAGTTTTTCAATATTTGAGAATAATTTTTCTTGAAGCACACCCTCGAAATTTGTTCTTCAATCCATCAATATAGCCATAATTTTTTCTTTGGTGAAAAATAACAAACTCAGGTAAAGTTCGTGATATTATTTGTCAATTTCAAAGTTCGTGGGAAAAACCCAACTTTTTGAAAGTTTCATGATATTAGATGCTAATATCCCTATTTTTTATTATGTCATGGCGAATTTTTCCGACAACCGCCTGCATTTATTTTAAGTGTGGCACGAACATGTACAAAACGATGGGTAATTTAATTTATGACTTTACGTTAAATTTTGGTTAATTCCACAATATTTGAAATTAAAAATTTTAATTATTACTATATATGTTTCACAATAAAAGTTACATTTTACCATTTTAGTCCGTCCCACAATAAATGTCACATTTCACTTTTACCATAAATAGTAAGTAAGCCCCACATTTACTAACTCATTCCAATCACATGTTATTATAAAACTAATACTCATCCGCCCCTCTGTAGTTGAGTCTTATTCCTTTTTTGGCAAAAAACAATAACTTTTCTTCTCTATTCATCTTTCTACCTTTTTTCTTTCCTACTTTATTATTCATTTACTTTATTCATTTAACACAACTTTTCTTAAATCTCGTGCCGAAAAGAAACCCATTTACTACAGAGGGACGAATGAAGTAGTATATATAAGTGAGACCCATAATCCATTAGCTTATTCAACCCACTTTTATTATATTTCTTAAAATTTGTGTCCACATTAAATATGATTTCTATTATGGGATGAAGGTATATTTTTCATTTTTTCACATGACATTTCCTATGGCAATTTTTGGCATTGGCGTATATTAATTGTAATTAAGTGAGACTTACATGTATTATCTAAAACGCATGCATGAAATTTGGCTTAAAATTCCCCACACAGAACGACGAACTTCGGTGATTGTTATTAAAGGAGGAAATCTCTAATCCGTCCAATGTTACTTTTACTATAAATACACCTTTCATTAACTTATTCCACTCATATTTCATTTAAAATTATTATATACATATGAGACTCCTATTCCACTAACTTTTTTTCCACCCACTTTTTTTAATATTTCTTAAAATCCGTGCCGCTAAGAAATGAGATTCTTAATTATTGACGGAGGGAGTAACTCTAAACTAATTTTATATTTTAGATACCATAATAAATAAATTGGAAATAATACTCATAAATGGTAACTGAATGAATGACTGATTGTACATTTTGTTTCTAATGTAATATAGTCAATAAATGGTTCAATATAATCAATAGTTATAGATATTGTTCTAGAGAATATGATAATGTAATTATCAACACCTAAATGGTCCATCCTTTGCATTACAAAGAGGTGAACATCCTTTATTCATTAGAGATATTTGGAGGATGGGGAATCCAAATTGATGTTTTTTATATGCATTCATTTTTTTGTTTGGCGTGACTTTTGCAATAACCCCTTTTAGAGCATCTACAGTGGTGCGGATGTCCGAGCGGACATCCCTGCGTACATCCAAAAAACACCTCATGTCACGTCATAAGGACATCCCACTGCACTGTCACGTCGTAAGGACTTCCCACTGCATAGTGGCGGACATCCCCAAAGACATCTCGACGGACTTCCCACAATAATAAAAATTCACAAATTCACCAAATTAAACAATTTACGGAATTAAGCAATTTACAGAATAAAAATTTTGCCACGATTACGGAATAAAAATTTCATTAAATAAAAAAAAGAAAGGTACATTTCAACAAAAAAAACTAAAAAAAGTACATTTCAATAAATACAAATTCCATCAACGACGACTCATCCGCTCCATATTTCTCAAATTATATCGTTATGGAGTCGAATATGGTTTGTTTCTGGGGCATGTCGGCAAATGCACGGACTCGCTCGACCTCGTCATGGGGTATCCTCATACGTACATTGTCGGTGGCCACGCCGTGGCTTGGACCCGCAGCATCAGCATCATCATTGGCCCAATCCGTCAGTGCTGGACCTTCATATTCGACAATCATGTTATGCATGATAATACATGCGTACATCATATCGGCGATGCTGTCAGCATACCACAGCCGTGATGGACCCTTCACTGCTGCACATCGAGCCTGGAGCACACCAAATGCCCGCTCCACATCCTTGCGCGCTGCCTCCTGACGACCCGCAAAATATACATTCTTTTCTTCTGTTGGACATCTGATCGTCTTCACAAAGACGGGCCACATAGGGTATATCCCATCAGCCAAATAATAGCCCATGTTGTGCTGGTTGCCGTTGGCGATGAAATTGACGGTCGAACCGACACCCATGCACTGGTCGTTGAAAAGGGGCGACGATTGGAGGACGTTGATGTCGCTGTTCGACCCGGCTACTCCAAAATAGGCATGTGAAATCCACAGCCGGTAGTCAGCTACCGCTTCAAGGATCATCGTGGGATTCTTGCCCTTGAAACCCGTAGTGTACACCCCTTTCCCGGCAGCGGGGCAGTTATTCCACTCCCAATGCATACAATATATGTTGCCTAGCATCCCCGGAAACCCGTGCTGAGTCCCGTGCATATCCAGCAGAGCCTGACAATCTTCAGGGGTAGGCTTCCGAAGATACCTATCCCCGAATATCTCCCTAACGCCATGACAAAAATACTTTAGGCAATCGCGGGCAGTCGTCTCGCCGATGTGGAGGTATTCATCGAACATGTCAGCCGCGCCTCCGTATGCCAGCTGCCTGATTGCGGCAGTGCACTTCTGAATCGGAGTGTGGCCGGGTTTACCAGCCGCATCCTCCCGCACCCTGAAATACCCGTATCGACTCTCTAAAGCACCCACGATACGCAGAAAGAGCGGACGATGCCTCCTAAAACGTCGCCGGAACATGTTCTCCCCAAATCGTGGCTCCGGAGAGAAGTACAACCGACGATGTGCAACGAGGTGGTCCCGGGGTACTATAGATCGACGATGGATGGGTCGAGGTACCACCGGCGCCAAGGCCGCCTGTATCTCCCTCTCCGCTGCCTCCCGCACACGTGCATGAATTCGCCTCATTATGTCATCATACTCCCCATCACTACCACCCGCATCGCTACCGCCTGCACCAAAGCCACTATCACTACCACTACCAGTCATTCTGGATATATAAAAGAAACGTAGAGAGAGAGATATTCGTTAATACAACTGGTGCGAATGAAATGAAGTTCAACGAGCCGTATTTATAGAATTTTCGAAAAAAAAATATAAAATAATCAGTTCGTCCGCGCGGACGTCTGTAGGGTCAACGTAATGGCGGACGTCCGCAAGGACGTCGCGACGAAAGTCCCGGGAACGCCGCAGAACTCAGGTGTCCGCAGCGGACGTCCGTATACGCGTCACCGCTGCGCAATGACGGACGTCCCGTGTAAAACTCCGGCACGCCGGCCGGACGTCCACGGCACGGGCACCATTGTGGATGTTTTTATTTGCAATTACTATCATTTTCAGTATATCGGACGCAGACATCCATTTCTGAATCCCGTGAAATTAGTTTTTCTATTTTTATCTATAGCTCAAGCCCATTTTTCATTCCTTAAATTAAGTTAACAATTTAAAAGTTGAAATAAAAATTAAAGAATTGAAAAATGCGCGTGGGCGATCAGTCACCAAATATCCCGTCTTATCCTCCGATTCCTCTCTTGTCTTCTCTATTCTTACTGTCACACACTACTCGGAGCGGATCAGCTAATGCATATTCTGCAACATTTGCTAAGACACTAATTAAAACATGACACGTGTATGCTGCTATGTAAGAAGAAAAAAATATTAAAATTCAACTCGTGTAATCTTTTCTATCTTCAACCAATATCTTGAGATTATCTACCTGTGCTTTTTTTACTTGAAGGATGTCGAGGAAACCAAGTTCTTCCTCATGCCATTAAAAATACTAATTTATTTTCTCTCTCTCACACACACACAACCTTCTCTCTCTGAGGGAGAAGATTATAAATAGAAGTTGAATAGAATGAAATCAGTTATTTGAAAACATTGAGTTTTGTATGGTAACTGTAGTTCTGGGGAAATCTATCAAGAGTTCATTTCTTTTGATCCTTAAAATAAGTTAATTTATTGATAATCAAAAGCCGGAAGACAAGTCATTGAACCACGTTTTACAAAATATATTCCACAATACAGAAGAAGTGATAAAACGCAAAGAAGAGGAAATGCAGATTGGGTGATGAAATGAAAATCTGAAATAAATAAAATGGCAACCAAAAGTAAAGGCTAAAGCAGAAAAAGAATTCAACCAGATGAGAGATGCGCAGGAGAATGAAGGATTACACCATCAAAAAAAATACTAGTAACTGTTATTTTTTCTTCTTAAATAGTATACACGTGTCATGTTTTAATTAGTGTCTTAGCAAATGTTGTAGAATATGCCTTAGCTGATCCGCTCCGCACACTACTGTGATTCCAGAGACCAGCCGTTTTCACCAGCACAGCTTTGTCAGCTCCCCAACCAAAATCCCTCCCCTCATTTTCAATTTTCTTCTAATTTCCCTGCTGATTATGCTGTTGTCCTTCCCTGTTTCTCGCTCTCTGCACATCTGCTGTCAGTTTCAGACCCCTCTTTCCACAGTTTCTGTTTCTTCATATGAATTTCCTGAGTCCCTCTTCATCATGTGAAGATTTTTTGGCATTTCTTTCTTTATTAGTGGGGCTTTTCTTGTCAAAGCAAAGCACCTCAAGCTTTCCACATGGCCTTGTTGCCACTCCGTTTCGTATTTACTGACATTGGCTATTTTCCGTAAGGAAGGAGGGGGAAATGCCATTCTCTTTTGTGATTTCTTTTGATTTGGTAAAGATTGAATTTTTTTGGAAGGGAATTTGATTGGGGTTGGTTTTGAGAGGTGTGTTGGTCTTTATTTCCCCAATTTCTTGGTTTTTGATGTTTTTTTGGGAGGAATGAATGATACAGCGGCGTGTTTGGCTATTGTGGAGAAGAAGCCGCAGAGGCCTGGTGGATGCGTTGGTATCTTCTTTCAACTTTTTGATTGGAACCGTAGATTCGCTAAAAAGAAGCTTTTTTCCAAGAAATTATTGCCACCAGGTAATTGCTCCTATTACATACTGTTGAGAGTATTTAAGTTTATAATGTTGGACTTGATTTTTGTATCTGTTTTTGCTGATTTTGTAATATATAGTTCGATTCAAACAAGCTTCAAAGAAATTTGGTGGGGATGAGAAGCAGCCGAAGCTTCGTTTGGTATGTGTAGTTGGTTAATGATCTTTTTTCTTGTGGTTCTTGTTTAATGGTGTGTGGATGGAGAGTTAAATTGGTGCACTTACTGTTGTAATTGTGTGAATGGAACATAGATTGCTGATGAAAACAATGGGGGATTCCCCACGGCAAAGATGTCGAATGGGGCTGCCATTGTTGATAATGAGCAAAACCATGAAATGCATGTTCCTGGACTTGTTGCCAGGCTCATGGGGTTGGAATCTATGCCGGCGTTGCACAGAGACAAGTCGAAGACGAAGGCTCCTCCTGCATCTGGTGTTGTTTCACGAGAGTTAGTCGATAAAAGGGAAGATTTGAAAGTGGAGAAAGTTGGGATTAAGCATGAAGTAAGGCCTCAGAAACTTCAAAAGACAAGTGTTAGTGAGAGGCAACCAATAACCAAATTTGGGGCAGAGAAGCTGCCATTCAAGAATGTGTTATCCAAGTCGAAAAAGCATCATCCGAATTTTCCTCCGCAAGTGAAAACTCCAAAAAATCTCCCAAGGAAAAGGCCATCTAAACTGATTGGTGCAGCCACTAGAATTTTGGAACCTGGTTTGCAGACAAGTAGATCTAAATGTGTTCTCACTTACTCTAATGCCTCGCGACACACTCCACAAGATACCGACGTGGATGGATCGTTGTCAACCCATTTGGAAGGTTCTTATGGTTTTGAAAGTGTTGCTGCAGAGGGGGAATCGTCTTGCAAAAATTGTGGCTATTTGCCGGATAATTTGAATGGTAAACCTACCATCACTGAGTTTGCTTCACCCTTCTCGAATAATGTAAGATCTTGTTGTCAAGTATCTGAACAAATTAAGCCTGTTAATGTTGCATTTTATCATCAGTTGGAAGAAGAGTTTCGTGATGGCTACCCTGTAGGTGCTGCTCCGGTTATTGGAGATGTTCAAAGTCATTGCAAGCTCGCGTCGTATAGGAGTCCTTTCTGTGCCGGGCATATTCAACAGCATTTGGCTGGCCAGCATTGCAAGGCTCCAAGAGGTGTGCCTTTACCTCTTAGCCCTAACCAGAAGTCATATAGGCAAAGTCAGATGTTACGAGCGAGGGAAACAGTTCCTCTAAGGCCAAATGTGGTTACTTTGAGGAGTAGCCAGGCATCAACAACTGTTATGAATGGGACAAAGAATCCTGTTTCAGAAAATCAAAGCTTAAGCTGTAGTCCCAGGTCTCGGGTGCCTTCCCCAATTGAGAATGGTAGATTTGAAATGGAGAAGAGAATTCCCAATAGGATGAATGACTCGGTACCTACTGGGAGAAAGAGGCGGCTGAACAATCTCTCTCGAGACGGTGAATATTCTGGTTGCTCAAGCTATACAGTTAACAAACCGATTATTAACTCTCACTTGGTTGACCATGAATGTGGCCAAGTAGGATTGCTGCATCAACAAGGCAGAAAATTTCCCAGTATCACAGGGAACCACAATGTGGTTTCCTTCACATTTAATTCATCAGTGAAGCAGAAGGTTGGAATTCATGAAGTTGGCGAAACGCCGGTTAGGAGTGGTGATGGTAGAGAGAAACCAGAAATAGGAGAATGTGTTAGAAAGACAGTGTTTGAGAAATCGCGGCCTATAAGTGGAGATGCACTTGGTGCTCTTCTAGAACAAAAATTGAAGGAATTGAATTGCCAGGGAGAGGATACGGGAAATGCACCTAAAAAGACCACTGCTACGATTCTACAAGAACTAATAACGGCCTTGACTTCAGAGGTTCCATTTCAGCAGGATAATTTACCAGCTATATCTGATAGGAGAAATGGTCTGAGTGATCAAAGCCATTTGTCTAACTCAAGATCTTCAAACGTTTCATCACATGTAAGCCAAAAATATTCTATTATGTAGCAACTATATATATTAGGCTTGAATTGTCAACACATTATCTTGAATGTAACTTTGAATGCCGTCTTTTTGTTAGAAAACACAATGTAGCTTCATTAAACCTATTAACCTGGCCTAAATTAAAATGCTTTGTTGATGTCCATCATGTCGTAATCAATCTCCATATCTATTATAGGATCTGTTTTGTTTGCTAATGTAGTCTTTGCTTGTCTGAGAAATTTAGTGCTCATCCTGTGACATGTCTTACTACCTGTCCGTTTACTTGGCTAAACTGTGACTCTATGTTAGAGGGAGTGTTTGAGATTGTGAGTCGAATACTATGTATGTAGACTCACTTGGCTACATTTTTTTTGCTGAAATGGCTTGAAGAAACTGTTGCTTTTAGAATTTTTAGCCTCTGAGTATAACCATAGAATGGTTCTGATTTGTTGAGTTGCATGTTTCGGTTTGAGTTGATTTTAATGAAATATTGAAGAGTCATCTCATGATTATATTTGTTATACCTTCATTCAGGGCAACACCGTTGGTGTGAACCCGTCTTCTGACCAACCTCTCGACACTGAGTACCTAAGCCCAGAATCTGTTCTTGAAACCTGCTTTTCTACTGAGAGTTTGCCTTCCAGCAGTGCAGATGATGGTCTAGGTGATTTTTGGGCTTCAAGACCATGTTTTTACGCTTGATTTTCGAAGTCATGAGTTTGTGTTTGCAACTCCTATCTAACCTCAACTTGTGTCTGCAGGGTCGCCTAACCCTGATGTGTTGGACGCAGTTGGGAATTCAAAAAAGATGGTCGTTGATATTTACAACAATGTTTCTGATATCTTATCTACTTTTGGGTTGAAAGGAAAAGGGGTCGACCAAGTAAGGGAGGTGCTTTTGAATGCTGAGCTGGTATTCCATCGGGCGCTACTTTCGTGTTCAGCAGTAGGAAAAGGCTCCCCGATCAAGCATTTGCTCCTCGATGAACTGGACATGCTCGCTAGCCTTCTATGGATGAACTTCGGTTCCTCCCTCGGGGTCGAGGATGGCAAGGAGGTGAATCAACTCAAAACATTTGTTCTGCATTCGACCATCGAGTATTTGGGCATAAGATTTCAAGAATTTCAATCCAAGGTGTCGAGGAAACTGCCTCTTCGCATGAACAACCGGATGCTGATCCTGGAGATTGTAGAAGTTGTTAGGAGGTGGGAGGAGCTGTCGAGGCTGGGGGTCGATGAGCTGATCGAGAGAGAGATGAGCCGTTCCTTGGAAGAATGGACGCAGTGCGAGAGTGAGGCTTTTGAGAGCGGCGTTGAGATTAGCAGACATTTGGTTCAGATTTTAGTAGATGAAATTGTGATGGATCTTTGCAAATGGTAGAAAGTAGATGGAATTATGTTGTGCAATTGTGAAAACTCCAACAGTTAAACCTAACTTAACCATTGTACAAACAAACTGATGTGTATTAATTTTACATTATTCTCACATTCATCATTCAACCTTCAAATATGAATTCTCACAAAAAAGGTCAACTTTATTGTATAGTTTGATATGCAAATTTGTAAACATCACACTTCAACAAAAGCTTGGTTTCTATACAAAATTGAAATTACAGAGACAATTTCACACTCTCAATCAATGGAAATCCAAGGCCAAAGAATAAAAAATGAAGATGAAAAATACCCAATTCGAAAAATATGATGAATGCAAATTTCCCCCAAATCAAAACTGCCGATGCCCTAAAACAGATCTAGCAACGCCTCTATTGCTTCTCCCTCCTCCACTGATGGCATTTCCGGCTAGCCCCTCCTTCAATTCGGCCATGCTTGCATAGCTCTTTCTAGCCATCAATCCGCCGCTCCTCTTCTCGGCGGAATTCGCCGACTTGCTCCCTCCTCCCAACTTCCCATAAACGCTCCCGCTCTTCATAAATCCAGCCGGCGGCGTCAGAGACCGCTCCGCCACAGGCGGCAGCGGAGCAGCCGGCTTCCTGTTCTCTTTCCGAAGAGTCGATGAGAAATCAGGGACGGATTGTGCCAGAGCAGAGGGCGGCTTCGGCCTCCTCGGCGGGGTGGAGAAATTCGAACTGAATTTGACCTGCTTTTTGGGCGGGGTGAGAACCGGTTGGCTATGGACATTTTCCTCTGGCCGATCGATGGAGTTTTTCATCCTAAGCTTTCTCTCTCTGAGATCGGAGTACTCTTTGAACCTGGGGCCTCGCTCCATGACGAAGCTCTCGGTTGTGAGTTGCAGAAGCTGTGGGCTTCCGGAATCGGAGAATTGAGAGAGGAGGAGGGAGCGGGGGTCGAGCGCGGCGAAATGAGGTTGCCGAGATTCGATTATCTCAGCCATTGACGTGATTTGTTGAAGGGTTTTGAGAATCGAGATGGAGCTTTTTTGATGATTTGATGAAGCTAGTTGATTTTAAAAGATTTTGTGTTGAACATTTGCAACGGTCTAATTATAAAGGAGAAGGGTAGAAAGGGAAGCGGTGATTACAGAGTTACTCTTAACGTTCGTATTGATGTGGGGCCTTCCATAATTGTAAACGGAGTTGTTTAATTATAGTAAGTTTAATTAATTACGATTGCATTTGTGTTAGGGCATCTATAGTGGGGCGCGACACGTCAGCAGTTTTATCTCCTACCCCACCTGTAATGGGGCGCCCTAAGGCGCGTCCTATGCATTTTATTTGAATATTTAAATAACAAAAAATTGGAAAAAAACTTCATTTCATATATAAAAATTAATACATTACAATACGAATTAAAAAAATACACAAATTCAACTACGGCGGTTACGGGCTCACACTTCTTCAATCATGTCGTTCATGAGTTGCGCATGGTCTTGTTGGTTGCGCATTGAGGCCTGTCTAGCTAGAACCTCGTCGAAGCCCGACGACAATCCTCCAGCGGGGGGCTCGGTCGCCATGCTGGACGAGCTAGATGCACTGTCATCATCGTTCTACTCGGTGATGCTCCCACCTTCATGCTCGACTATCATGTTCGTATGAACAAATGAATGAGAAACGAGGTTTAAATAAAAAAAAAATTCAAAAACGCGTGGCATCGTCCGCGACCATCGTCCGCCGAACCCGCAATGGGACCCGATGACGCGGACGATGGCCTATAGTCCGCGCACATCGTCCGCCGAGCCCACAATGACGCGGACGATGGCGCGGACGATAGGCCATCGTCCGCGCTTCAACCGCGGACGATGCATCGGATGCGGACGATGGCGGACACCCAAAATGGGGCGGACGATGGCACGCATCGGGCATGTCATCGGACGTCCCATTGTGGATGCCCTTATACAGATATTTATTTATAAGTTATATCAAATGGACAAATGCAATCTATTTTTTTTATTAAAAATAAGTCTATTACTTTTTGACTTTTTCTATGACTGTGCCCAAATATTCATATATCTTAAACAAATTTTAATAGCGGCTATTAAAATAAAAATATACAGTACTTAATTATATACACTTTTATCAATATATTCTTTATTATTTTATAATAATTTAAAACCTAAGCATGTAAAAATCAGACTTAATGGTTACGTAATGTTAAATCTATTAGTCACTTTCAACCATTTATATCAAACTTAAACTTATGTTTAAGTATATGTTATGTCAAAAAGTAATTTTATTTCATAAAAAACCTAACATGGGATTGAGAGAGTATTTTAAAAAAATCTAAAAAATGGGTTTAGATTTGAGTATATTTGGAGAAATTTATTATACCAAAAGTGAGATTTGACGTGTAATAGTATGAGATGTATGAGAAATGCCTATAATTACAGTTTTACTTTTTTACCATCACCTATTTTTATGGTTATGATCATTAGCACTATTTAATTGCTTCGCCTATTAAAACATTGTTAATTTTGTAATTTTAGTTGATCCAAAATTGGTTACTATCTGGCCATTACTCCTTATACTTTTCCATCGTGATGTTAATTTATTTTATTTTTTAAATCCAACATTATTCACACATTTTGTCCACGTTTACAATTCATGATGATAACCCAATAATTATGCAGGTCTCATTTAAACGTACCTACACACTTATTTGACATTTATTAATATTTGTGACAAAAACAAATAAATAATGTTTTAAGACAAATATACTAGTATTATATAACTGACATCATTCAGCAAGAGTATGCTACATTAAAAATGACTTAGATTTTGTAAAATGTTAGATAAATATTTAATTTGTGGGGAAAGTATCTCATCAAAGGTGATTAATGACTTGAAAATTTATAATGGTGGATTGTGGACCATGACTCCATAAGTTGTTTCTTTGTATATAAGAAGTATTGCGATTATAAGAATTATGTTCAAAAATAAAAATATGCGAGTCTTTATGAATATCAAATAAGATGATTGTTGCACATTTTTAATTGACATAATATGACTATATAGTGGTATGTGGTATTATGACATCATGTCAATAAAAGAAATAATTGGATTGTTTTCCACCAAAGCCTGATATTATGATAGTACCACCATACTCCATTTATCTATTACTGCTTAGAGCATCCACAATAGGAATAGCCCAGCAATAGCCTAGTCATAGCCTAGCCACAAACTCCTTCTGTCACATCATCAGCCCTAAAAATCCTCCTACCACATCATCAAGACAAACAAATAGCTCAGCCATAGCCTAACCACATCACTCAAAATTATATAAAACAAATAATTAACAATCACACAACATACGAAATTAAATTTACGACACATATGGGAAAATTTAATAATACTATTAAAATTTAAAAAGTACATTAATTAAAAAAAGTACAATAAAATAAAAAAAGTACATTAATTAAAAAAAAGTACATTAATTTAAAAAATTCACTCCTCGTCTCCGTCGCCTCCGTCGTCGTCGTCGCCGCCTCCGTCGCCACCGTAGCCGCCGCCTCCACTCAAATCGTCACGCATGCTCACGAGCAATGCGTGAAGAAAACTCTTCTCCTCGGGGTCCGTCGCCGCCCGCCATTCAGCTAACGTCTTGACCATCTGAGCGCGCGTTTGTTGACGCGCGAAGAATTTGAGATCCTCTGTGGACTGGCCAAGGGGGGATGCCGGCTGGACCTCCTGGGAACCCCGGCGACCCCCCTCGCATCCCGTTGCGCCCGCTTTTGCCCTGCCGGGCGAGGTCGGCGAGCGAACGAACGAGGGGTGGGGATCACCTGGGCCGTCTCGGGGAGGTCGTGGGAACCACCGCTGCTGCCGCTGTAATCACCGGTGTAGTTCAGTCGTTGCTTCTTCAGCCAGCCAACTTCGACACCTGCTCGAAACTTCTCGGATTCGTTCAGCACCACAAAGCAGTTCCAGTAGGTGAAATCCTTATACAACCCGGGCTGGGGGAAGGCTTTCTCCGCTATCCTCCTGCAGTCATCCTCCGTTTGGCCACTGCTCTTTATGCGGAGGGCATTGGTGTACAAGCCCAAAAATCGGGAGACCGCAGCCCTGATTCAGTCCCACGCCTTCTGGCAATCCTCCCCGGTGCGTGGCCTCCCCTCCGGGCAAAATGTCTCGTAGGTTGCTGCTATTTCAGTCCCACTCACCCACGCCTTGAACAGCGCGACGTTCTCCGCATCCGTCCACCTCCTCCGTACCGAGCAGTCGTCCTCACCCGGCTGCGACGACTCACCGACCCTCTTCCCCTTGCCCTTCTTCTTTGGGGTGCGACGACCCCGCACTGCTCCCCCCGTTTGAACGGAAGTATCCGGAACTCCGAGAATATCAAACCCCAACTCCTCTAAGGAAAAAGTCTCAAATTGCGTGAACTGCGCCTCCGTTGGGGTCGATGTGTGCGAAGAAGCAGTCGAAAAATCAAAACTGGGGCGATAGACGTTTTCCTCCCCCGGCGTCCCCTGCGTCGCCGGTACCCCTCCTGTCGGGGGCTGCATCGCCGTCCCCCCCGGCATCATCTGCATCCCGTGCACCCATCCCGGCATCATCTGCATACCGGGTTGCATCCTCGGTACCCCCTGCCACGCCGGCATACTCCCCCCAGCTGCCATCCCGGGCATATTCCCCCCGGCTGCCATCCCGGGCATCATCCCCTGCCACGAGTACATGTTGTAGTACCCTGGCATCGGACCCCATCCACCTCCCACGGGTACCGGGGGAGTTTGAGACCCACTCGTCACTGGAGTACCTTCGTTGTTGTTCTCCATTTCGCGTTGTTGCTCTTGTAAAGAAATTAAGATAGAGAGAAAACTCGTTAAAACAAGTGGTGCGAATGAAAATGATGTGCAAAGCACGTATATATAGTGTTTCGAAAATTAATTAAAAAAACCGTTGGGCGATGTGCTCGGCGATCCGGACCCTGCAATGGCGCCGAGCGGATCGCCCAGCGCCCGTATATCGCCTAGCGCTAGGCGATTTTTTTTTCGGAAAACCGCTAGGCGGTTGCAATGGTTCGCCGAGCGCACCGCCTAGCGCCGGGGCTCGGCTAGGCTGTGCGCTAGGCGCCATTGTGGATGCTCTAAATGCTCGTTTCCTCTACTACTATAGTCGTAATGCGCTTAACAGTTAATTTTTCACGGAATTAATGGATCAAATATATTGTTTAGAACCAAAAGCTAATACACTACCACTAACACATAGGGATCAAAAAGGTATTTTGAGTAAATATATGAGACCAATTTTAGACTTCAATCTAGTAGTACTATCATATTATTTACTTGTGTAAATGATTAGGTGCAAGTAAATGAATACTAGTAAACTGGTATTTTATCCAAGCTACTTTAAAAATAATTAGATAAAAGATTGGTCACTTAAGTTATATACTTCTTCTCATAAGCACATATGATTTTAACTTTTCCGATATGGTATTTGTGTGTGTTAATTGTAATTTGATATATAGGGTCCAACAAAAGTTTATTGGATTCTAATTTTATGGTCAATCATCTCATTGCGATAAAGAAAGAAGCTTTACTTCAGTCTGATATTTAAAGTTGTGTATCGTGTGGGTTTGGATTTGAAAATTGGCAATCAGAATGGATACATGGGGCAGCCTCTAATGATTTTGCAAGGAATGATCAATAAATTAGTTGTTCAATCTTGACCTTTCTATATTGCTACCTTCATACTCACTTGTTTGAATTTCATCCTGCAATTTTCCTTGTACATTTTGTAGTTGTGCTATTAAATTTAAACTAGATGTCATGATATTATTATTCCCTAAAAACTAAACTTGTACACCATGTATTGTTACGATTTAATCGAATTATATATTTGTTCAATGACAGAAATGCAACATGTCATAAAAGTTAAAAACTCGGATGAACTACAAAAATCAACCCAACAACAAAAGTTAAAAATCAAGAAGATAGTAAAATTCATTAATTCTTGTACGAGTGTCCCACTTCTCCGACATGGGTGTCATTTTGATCAAATAAGTAATTAAATTGATTGGCTGGGAAAGTCAAAAAGGTAAGTGGGGCTGTGGGATTAACATTCACTATCATAAAGTGCTAAAGTAAAAGCAATTCTCCTATTAAATTAGTATTAAATAAAACTTATTATGACCAATTGTTCTAAATTGAACTTTGGTTGTGCTTCAGTTTAGCTATAATTAAAATAGTGGAGAAATGATTCTTGAAGTAAAAGAGGTCTAAGCTGAATTTCCATGGCACCTAATTTTCAGATCATTGTATGTCCTTTCATTTAATTTTAAATTTGGGATGCTTGACAAAAGTATGCAGCTGGTAAAATTCGCTTAATACTAGTAAAAATAAGGGACTGCTTTTACGAGATTGATAATCGATGTGAGTTTAACCTTTTTCCTCTCCACTTTATTCTACCTAATATAACACTTCCTAAAATCTCGTGCCACTCAAGAATGTGATCATCTTGAGTGGGACGAAGGGTGTACAAAAAATATCACTTCCCCTTGTGTTTAATTTGTATTTGTATACAAGAACCAAATAAGACATTGCTATATTTGAGGGTTGAGGAAATGGCCACCTCCCAAACTCCCACAAGTCCAAAGAAATATAAAGACTGAGATTTGAACATTGATACCATGATTTATATCTTGTCCTCCTACATTACACTTGGACAAAACATCTCTAAAGCAAATCAAACTTGTATTTCTTCCCAAGATTGAATCTTTTTCTATTCGACCAGTAAATCAATCCCTCCAGTACAAGCCTCCTTGTCGCCTCAATACCTAGTTCCAACGCAGCATCGACCTGTTCACTAACCATTTAAAACTTTCTAACTTCAGATTAACAAAAGTGGCACCGCAGGGATCAAAGTTCATACCGCTCTTGTCAGTATGTAGGCAGCAGGCCCATTGAGAAACTAAGACTTAATCAATAGCTAAAGCAGTCAGGCTGGGGATTCAGTTAAGAAACTACTGACTCATGCAAAACCGGGGAAATTCACGACGCCCATCTAAGTGCTCCATAACGATCATCACCCTGTGAAACAAGAGCCGTTATCATTGTGTTAATGCAATTTACAAATGATCGTATGGTAAAAATCTCAGATGTGACTAGAGAAATTTAGTGATTTTCAGCATAAGGCAATCCAAAATTTAGATTAAAGATATAATGAAGAGATGATCTTATCAACACAGGGAAGTAGTAGTTACTAATAATCTTGAGGAAAAGCTCTGTTATTAGATAAGCAAACAATGAAGGAAAAGAAGAGAAAAGAAAGAAGTAGACAAAAGTTGAAATTGAAAAAATATATCCTCATAGCAGACATAACAAGAACCAGCCATAGGGAACTATGGTCACAGACTTCCTAAATGAGAGTAAGTAACAAAAGTTTCCAGCTGGTGTTGTTATAAAGAATTAAGATTGGTATCACTGCAGTCCAAACATTTTCTATAAACTGTTGGGTTTTGGTTATTAATGCTAAAGAGCTCAGATTGAGGTCATTTGCAAGCACAGAACTTTTAACAACCCAAGCCTAGAACTTGAGCCTGGCTACGTGCTTAATGGGTTATGGACCAAGATCATACTAAGCTTGTTTAGCTTGATAATTGATAAATGAGCTATACACCTTGCACTTGCTAGCTCAATAATTCTAAATTGAACCAAGGTAAATCGTGATTGCGAAAACTCAGATCATGTTCGAGGCTTTGAGGCCTTGTAAAAACCAAATGAGCAAGCCTGAGCTTAGTACCAACCAAGCCCAACTGCAATTAGCATGATCATAGACTTATAATGTGTTTTTTTTTTCTGGAATTGCAAGGGTGGAAAATAGAGTTCAGGACAAATTTCAAACTCATACAAATGATTTACTATTGGTGGAGACAATATTGTGCAAATTATTTGAACGTGTTGTTATAAACAACAATGATCACGAGGTGGTCGCAATGGTCTCCGACGTGAACCATGGTAACAATCCAAATGAATGGTTTGTTGATACGGGTGCCACTTGTCATGTGTGCTCCGAGAGAAGCGTTTTTTCTACCTACAAATATGTTGGAGGTAGAAAAGTAGTATGGGAAACCAAGCCTCTTCTAAGGTGGTTGGTGTGGGTAATGTGTTCCTAAAATTAGGATCTGGAAAAGTTCTTACCCTTAAGGATGTACTGCATGTCCCAGACATCCGAAATAATTTGGTGTCAGGCTCACTTCTAGTAAATCATGGATTTTCACTAGAATTTGAGTGTGGAAAGGTTTTATTGACCAAGTATGGAAAGTTCATAGGTGAAGGCAACCTAGTGAATGGACTTTTTGAGCTGAATGTTACGGTCATTCACCGTGGAAAAGGAATAAGCAATAAGGAAGATGACACGTTCTCTTATTTGCTTGAGAGCTCTGATTTATGGCATAATAGATTGGGACATGTAAATCTAAATGTATAAAAAGACTAGTAAATCTTAATTTACTAAAAGTAGATAAGTTTAACTCACAAGAAAGATGTGAAGTGTGTGTTGAAGCCAAAATGGCTAAACTGCCGTTCCATTCGGTAGAGCGAAGCACAAAACCTCTTGAATTGATCCATACAGACGTATGTGATTTGAAATTTGTGCAAACAAGAGGTGGTAAAAAGTATTTCATCACATTTATAGATGATTGCACAAGGTATTGTTACCTTTACTTATTAAGAAGTTAAGATGAGGCAATTGAAGCGTTTAAAGACTTCAAAAATGAAGCCGAAAATCAACTTAATTGTCGAATTAAGTGTGTTCGAAGTGATAGAGGTGGTGAGTATGTAGCTCTGTTTGCAGAATTATGCCATGCAAGTGGTATAATTCACCAAACCACAGCTCCATATTCTCCTCAATCAAATGGTGTTGCTGAACGCAAAAATCGAACACTAAAAGAGATGATGAATGCTTTGTTGATTAATTCAGGATTACCCCAGAACATGTGGGGGGAGGCTGTGTTAACAGCGAATCATATCCTGAACAAAATTCCACTAAAAAATAGGGATGTGACTCCTTATGAGTTGTGGAAAGGGAAGAAACCTTCGTATTCATACCTCAAAGTGTGGGGGTGTTTAGCGAAGGTAGAAGTACCACCTCCGAAACAAGTTGCAATAGGCCATAAAACAATCGATTGCATCTTTATTGGCCATGCACTTAATAGTAGTGCCTATCGTTTCCTAGTCCTTAGATCAGTTGTGCCTGGCGTGGCTGAAGGAACAACGATTGAGTCAAGGAATGCTATATTCTTTGAGAATGTTTACCCTTGCAAGAGGCAAGAGGATCGTTCTAGTGAAAGAATGATGGATGAATCCACTAGTTCTAATCCTCCAAAAAGGACGAGGTCAAGTCTTGAGGATGTTGAACCAAGACGTGGTAAAAGAGTTAAAGTTGCTAAAACATTTGGTCCCGACTTCATAACTTTTATGTTGGATGACGAACCAAAGATTGGCAGAAGCTCTGTCTGGCCCAGATGCAGCGTGGTGGCAAGAAGCTATCAACAGTGAAATTGAATCCATCATGAGAAATAACACTTGGGTGTTAGTAGACTTGCCTGAAGGCTGTAAGGCTTTAGGGTGCAAGTGGATTCTGAAAAGGAAATATAAGTCCGATGGTACTATAGATACGTACAAAGCTCGCCTAGTTGTCCAAGGCTTTAAGCAGAAAGAAGGGCATGACTTTTTTTATACCTATTCACCTGTTACGAGAATCACTTCCATTCGGGTGCTTCTTGCGATTGCTGCTTTGCACAATCTCGATATTCACCAAATGGATGTGAAAACTGCGTTTCTGAACGGTGATCTGGAAGAAGAAATATATATGGAACAACACGAAGGGTTTGTTGTGCCTGGGCAAGAGCGTAAAGTATGCAAACTGGTAAAGTCATTATATGGGTTGAAGCAAGCACCATTACAATGGCATTTAAAATTTGACAACGTGATGTTGGCAAATGGATTCACTATTAATGAGTGCGATAAGTGTGTTTACATTAAGAACACATATAACGGTTTTGTTATTGTGTGTCTTTATGTAGATGATATGTTGATTACGGGCAGCAATAGTGTCATTATCAACGAAACCAAAAATATGTTGAAGAGAAATTTCGACATGAAAGATATGAGTTTAGCTGATGTGATTCTCGGAATCAAAATTAAAAAGAATCATGAGGGAATTGCTCTGACACAATCTCATTATATTGAGAAAGTGCTAAAAAAATTTCACTCGTTCGATTGTGAGCCAGCTAAGACTCCATTGGAACCCAACGTGCATTTGAGTAAGCACACGGGTGAGCCTATAGCTCAAGAAGAATATGCAAAGATCATAGGGAGTTTGATGTTCATCACAAACTGCACCCGACCAAATCTTGCGTGTACGGTGAATAAGCTGAGCCGATTTACGAGCAACCCAAGCAAGGAACATTAGAAAGCTCTGCGTAGGGTTTTGAGATACTTGAAGTATACTCTTAACTTTGAGCTGCAGTACACAAGATATCCTCAAGTACTTGAAGGGTACTGTGATGCAAATTGGATCTATGATTCAAAAGACTCGTTCTCGACGAGTGGTTATGTGTTCACTGTGGGGGGTGGTGCTGTTTCGTGGAAGTCGACGAAACAAACGTGTATAGCTCGATCCACCATGGAATCTGAGTTTATCGCATTGGATAAAGCAGGGGAAGAAGCCGAGTGGCTCAGAAATTTCCTAGAATGTATTCCATGTTGGAAGAAGCCAGTGCCGACAGTAGTGATATACTGTGATAGCCAAACAGCTATAGGGAGAGCACATAGTGTCTTATACAACGGTAAGTCTCGACATATTCGTCGGCGACATAATACCGTCAGACAATTGATCACAAGTGGTGTTATCACAGTTGACTATGTAAGGTCAGTTGATAACTTAGCGGATCCGCTAACAAAAGGTTTAAAACCGTGATCAAATGCATAAATTGCTAAAAGGAATGGGACTGAAAACCACATCTTAAAAGATGATTATAGTGGTAACCCAACCATACGATTGGAGATCCCATGGGCTTGGTTCAATGGGAAAACGAAGCTATATGAATCTAGTTGTAACACTCGGAAGATTTTTAATCTTCGCCCATTCTTTAGAAAGCATTGAGTGTTGTAACCTGCATGTGGTAGGAGGCTAAGTTTTGACTTTTAATGATTCTTGGAAACCTCGAGGGGGTGGTTATTGCAGGATACCTAGAAAAGAATCACCTATGTAAGTGAAGAAGTGTGGGCCGCTTCAACATGTGAATCACTTATGAATCCAAAGTGGTGTTCCATGGCCAGTAAAGGACACAAACGTGAGAACTGATGAGTTTGTAAATAATATTGTGTCAATATTATTGTCTCGGTATACACCAAGGAGGAATGGTTCAAGGCATCACGTCCACCAGGCCGCCGGTATGCCCGATAGTGTTGACTATGGAAAGTTCAAAGCCCCAAGCTACTATTCCAAATGCAATATTGTTTCTCGAGAATTGAGCATAGAGTCTGCATGCATGCATTTGTGTCTGGTGTTGGTTTGAGCTTGCAGCGCTCTAACCAATGTGGGGGATTATTAGAAACATGTGGAAAATATGGGAAACCTTTGATGTGGCCAAGACCTATGGCCTTTCATCTTAGGTAACCCCCAAATGCATAATGAGGTACCTTAATGCCGAGACCTCTCGTGTGGTCACTCCTATCCTATAAATAGGTGTGAGTTTGAGAGATGAAGTACACACTACAACAATCATTCTCTCTTCTCTAGCTCTCTACATCCTAGTTCACATTCTAGGAGCATTGCATAGCTCGATTCTCGGAACTCCATCAAGTTCGCCGGTGCCTAGCGGGTTTGAGGTGCTTCTACACGCTAGGAGGAAGTCATTTTATCTTTGGGGGTAATACGTCATTCCGTGAGCACTAGCCGGGGCGTAATTTGTCTTGCGGAAAGAGGGTTTTCCTCGACTCGACTTATAAATTTGGTTTGCTTTATTTCCATTGTAATTTTCATTCCTCTTTTTTGCAAAGTTTCCTTTCGATTGTAATAGTTAGAGTACCGCCTGTACACGGCTTGGGAATTTTTTCCCATTATTTCTAACATGTACTACTCCTATGTAGCACAACAATTGCATAGGTACATTATGTAATATACAATGAAAACTCTAGTTTTGCAGAACACGGCATCCACAGCTGAAGTTCAAAACAGCAGCAGTTGGTAAAGATTATTTTCATCACCAAAAGCTAGTAAAAGAACCAAACATTAAGAAAACAAATTTAACAAGCATAATATGGATTATGAGAAGTTCATGTATGTCTAAAAACTGGCACTTGTCCAATTGCACCTGCACTGATTGTGTTCAGACATGCAATTCAGTGAACGTAGTACTTCTTTAAGAAGGACTAGAGAAAGAGATGAATAACTAATGCCAACCAATGCTTTCGACTGTATAGTGTTCATCACAATCAACCATTTCAAATCCCACAAAATAGCAAAATTTTCACCGCAATCATAAAAACAGAAAAGTAGCAAGACAAAAAATTCCAAGAATCGAATACATTGTGGAGGCAAACCGTTGAACCCTTGCTGGAGCTGAATGATTTTGATGAAAAATTGGAACTTTGAATACACCAATTCTATGTCAGATGAATATACTTAATTGTGAACAAAAAATTGGCTTGATAGCCTACTGATGACGTGGAAACCTCGAGTGTGTAGATTGAGACACGTGGCGTCTGTAGATTATAAGGAATGTGAAGAAGATTATGAAAAAAGGTTGTCCGTATTCCACATTTTCCAATAAAAAATATATTGCCTCCATTTTTTGTTTATCTCATTTGATGATCGGTAATCCATCGATTTAATGTCGCCTCTTAATTTCTCAATTAAGGCTTGCATTTAAACGGTTTAGACTTTTTGGTGTAAAATATCATGTTTGTTGACTTTTGGGGAAGGCTATACTAGTGCAAATGCAGGCTTTCACTTTTTCAATCAGAGCTAAATCGGTTTGGATCCTACTTTTTCGTTCGGTTTCAAAAGAAACAGGTTCACGATAGTGTTCAATGGCAGGAAGTGTGACTGTTCAAAGTGTGAATGGATCATCAGCCAAGAACAGATCACTCAGAGCTCAAGCCTCTGGTTTGTATTTTCTTCAATCTGATTCTTAACTTTTTGGATGATACCTCGGTTTTAATCGTGATTGTGTTCATTTTTCTGTGATCATGGGTACTTGGGGGCATAAGTATACATAATTTTCACTACACCTTTTTGTTTGATGAATGACTGTTGAGTTTGTGGTGAGCAATGCTTATGCTTCCTTATACTTTCCAACTGCTTGATTGAGTTATTAGCATTTTTGTGACTGACAGAAGATGATCCTGAGGATCTTGAAACTGCCAAAATCCAAGCGAAATCATCCGGGAACGTCTATCCATATGTTGGTATTGCTTGTTTAGGGGCCTTTCTGTTTGGATATCATCTGGGGTATGCATTTCATATCTGTTTTCACTCTTTTTTTAAATAGTTTTTGGTGAATCATGTACATTTCTAGTACTCTTATAGGCCACAAGACGTTTTCTTTGCTTTTTCGCATGACATGACGAACACCTATTTCATGGCATCAGGGTCGTAAATGGAGCTTTAGAGTACCTCTCCAAGGATCTTGGGATTGCTGAGAACACAGTGTTACAAGGCAAGTTATTCAAAGTGGGTGCAAATGAACATACCATTAGTTTTTTGTTTTTTGGTTAGTATAGACTATAGAAATGGGAAAAATATAAGATGCATCTAATATTTCCTGGAAAGCCAACCGGGGGGAATGTATTTTCCAACATGGTCAATGAATATTTTACATCAAACCATTACGATATTGATCGTATATCTACAAAGGAAAGTTTCTATTTGTGAATACTCTGAACTGTATCTTCTTTTCTAATTAGGAAGTCAATGTTTATTATGCTGCCTATATTTGACACAGGCTGGGTTGTTAGCGCACTGCTTGCTGGTGCAACTGTTGGTTCTTTTACTGGAGGTTTGCTGGCCGACAAAATTGGGCGAACTAAAACTTTTATGCTGGATGTAATTCCACTTGCAGCAGGGGTATTTCTTAGGTTTGTATTGTACTAGAATCCATCATCTGATTTTTGCCGCAGATTACAACATATAGTACTATTATCTAAACTTTAATCATGTATCTCAGTGGCATAGCAAAAAGTGTAGAGACAATGATACTTGGTCGTGTGCTTACCGGAGTTGGAATAGGCATATCATCAGCTATTGTGCCGCTTTACATATCCGAGGTAGTCTTTAATGAAGTGTTCGATGTTCTCTTCCTAATGATTGTGTCATACATCTGACATTCTTTCATAACCAGATCTCACCCACTGAAATTCGTGGCACTCTTGGATCTGTCAATCAGTTATCCATATGCATTGGGATCCTAGCAGCATTGGTGGCTGGACTGCCTTTGGCAGGGAATCCGTTGTGGTATTTTCTTCTTGCAAATATATTCTTGTAATAAAAAATATATGTGATGCTAAATGTTCTAAATAACTGAGATATGCTACGGACAGGTATTTTGTAGTTGATAATATCAGACTCCTGATAGAGAAAACAGTCTCATTTTTTAATATTCTGATTTTTATTTGGTTATTGTAATATGCCATATGCCAGAGAACCACCAAATTTCCAAGTTATAACCGAATGGGATTAGTTTTACCACCTTCATTTCTTGTTTACTGTCATTAGCTCCCCTCCTTTGATGAGTCGAAATGTATCTATTCTTCATTATATTAATCAGTTTTAAAATATTTGAACACTGTAACACAAAACTCGTCCGTTTTTCCATGTCTTCTTCAGTGCAAATTTTCCATGTCTTCTTCAGTGCAATATTGCTTGGTTGGGTGATGTAACTGAATTTCTTGCAACAATATTTAATTTCTATTAATCGTCTCTATCCCATTCTGCTTTTGGTCTCTGTTATGAAAAGGTGGAGGACAATGTTTACTATTGCACTTGTTCCATCTGTACTATTGGCAGTAGGGATGGCCTTTTCTCCTGAAAGTCCTCGATGGCTTTATCAGGTTACACAATGAACTTCATAACGATGCCTTGCTTACTTTTGGTGGGGTTCTTGCATGATTTTATATGATATATATGCTAAATGAGGCACATTCTACTGAAGCAAGGGAGAATCGCTGAAGCGGAAGTGTCCATAAAGAGGCTATTTGGGAAGGAAAGAGTTACTGAGGTTATGGGTGATCTGGATGCAGCAGGTCGAGATTCCTCTGAACCAGAAGCTGGATGGCTCGATCTTTTTAGCAACCGCTACCGAAAAGGTATATATGAACTAAAAGAGTTTTCATGAGATTTGAGATTACATTTCTCTTTTTGGAAGCTACAACAATGTAGTACGCTTCACTCTTTTTCTCATGCATTACATTAGCCATGGCTAAGCTACTGACTGTGTTGTTGTAGTCTTTATTTTTTTCATTATTGCTCCTGCAGCGTTTTGTATGTATCCTGGAAATTTATATTATTTCGTATTGCAGTTGTGAGTGTTGGTGCAGCTCTCTTCTTGTTTCAGCAGTTTGCTGGGATCAATGCTGTTGTTTACTACTCTACTTCGGTATTCCGAACTGCTGGTATTAAATCTGATGTTGCTGCCAGTGCTCTGGTTGGGGTTGCAAATGTTATAGGTTAGTTTTATTTTCGACTTTCTAGTCGATTGATGAATAAGGCCTTTATGTAGACGTTTTACGTATTGCGTGTGTACATTTTGCCAGGCTCAACTGTTGCAATCTCGTTGATGGATAAACAAGGAAGGAAGAGTCTTTTGATTACAAGTTTTGCCGGAATGGTATGATTCATTATCTAGCAATACCTTAACAGTTATAGTTGGTTTTTTTATTAAGTACCCTTTATCCTATATTATTCTAAATACATTAAGTTTGTTGCATTCTGGTCTCGTAATGTGTTTCTGTTTTTCTTCTTTCAAAGGGTGCTTCTATGCTGCTACTTTCCCTGACTTTCAGTTGGAAGGCTTTGGCACCTTACTCGGGCACTCTTGCTGTACTTGGCACTGTCCTGTAAGTTTTTGTAACCACATCAATTCGAACACGTAATGTTTTGTATGTGAAGTCACTGAAATTTGTTTCCGTGTTTCTTTGTGCAGTTATGTGCTGTCGTTCTCTCTTGGCGCTGGTCCAGTCCCTGCTCTGCTACTTCCTGAGATATTTGCCTCAAGAATCCGAGCGAAAGCTATGGCATTATCTCTGGGAACGCATTGGGTGAGAAATTATTCTAAGAACTGTGTTCTTCAATTTTGGCATTCTTTTTATGGCATAACAGTATGTGTAGATAAAAAATATGATGACAAGTGCATGGTTGTTGAAGCTGTGTGTTTCTTGGTTGTAACAGATAGCGAATTTCGTGATCGGGTTGTACTTCTTGAGCGTTGTGAATAGATTCAGCCTGAGTACAGTATACCTGGGATTTGGTAGCGTCTGTGTTCTAGCAGTTATGTACGTAAGTGGTAACGTGGTGGAAACCAAGGGCCGATCTTTGGAGGAAATAGAACTTGCTCTCAGTTCACCAGCTTCTTGAACATACACTTAATTGCTCACATTGAGTTTTCATTGGAATGTAATCAGCTCAGTTCTATGTAGACAATAATTTGATATGAATATGAGAGATGGCCTACTTTTATCTGTCACCCCTTAATACAATTATAAGACCATATACACATGTGTAGCAAGAGCTTTATGTTTTCAGTTATTTGGTAAAAGATCAGTACAACTCCTAAAATCACTTCAACAAAGATTAAAGAGCAAAATGCAAAAGCTTGAGTTATATATTTACAGTTTGGCCCTCTATTCCATCTACAACTGCTGTGTATATCTTATCCTTCAAACAAAATCAAGCACCAAGGCTTAGTTAACTTGCATTGATAATGTCGGAATATGATATGAGATGAAACGTACGAGTCCGACTCTTCTTGGAAGAGTAGGATCACGTTCCTTTAGTTAAGGAAAGAATGGTGGAAACCATAAGCTTGCAGTGTATGGGTTTAGTTAGATACGCGTCCATGCCAACTTCAAGGCATTTGGCTTCATCAGAAGACATTGCATGAGCTGTGAGTGCAACTATTGGAATGTGCCAACCACTTCCACATTCCCATCTTCTTATTTCTTTTGTTGCTTCATACCCATCCATTTTTGGCATCTGCAAAATCACAAAAAAATACTATGAGAATGCCTATCCTATTACTAATCAAGATGCATAAATTGTTTACTTACCTGGCAGTCCATCAATATCAAGTCATATGGCAATGCTTTTGCATCACTGTGTTCATTAGATTGGCTCTTGTTTTTTAGAGCATCCACTGCCTGAATCCCGTCTCCTACAACAACGATTCTTGCTCCCATTTTCTCCAGCATGATCGTTGCAACTCTCTGGAGGACGATCGTGTCTTCTGCAAGAAGGATGCAGAGGCCCTCAAGAGGCCTTTTCTGCTCGTTCACAGCCTTACATGAGCTTGCAGCACCACCTTCCTTGTCTTCATTATATGATTTAGTGGAAGAGCGTTCTTTACTGAGGATAGAGACGTCGTCTTCTAGGTTTACATGGATGTAATCGGCACAAGAGCTGCTGAGCGTGCTTTGAGACAGAGGTCCTCTGCTGAAATACTCACTTCCTCTAATCGCATTGCAGCTATCATTGTCCAGCTTTTCAGACTCATCCGAGCTGGCTGAAGGGGACTGAAGAGAATCGATTTCATGAAACTCGTGATCTGCTACTGGAGTTTGTAGGTGCAAGTTTCTGTCTCTTTTGATGACTGCCTCAATAATCTGGACTAGTTTTGCTTTGTATAAAGGTTTGTTAACCATCAACAGATGCCCTCTTTTCCGGAGTTCAGCCTTGACCACTTTGGAGGTGTCGTGATTCAAGATCCATGCGAAGCTGGCTCTATCAGCGCAGTACTCCTCTAGAAAATTGAGCTGCTGCTTCCACAGCTCAGTGCTCAAGTCGAGCAGTCCAACATCGATGATTATGATAAAAATGCTGCTTCCTAAGTTTGATTCATGAGTTTCTGACTCTGCCATTTGTGAGTTGTCATTAGTGAAGAAATCTTGAAGATTTAACGTGAGTTCGTTCCATTCAGACGCTTCATGTGTTTGAACTCCTTTTTCGCGCAACCATTTTGTCATGATCAATCTGGTCATTCTGCCATTAAGTGCAAGCAATACCTGTATTCAGCTTCAATAATTAATAGTTTCTAAAGCTTTCAAAACCAGCATACTGTCTTAAAAGGGAACTGAAAACTCACAGTTAGATTGTGGTCTTTGAAGTTTAACTGGTAATGCTGCTTCGTCGTCTCAGCAGGTGTGTTGAGAAGAAGATACAGCTGCATCAGAGTTCCCGGTCCACTCTTCTTCACCACTTTGATTTCTCCATTCATCTTGTTCACCTGTCAAAAATTTCACCACCATCAAAGTCCAAGCAAGAGCTACAACATCATCAGTGCCAACTCATCAACTTGAAGTTATTTCTTTCAAGAATCCATGTAACACTCACCAAGGTTCGGACGATGCACAAACCAAGACCAGTTCCGCCATGCCTGAGAGTAGAAGATTTTGTGAGATTCCCTAAATTAAAACAATAACAGGATTGCTGAAAATGATAAGTAGCTTACAGCCTTGTAGTTGAGGGATCGGCTTGCTCAAAACTCTCGAAAACTGATTCCCATTTGTCAGGATCGATTCCTGATATTAGAGAACCAAGAAAGTTTAGAATGTTTCGTTGCGTTTCATATGTAAATATATGTATTCTTACCACAGCCAGTGTCATCAACTTCAAACCAAAGCATCATTTTGTTGTCTTTCTTGGAGCATATCTTCCCTTGGGCTGCTTCCCGTTTTCGTTTCAACTTCTGTGCACACCATGACTCCTTTGGATGGAGGTAAGACTCTCTTTTCTTACTCTCCGTTTCTACAGTCTCACACCATCCGCGCAAAATGATGTATCCAGCTATCACAAACACAGATCATTCATTACCACTCAAACTGTTTTCTCAATAGAAGTTTGATTGTATTTCTTCACTTACAGGTTGTGAACTTGATGGAATTGCTAATTAAATTTGCAAAAATTTGAAGAACTCTTCCAGAGTCTCCTAGGACTACTTTAGGCATATCATCTGCAACGGTATAAATCATTACATGTTAAGCAAGGCGAGGTAGTGCAGACAGATGAGAGACGGTTAAGACCATACCCGAGAGATCAAGAACAGTCTCTATGTTGTGGTTAATCCGCTGCACAGAGAACATATCTGTAAGCCCTTCAAGCTCTCTACCCAACTCAAACTCAGTTTCTTCTAGTATCAGTTTACCTGACTCAACCTGCACAAAATTTCATATGCCAGTATGAGATCTTGGTTCAAAAATTGTTGCTACAAGACATAAATTGATACGTTGAAAGACGAGTATTTTGTTACAGTACCTTGCTGAGATCCAAAATGTTGTTAAGAAGCCTCAGCAAAGCATTGGAGCACTTGCGAATCTGTGTGATCATCGCTTGCTGTTCATTATTGAGGCAGTCGTCGCTCATGAGGATATCCAGCAAGCCAATCACTGCAGCCATAGGCGTGCGGAGCTCGTGGCTATGTCAACAAAAAAAATTGATTAAGTTATATTCTATCAATGCAATCAACAAACATGATCTCAGCTGCTCACCTCATGTTTGCTAGAAACTGACTCTTGTAGTTGTTTGATGCCTCCGCCCTTCTCCTTGCATCGAGATGGCTTATCAACGCAGCGCGTAGCTTCATCTCCTTGGAGACGCCGTTAGTTAAAATGAAGATGCAGAACCACCCAACCAGCAAGATGCACACAGAGGCAGATATCAAAATCATCAAAGTCTTAAAAGCCTTCTCATCCACTTTCCCCATTATATATTGCCTCGGTATCATGATAACTCCAACCTGCAACCGTTTTCCCCCCACAAAAATCAGCAAACGCTACTAAATTTCAAGAAAACAGAGTTAAAAACAGGACACAAACCATAGGAAGCCTCTTCAAGTTCAAGAAAAACGAGTCAATGTAATAAAGACGGTTCACAAGCCTCGCGCTCTCAATATGGACGTCTTGACTAGGAGGCAGCTTGTTCCCATACGCCCGGCTCAAATACTCCGCCCCTGACCTTATCACACTCTCCTGAGAATCCACAGCCATCATAAGCTTAGGCCCGGACGATGAATTCATCAGCAGAGGCGTGTTGGTGGAGGTTGCCAGCAGCCACCCCTCCTGAGAGGTGAGATATATGTGCCCACTATGAAACTCAACTAACTCCTTCATCAACTGGCCGACGCTATACAGAGCAGTGGTAACGCCCACGACCGCGACTATGCTTTTATGGGAAGCATCCCAAACAGGCAATGCTGCTGAGAGCAGAGGTGAGTCTGTGTATTTACTCACAGCGATATGCCATGAGGCAGTCCCATCAGGAACCTGCGAAATCCCAGCTATGTTGATCAACTCGTCTGGTGGGATTGGGGCGGCCTTTGCAGTCTTATCGCCCGTGGTGGGGTCAAGAGGCTCGCGGTACCAGATTGCAGACATGTTTGTGTGTATGGATTGGTCATTCCAGCCTTGGTGAGAGGAGAGGAGATTGACAGAATATGAGGTGGCTATTGAGTAGTTGGTGAGATCAGAGTAGATGTAGTATGTGTTGTTGCTTCTATGGTTCCGATGGAAGGCCTGCACGAATCCATTCCGGTAGCTGAGAGTGATAGAGTTGAGGGCTTTCCGGCTGGCGAAGAGGGCCCATGTCAACTCCTTCATCACTTGGTAAAGCTGCTGAGAATCAATGAATAGTACATAAGATGTACTAATACATAAATGAGGAAATGTTGGGGTGATGATTGATTCACCTCGACTTGGTCGGCTTGGGAGGCGGCGGGCTTGTTGTAGCGGCGGATGACGGACTCGGAGAGCTTGACCTGGGTGGTGGCGACCTCGACGGTGGAGTTGAGGATGTTCCACATGCGGAGGAGGGGCCGCTGGAGGAGCTCGTGGCGGAGGCCGTACGCTAAGGTTTTGAGGGATCTGGTGGTGTAGACTCTGGTGATGTGCCATGTTAGTAGAGTTAAAAGGCCAACCAGGATCGCCAGCATTATCTGCACAAACCCGAAAAAAAATTGATAAGACATGTACTATGTATTATGTATTGGCAAATTAGTCCGGATGAATTGATACCATGATGGCGAGGCGAACGACGAAGACGCTGTAGTAGGAGGAGGAGAGGCAGAGGGTGGAGCCGAACTGGGACTCATCTTCTTCGACATCTCTCTGGAAAGTTCTGGTGCTGTCGGGAGATGCTGCGGCCATGTTGGTTTTGCAGAGGGTAAGGCCCATTGATTGGTTGGTTGTTTCAATTTGTTGTTGGATTAGGAGAAGGGAATTGAGAGTAGAGTTGGGAGAGCATATTTGAGATGGAAGATAATGTTTTGTGAGCAGTGTGGATTCCCACTTTATGAATTATCAAGCCATTTCTGGTCATGGTGTGTGTTTCTTCTTCTCTGCCTAGTTTTTCACTTTTTATTACCTGGTTTGACTGTTGCAATGGAAGGAATATGATTGGCTTAAGAATATTGGAGTGAGAGTGATGGAGAGAGTGAGAGTTGAGTTGAAGACGGAATATATGGTTATAAGTCAAGATTATAGGATAATTTCAAATCTTGGAGCATATTACGCTAACAAACTAGGCAGCTCAATAATTATAAAAAGGTGTTACAGCCTATTTTATTTATTAGAAATATTATTGGAAACAAAAATTGGGTTTTTCGCTTCATACTTTTCCGGTAGGATAATTATACATTTAACCATCTGCCATCAGTATTGCTACTATTCATGTTTTGGACTTTTGGAATAATATTGTAGATATTTAATATTTTATTAGATTATTGAGCTCATTCCCATTATTCCATTAACACAAATAAAATGTATCACTATTTATTCTCGTTAAAAATCTGACGATATACACATCTCTCAGCAAATCTTAGTGACATAGTACTAGATAGTAGTGCTTACTAAAGCATATGGATTTGAGATAAGTGTCTTTTACTTTATTCTAGTAGTGAGCATAATTGCATATCGTAGGGTTCATTGTTCATGTAACAAGTACAAGCACTCAATTTTTAGTAAGTCCAAATTAAACCACGTATCATATAACTGAATTGTGATATTCAATATATATGATGTACATCAGTAACAGTATAAGGCATGATAAAAAAAATATCGTAACAACTGATCTTATACTACTATAATAGCATGTGCAAATTGCAATCATACTTGAAAATTTGTTCTTATAGTGTGTCGTTCATTTTACACTGTTGTAATACGTTGTGTAGTAAAAACTTAGTTGCGCATGTGACGAGTCTACCGCCTCACTTGCGGCCATTCACTCCTCTCGACCAATCGCCATCTCACGTATTGCGAAAAAGTCAAATTAATTCTAAAAGATGTTTCTATTCATTTTTAATGTTAGGACGCCAATAATTCCCACATTTATCTATTATCATTTCATATTTCTTCCCTCGATAAATATACTTCACTCCTCTCACTTCATCTTACTCAATATTCTTTGTTCTTCTTCATCACCTACCTCATATTCTTCTTCTATTTTTTTTCGCAAATGCCATTGCGTTGGGCAGCCCACCGATAAACTCGTATTTTGCATGGTTTTAAGAATCATAATAACTTGGTTTAGTAGGATTCTAGTCTCTCACAATTCATGGGGACTAATTATTTAATATTATAGGATTTTAAAGTAGTTGACTATAATATATTTTCATTGTTGGTTGAATATTTAGAAACCGCTTAATTTTAATTATTCCAGTGCTTTTAAATACGAATTGGTTACAACTTTAATTTGGTTGTGAAGGTGTTGATGCGAGATTTGAAATAGAGTGGCTGGACAGTGAAGTAGAAGTCACCTAATTAAAACAGACGAGAAAGCATTGGGAGAAGACGCCAATTTCAACATAAAATAAATGGACAACAAAATGACAAGAACACTTTGTGAAGTTTGTATGTATCACAAAGCATTAATGAATTCAAAATTACCGATTTCACAATTTTATATAGATGTTTACAAATCTCCCAGGTCTTCAAAATAATGTCCTAATAAAAACATTTGACATTTAATCGTACGTGATCGGGTGCACTATCATTTATCACTAGGTAACAAGTTTTGAGCAGACGTACATTTTATTTCTGAAATTAAGGAGTATAAATATTTGAAAATGAAAGGGTAAAAAAAGTGGGCTTCTTTAACTGGTACGCAAATGGAGAAAATGGACCATTAACATAACTCCACTAGTTTAATTAGGTGATTCCAAAGCATGAGTGGAATCCAAAGATTGAGATTCTTTAATCTACACATGTCTATCCTAAACACAACCTTAACACAATTAAATGGAGTATTGAAAAGTCTATAGTTTTATATATTAAAGATTTACTTATTTAAATAGTAGAAGTACCCATTTCAAAAAAGCTTCTTTATAATGTCTTCAATCCATTGGTACAAATCATATGTTTATACTTCATGGTGTTATTTGTTATATTCGAATTAATTGAGCACCACAAATCTGCTGTATAATACTAGAACTTAATTTTCATTTTCAAGTTGCGAGATGTATATAAATATAGTGGGACATCATTGTCTTTGGCCAGCTTGTATTCTGAATAAGACTCAAGTTCATAATAGAATCAAAATCTGATTTGATGTTTGGATTAATAATTCGCAATTAGCACATTGTATTTAGGTACGAGTCTCACATACATATACTTTATGCACATTGTATTTAGGTACGAGTCTCATATACATATACTTCATACTTGAATAAGACGAATTCAAATAAATCACAAAAGATGGTCAAATCTAGTCAATCCCATACTTTTCAAAATATGAAAATTAAATCATGAAAGAGGAAAGTTTTGCAATTGTCACCTGCCTCATTTCGAGAGGATTATATGATGATGTGCTAGCTGAATTTTACACGTCATCCACCACATAAACATGTAGTGTCACCTTAACATAGTTATATTACTGGCTACTTGCTTGTTTAAAACCGGCCACCAATCATCCCATATTTCGTCGAAACTGAGACTGATGAGATAATTACAAAATTTTCATCTTTCGTGATTTAATTTTCAAATTTTAAAAAGGGTGGAACGGACCAAAATTTAACCTCTTTTATGTTTCATTTGGCAATTTACCATAAAGAATATGAACAATGAACATCTTTCAAATAACTTGATCGTCTCCATGTCACATCTTTCAAATAACTTGATCGCCTCCATGTCATTCATCACATATCGATTTTCAATTTTCGAAAAGGGCCCTGAGATTGGGTTTAGATTTGAGACACGCCTAAAGCAAAGTTTATAGAATAAAATTAAGTGCTAATTAAATTAAATTAAATTGGACGCCACAAAAAACAAAAATAAACAAACTAAATATCAACCCTGGAGCAAGTAGTGTTATTATATAATTAAATGAGTACAAAGGTTGCTGATTTCACAATTCTAATCTCTTCACTTAGTCTCCCACTAATTGCTAAGACGGCCATATTTAATCAGACAGTTTAATGAAGGTGTGACTTTGTCGTAAAATCATGCATGGTCTAATTCGAACCCACTCAATTTGTATTAATTTACCACCATATCCCTAGTATATTACTAATACTACTAGTTTTTCTATAATTGGACAATTTTGCACGAGAACATTATAAATTTAAAATTCATTATTATCTTTTAATAAAATCTAATAAAGATACATTATACACATACAATTCTTACACAACATCCTTAATTCTATAGTAATAATACATCAAAGTTGTTAGGTGACTCAAATCCAACGCGGTCTATTAGTTAGAGATGAATATTCTTTCTATCTGAGTTGCGCTTCATTGTCAACAACTACCATTGGCATTCATCGCAAACATCACAAATGAAACTAGAACACAAGCAATGAACGGGAAATTGACCATGGATTTGTCTGATGTTGATAGTGGCCTCTTTAGATGTCGAGAAGTCAAAAGATATGTAGGGCGATAAGCATTTCAAATTATTAAATTAAAATATGTAAGTGAGATTGATACAAATTACTATATAAAACTATAAAGTTGGAAGCAATGACAAAGCATTAGAGTTATGATATCTGTGATAACTATGAATCCCTTTGATTGTTGATATATTATGAGCAAATTGCCAATGATTATGAAAATATAACTCGACTGATATGAAATGAGTGTGAAATCAATAAACAACGTTTTCGATTTTGCCTCTCAAACACAACTACTAATATTAGTACTAAACAGATTTTAGACTAACTGTTTTGATCTTGATGTACTTATTAGACATGTTGAAATTAGAATCGCGAAATCTTTCGATTTACTCAGTTACATTAATAAAAAAATTTATCCATTTGTTGGATCGTTTAAAGACAAAATACTAAATATATCACGAAACATCGTTAAATTTTGGTTCGTTTCACACATTTATGAAAAATAAATCATAAAAGATGATTTTTTTCTCAAATCTCAATTATCCCATCCTTCCATTTTACAGCGAATCATGTGTTAATGTGAGCAGGTCGGTTTAAAACATGTGGATAAAACAATATTGGGAAAAATGTAATTGAGCTTGAAACGAGGTTTTATCCACATAATTTAAATCGCTGCCACATTAGTGCGTAATTTGCCGAAAAAGAGAAGGATCGTGATATGATAAGAAATTTTTTTGTGATTACTTTTTCATATTTATAAGAGAATAGGACAGTCCATTGATCATGTTTTGTAATTTTTTTTAGCAATTTGTCCTATATTCATACGGTTATATCATACATTTTGTACCATATATACATGGCTGAATTTATCAAAAATAATACTACTACTCTTTAATTAGTCTTTACCCCACATTAGCTTTTATTTTTTCAAAAGGCAAAACACATCCTTTAAGTCCTTGTACTTTGATTGTTTATTTAAGTAGGTCCTTATACAAATTTTTCATTTTAGTAAATCCTTGTACTTTTATATTCGATATATTTCAATCCTTATTTGACGGAACCGTTAACCTTTCCATCATATGTTAATTATTTAAATATATTCCACCTAATATCCTAGTCGGAAAATATGAACATAACATAAATATAAAAACAAAAGATAAAAACAAAAACAAAAACAAAAAAACTAAAGAATTCCAAATTGTTAAAAGAAAATTGTTTTTGTTTTTATCTTTTTTTATATTTAGTTATGTTTATATTTTCCAACTAGGATATTAGGTGGAATATATTCAAATAATTAATGTATGATGTGTTATTTTATAACGGAAAAGTTAACAGTTCCGTCAAATAAGGATTGGAATATATCGAATATAAAAGTATAATGATTTACTAAAATGAAAAAATTGTATAAGGATCTATTGAAATAAACAATTAAAGTACAACTGACTTGTGTTTAGCCTTTTCCAAACGATATTAATAACCCAAAATTGTGTAGTTATTATTATACTCTTTAGTCTTTACCCCATATTAGCTATTTTAGCCATGAGATGTCATTTTATGAAGACTGTGAGCGTATTTATTTAATCGGCAACATACATGGAATCTATTTCGGACATTTATACGCTCCCATCCTACGCAAAAATATACTACTAGCATTGCCTTTTTTATATGCACATGTTTTAAAAAATACTACTCCATCCGTTCCTAAAGAATATGTATTTTGGATTCGACACAGATTTTAATACTCCATAAAATTGGTAAAGTAAGAGAAATGTAGAAAGAAAAATTAATTAAAGTATTATTAGTTAAGAATGAGTCTCACCTTATTAGAGAGAAAATAGTTTCTAAAAATATAAAATACATATTCTTGTGGGACGAACTAAAAAGGAAAGAGTGTATATTTTTAATGGATGGAGGGAGTAGTTGGTAATATGATACAACGAACTAACCGTGTCAATTATGTAAAAAATGGTTATTTTTTTGGTAAATAAGAGATGTTTTGTAAGGTTGAGATATAAAGTAAAATACGATGTCCTTTCTAGAAAAGAAAATTGTATACTACGGATACCAAATAAAATAATTATGGTATACCTTTTGAATTTCATGGATGAAATGAGTATTCGATATGTAGAGTTTCTTATAGCTTGATCGATATGCTCTTGTTAGAAAAACTGCCTACAAAAGCATTTGTGTCGTTCTTTCATGATTCTTTACTGTTTTTTCTGATCCTCATAGTTGAAATCTTTTGACTGAAATCTATAAATCATGAAGTATGACCTGACCTATCAGAGTCTCCAAAATAAGGCTGAACAGTCACGCCACAGCCACAAAAACTTGTCCGTCTAGTCATCACAAAATAAATTAGGAAAAAAATATGTTTTTGACTGTCGCAGCGGCTCACAATAGGCCGCCGTGGAACCACCGCTCCGCCTCGTCAATCAAAAGCCTTAATTAATGTACTATAGTCAATCTCCTAAAGTTTGGACGGCCCACCCTTTAGCCGATATTGGATAAGGTTCCTCACACCTAGCTCGTTATTGTTTTGTTGTAAAATTTTAATGCGTTGTGATAAGCCTATCCTCGTAGTGCATCTCCCCTTTGGATTCATCAAAAACTTGAGTGGAACAATATTTTCCACAAAACTGGATGAATTCATGTGGATATCAAATCATATGTGAGTTTAAACTGAAAAGAGCATCAATATATCGCCGATTTAAACCAAATTTGATCCACGAATTTCTAATTATTAATTACTACTACTAAAGAATTGCACATTTGCACGATGGGTCAATAAACTAGCATCCAAGTCGATTTCATGGACCAAATACAGTTATTTTAACCTTTTTTCCCCAAAAGTATATATTTTCCAAAACTTCGTAAAAATTGCATTAGATGCAAATATCCCTTTTTTATACTACTAATATTGGATCTTGGCTAATTAAAGGATTTTTTTTATAATAGAACTAGAAGAGACTGCCTACATGCTTTAAACAGAATCTCATTAATTTAATTGATTGTTTACTTGTTAGACAAAAACAAAATAAAATAGTAGTACTACATTTTGTCTTTAGATTTTCCATTTTTAATGCGGATTAATTCATAATTAACACGCGGTTAAGAAAGCAAAAGGAAGAAACCATGAGCTTAATTGGCGCCCACAATATCAAACGGCAATTGGATTTTAATGCTAAGAATCTTGATATATATAGCATGAGCAGGATTAAATGTATATCGAAACATTGTGTTGTTTAAGAATGGGTGTAGTGAAGGCTGTTTTGTGCACTGTGTTTTTTCTTCTCATGGCTATTTGCAGTGGTGATGGAGGCAATGTCGATGTCCACGCAGCAAGACATCTCCTTGATCAGGGCCACACTTATCTTGATGTCAGGTCAATTTAAATCTCTCTCGGAGATTCGAGATTGAGATTATTATCCTCTGTCTATAATAATTATATTATATGATTTGTTATACTTAAGTTGAATGAGAACAGGACTGAAGAAGAATTCGAGAATGGACATGTGAGGAACGCCATCAACATTCCTTACAAGATAATTACGTCGGAAGGTAGCAACCTTTCCGTCTCATAAAAATAGAAAATTTGGTAAAATATGAGAGATAGCATAACAAAAATGAACTATTTTTCGGGGAGTATATAGTTTTCGTTTATTCGTCTTCCCTTTTTTGGTTAGTTTATGTTATGATAGGAATTTGGAACATTATATAGGTATGGTGAATAACCCCAAATTTCTGGATCAAGTTCGGTCGCATTTTGATAAGGAAGATCATCTCGTTTTGGTAAGTCTCTTATCAAAGCAAATTACTTATACTTGGAACTTTTTTTATTAGCTAGAACAAGTCTCTGATTTATGATCTAATTTGATTAAAATGTGGGTGTAACAGGGTTGCAAAAGTGGAGTCAGATCCTTGTATGCAACAATTGATCTTCTTACTGCAGTAAGTCCCATTTTCTCAAAATCTAATTTGATTCATTCAAAATATTTTAGTTTGTGTAGGAGTATTGCCATAGCCATTTTTTGGTAAACCAAATTGATTGTTGGTAGTAGTAGTAGTATTTATTTATTCATTTGCCTGTTTTATTTATTTATCTATTTATCCTATCCCAACTCCCAAGATTATAATTTATACAAAAGAATTTAAATTTCATTCCAGAATTCAATTATCTCAGGTAATTTATTATTTTAATTGTCAAACTAGTACTAAGAGCATCTCCAATGCTGGCGGACGTCAAATAGCCGTCAAATAGCCTTCACACTGCCACATCATCAGCACTACAATTCTCCTGCCACATCAGCTTGCCACATCAACTGGACATCAAATAGCCATCAAATAGCCTTCACACTACCTATCCACATCACTAATAACAATTATATAATTTAATTTACAATTGTATCAACATACATAATTTAATTTACGAGACAAATACGGAAAATTCGAATAATAATATTAAAATTTAAAAAGTACATTACTTTTAAAAAAAAGTACAACAATTTAAAAAAATTACAAAAAGTAAAAAGTACATTAATTTAAAAAAGTAAAACAAAATCACTCATCGCCGCCGTCCTCGTCTCCGTCGTCGCCCAACGCTTCTTCACTGCCGTCGCCGGTGTCCCTCCTCATCGCCTCCAGTTCTTCACGCTGGCTCTGGAGCAATACGCGAAGAAAATCCTTCACCTCGGGGTCCACCGCCGCTTGGAAGTCGGCTAAGGTCTTCACCATTTGAGCGCGCGTTTGTTGGCGCGCGAAGAATTTGAGCTCCTCGGTAGACCTGCCGAGGGGGGATGCCGAATGGACATCCTGGGAACTCGGTGTGCCCCCCCTCGCAACCTGCTGCGCCCGCCTTTGCCCAACCGGGCGAGGTCGGCGACCGAACGACCGAGGAGTCGGGACCTCCTGGGCCGTCTCGGGGAGGTCTGACGAACCACCGCTGCTGCCGCTATAATCTCCGGTATAGTTCAGTCTCTGCCTCTTCGGCCAGCCAGCGTCGACGCCTGCCCGGAATTTCTCCGACTCGTTGAGCACAACGTAGCAGTTCCAGTAGGTGAACTCATAGTACTTCTTATCCGGATCGGGGTAGGCTCTTTCCGCAATCCTCCTGCAGTCTTCCTCTGTTGGCCACTGGTCTGCATGCGGAGGGCGTTGGCGTACAAACCCGAAAATCGAGAGACGCCAGCCCTGATTCGGTCCCAGCACTTCCGGACCTCCTCCCCGGTGCACGGTCTCCCTTCAGGGCAAAATGCCCTGTAGGCTGCAGCTATCTTCGCCCACAAGTTGACGATCCTCTGGTTGTTTGAAACGAGAGGATCGTCGCAAACACTCACCCACGCCTTGGCAACCGCAACGTTCTCCGCGTCCGTCCACTTCCTCCGGCCCCGGATTTCGGCGCGGGGCTGCGACGACTCGCCGACCTTCTTCGCCTTGCCCTTCTTCTTACCCCGCCCTACTCCCTGGCTTTGAATGAGAGTTTCAGAAACGTCGTTAATATCAAAACCCAAGTCCGCTAAGGAGAAGGTCTCCGAATACTGTGCATCCGTTGGGGTCGATGTGTGCGAAGAACCGGTGGAAAAATCAAAAGTCGGCCGATAGGCGTTGTCCCCCTCGTGCGTCGCCTGCGACTGTGGAATCATATGTTGCGCCGGTGGCATCATCTGCTGCGCCGGTGGCTGCATGCCGGGTGCCCACCCCGGCATCATCTGCATAGGGGGCTGCATGCCGGGTGCCCACCCCGGAATCATCTGCTGTCACGGGTACACGTTGTAGTACCCGCTCATTGGAGGCCAACCACCTCCCCCAGGAGCCGGGGAAGTATGGGACCCTGCCCCGGGAGTCGGGGGCGTCTGAGACCCTACACCGGGAGCCGGGGGAGTCTGAGACCATCCCCCGGGATTAACTGGAGTACCTTCGTAGTTGTTCTCCATTGCTCGTTATTGATCTTGTACAGAAAGTAAGGTAGAGAGAGAGTACTCGTTAAAACAAGTGGTGCGAATGAAAATGAGGTTCAACGCGCGTATATATTGTGTTTTGCGAAAAAAAAAAAAAATATTTAAATCCGACGCCGGTTTGGCGCCGATCCGGGAGCCACAATGGCGCCCGTGAGGATCGGCGTGGGAACCGGCGTCAGCGCGGGAATCGGCATGGCGACGCCGATTTTGACGCCGATTTCGCCCACGCCGGTTCCAATGGTTCGGCGTCAAACCGGCGTGGGCGAAAAATCGGCGCTCCGGTGGTGACGCCGACCATTGGAGATGCTCTAACTCTAGCACAAAATTGTTTTGTTTTTTTGCAGGAGTTCAAACATGTGTATAATATGGAAGGAGGATATGTAGCTTGGGTTGAAAATGGATATGCGGTCTAGATTCAAGTACTGCATAATTTTCTTCTTCATTTTGGTTATATTATCTTCTTCATTTTTACACTAATTATGAATTATGAATTACAGTACATACTAGTACTACTATATTGGAAACTTTGTTAAACACGCATAATTATAATACTAAATTTTAGTCTCAATGGGCAAATTTATTTAAGGAGCGTATAACAATAATACTGTATAAATACTATTCCCTCTATCTCAACTAAAATGATACAGTTTCTTTTTTAATTTTTTCAATAAAAATGACATATTTCTATTTTTGATAACTTACCTCTTCAATTAATACACTCAAACATTATTCTTTAATATTTTATTCTCTTTCTCTCTTAATCTAATATTTATCTAAATTTTTATGCCGACTAAGAAATATGTCATGGTAGTAGTCGGGAGGAGGGAGTAGAGTATTCTCTTTTCCAATCTAATATTTATCTAAAGTTTCATGTCGACTAAGAAATGTGTCGTGGTAGTAGTCGAGAGGAGGGAGTAGAGTATTCTCTTTTCCACGCGCCGAAGTTTTTTTTTTTCTTATCTCGATAAGCCCATGTTTTGTAAACTATGGGCGTAAAGCCCATAAAAAGGAGTATTTTACTGGGTATATTTAATTAATTTTCGCCTGTTTGCTTTCCATATCACTAAATTATATTGGCACGTTATAGCCTCTCACAAATCAATAAATTATATCATTTTAAAAATAAAAAACTTTTAAAATAATATATCATTTTAATTCACAATTTCTATCACAAGAGATAAAAAAAAGTAAATGAAATTAGTAGTCACTTCATTAGAGAAAAATTCTTCCTAAAATAGAAATTTTCTAATTTTAAGAAAAACACCAAAATGAAAATAATTTTTATTTTTAAAATATGGAGATTATATTTAAATTGTTAGAATCTCTCTTTTCTTTACAAAAAAGATAATTAAAGACTAAAGTATTTTCACTAACATTAGTTATATATTTATTCAAGTAACTTTTACGATATTTAATTCGCATAACAAACTAGTCAACTAAAAATAGCTTTAGATATTTATTTTTGTTGAGCAAAATTTATGTAACAATCTTTATGTCCATCCGATGCACATTTGTTTCCGATAGATATTTTATTAAATTTGAGATAAAGTAAATTGATAGGGCCAAATGGAGCTAGCTTCATTAATCAGATCTAGAAATTATAGAATTTGATCTGATTAGAAATAGTCATACATAGACGACAAAATTGAAAATAAGCATAAAATATGAAATTGTGTGAAGAAATAGATTTTTGATATGATTGGTCGGCCGAATTCCCGTCCAGGTGCATCTCGTGAATTGGGGCTAAATTCCACGAATGTACGTCATGGGAGATGATATTCGCTATTTGTACCCGAAAAAAAAACATTTACGGGGAGGCTCTCGCGTCTTTGATAAACCAAACACGCGATAGTCTCTTGCGTGTATACAAAACACGTGTTACTCTCATGCGCGTTTTAATTAAACACGCATCAAGCTCATGCGTGTTTGAATTTAGCCGAAGAAGACGAGGGAGTAAGAGAGTCGCCGGAGAAGATAAGAGCGTTAGCGCTGCTTCTTAGGCGTTTTCTCCCATTGGGCCTAAATTGGTATTTACGTTAATGGGCCTTAATAACCAAATCCAATTTCCAATCCTACGTAAATAGTAGCAATATTTTCGATTTTTCATTCATTCAAACACGCATGGGCTTGATGCATGTTAAATTAAAACACGCATGAGATAACGCGTGTTTTGTATACACGCAAGAGACTATCGCGTGTTTGGTTTATCAAAGACGCGAGAGCCTCACGCGTCTTTCCCATCATTGTAAATGTTTTTTTCCGGGTACAAATGGCGGATATCATCTCTCATGACTTACATTCGCGGAATTTACCCCTATGAATCGGTAGGATTCATCCCAAAACAAAAACCTTCAATTCCACGTGAGAAAAAATGGATTCCGATTCCGATGACCTCGCTCGCACTTTGAGTATCCAATCTTCTGTCGTGTGCAGTTGCAATTAGAAAGTGAGATATGAGTGAAGAAATCTCTGCCCCACTCCGTAATTCACCTCATCTAATTTCGATTGCATTCCTAATTGAACTCCTAATTTAATTGATTATGTGCAGTTGGGGAGCCATCATCCGCCTCCGATGGCGAGAACTCGCCGGTGGAGCAGGTGGCCCTGACGGTTCCACCCACCGACGACCCATCCCTCCCCGTGGTCACATTCCGGATGTGGATTCTCGGCGCTGCCGCCTGCGTCCTCCTCTCCTTCCTCAACCAGTTCTTCTGGTACTGCCGCGAGCCCCTCTCCATCTCCGTCCAGATCGCCGTCGTGCCCCTCGGCCACCTCCTCGCCGCCGCTGCGAGTTCAGCCTCAACCCCGGCCGCTTCAACGTCAAGGAGCACGTCCTCATCACCATCTTCGCCAACTCCGGCGCCGCCAACCCTTACTCCATCCACATCGTCAGCGCCGTCAAGATATTCTACGGCCGGAAGATGACCTTTTGGGTTTGGCTCGGGGTCGTTCTCACCACGCAGATTCTCGGATTCGGCTGGGCCGGCCTCCTCCGCCGCTACCTCGTCAAGTTCTGCTCTAAGTTTATATTTTCCTGTCACTGATGCGAACTAGAGAACTAGTTATCAATGGATCGTGCCTGAGGTAAAACAAAATATGAAACCATTTGGTTTGCTTTTTACGTCACGTTGCAAATAGACAAACTGAACATGTATCTGTTAGATTAGTTGGCTCATGAAAAGTTGCAGCTGTTGGTCATTAGAACTGCTGCTTTGTTGATTTCTGAAACTGTCCACTTTTGTGTGCTTAGAGATCTGTGGCTGCTGAGCAAGTCTGCATTCAAGGAGAAGACAATGGATGTACACACCAAGCTTATGCTAAGCTACAAGAAAGTTCCCGAATGGTGGTTCTTATGTATTCTTTTCATAAACATTGCCGTCACCTTACTTCTATGTCAATTTAACATCGATCAACTTCAGTTGCCGTGGTGGGGCGTCTTATTAGCGTGTGCTCTTGCCTTCTTCTTCACCCTTCCTGTTGGAGTCATTGCTGCCACAACAAACCAAGTGAGACTCTGTAACTGATCCCTAGATATGTTTGCACTTTATCCTGCATATTTTTTGCCAATACCAAATGCATCCTCTTGTTTGTTGGCTTTAGATGTCCTTTTATCTGTACATTGTTATCATTAGTTGCAGTTTCGGTGCGAGTAGTTGTTTAGTTATTCCAGATTAGAAAAAAACTGTGCAGTTACTCTGCATTCTGCAAGTTTCAGACACATGTTAATCGATAAAATATTTGTTATCAGATACCAGGATTGAATGTGATCACAGAATACCTCATCGGATTTCTGTATCCCGGTTATCCAGTTGCCAACATGTGCTTCAAGGTGTATGGCTACATCAGCATGAAACAAGCGTTGGTGTTTCTTCAAGACCTCAAACTCGGACATTACATGAAAATACCACCTTGAACGATGTTCATGGCCCAGGTTACTTCATTTTCTTCCAAACATCAGCCATGTTTATCATAATAGTCTTTCTCATTCTTGATGTTGATTGATCAGGTAGTTGGCACTCTTATTTCATCAGTGGTGCATCTAGGAACAGCATGGTGGCTCATGGACACATTCCCCAATATCTGTGACCGGACAGTACTTCCTTCTAGCAGTCCATGGACATGCCCGAGCGACCATGTGTTCTATGACGCCTCTGTTGTGTGGGGATTGATCGGGCCACAGAGGATATTTGGAAATCTTGGCTTCTACTCTGCCATCAACTGGGCTTTCCTTGTCGGGGCTGTGGCTCCTGTTGTAGTGTGGGTGGCCATCAAGGCCTTCCCCGGGCAGCAGTGGCTTAAGCAAGTTTCAGTTCCTGTGATGCTGGTGTCGGTTATTAATATGCCTCCGGCAACTGCTGTGAACTACAACAGCTGGATCATCTTAGGGTTCCTGTTGGGCTATGTTGCATACCGATACTACCGAGAGTGGTGGAGTTGACTCAACTACTTGCTGTCCGGAGCGCTCGATGCAGGATTGGCCTTCATGGGAGTGTTCCTGTATCTGTATTTGGGGATGGGAAGTGTTACTGATGGATGCCCTCTGGCTTCTTGCCCTACTGCTAAAGGCATTGTTGTTGAGGGATGCCCAATCTTTTGAACTTATTTTCCCCCTTCATTCCACTTTTTAATATATTATATGTTGTATTTTAGTAGTGATTGATAGAATATCTTCACTTTTGTATGTTTGTTAATATAAAGTTATTTCATCTTTCATGTTAGTGAAATTAACTGTGAAGTTTCACCTTCATTTGTGCATAACAAAAGTTGGACTTCTCTGTAATATAAAATCACATTTTTTTTCTATTTAATTATTATACTCACATAGTCACATTTTATTTTAAAAGCAATATATAAAAGTTGAACTCATGTTCCATTAATTATTTCCAGACTATAAATGGCATACGGAGTAACTAATCAGTAGCCACGAATTCCCAAATAAATAATCTTAATTAATGTATATAAGAATTTTTTGAAATTTTAAATATATTGGGGGTGTAATATTGCAACATCTAACAACTGGAGGGGCGAAATTAGTTTTCTGATCTACAGTTCAATTTCACTGAACAAAAGGAACGACGTCGCTTGACGTGGCAACGCCATTGATGGAGCCTCATCAGTCACAGTCAACGCCGAAGCCCTCGTCTTTGCGCTGGCAAATCCTACGCCGCGCTCTTCTTCGCCGTCCATCCAATTCCGGTAAGCTTATCTATGCATATATGATTTTGAATCACTCTACGCGCCAAAATCATTACGTGTAAAGTTGGAAAATTCTCGATTTTCTGTCTACTAACAATGAATTTGCAGGTGATTCCAGTGACAATATCAGTTTAGAAAAAGTATCGCGACGAACGAGAAGTGGATTCAATCTGATACCATGCTATGTGGTGAATGACGGCGGCGAAGATCCAAATTCTTTGTCTAAGAGAGATGTTTGTTACCGCTACACATTGCCGCTTCCTAATGCTCCTGAGCTTTTTCTACGGTGAGTCAGGGATGCTAATATTCCGGTAGTTGTCCAGTTGTTAGCTCAATTGGTTGTAGGCCTGTGGCTTAAGGCTGGTATTGTTGAAATGCTGCTTGAATTATGGTTTGTTGCGGTTGTGTAACTAGTGACAACATGTGTATGCAGTCAAAGATGGGAAGATCGCGTTGATCTCAATGACTTTGAAGTCTGTAATCGATACAACATAGATAATACTGGACTTGTCTGTAAGTAGCATGTTATTATCTACTCCTATTTATGATGACTAAGACTATTTCAGCATAATTTGACCTCCTGAGCAATCAATGTCTTCTGAAAACTATATGAGTTTGAGTTCTTCAGATTTCAGCTAAAATAAATATTTTGTTGGCTGCCAGTTAAATTTCCTCGGAATTTTATCATGTCAAGACAATCAGTGATATTGAACTTGATCAGTATTCTTTAAAGTGCCCTTGTGAAGTTGGCTTTAGAAATATCTCAACTGGTGTACTATTTTTTGACCCCGTCGACATCAGATTTTTGAAGGATGTTAGATGAAGTTATTTAGGATGTGAAGTTAGATGGGAGTTTATTCTGATTTTGCTCAAACTCAAAATTAGTTTCAACCCAAACCCTCTTGGTCCTCTGCAAATAGTCATATTTGTAATGCAGAGGAATGACTCCATAGGAAGGGAATGTGGGGCAGTGGGGGCATCAAAATTTACTGGAAATCCATTTCAGTCAGTTTATGTTTAGTTGTACTTGGAAGTAGGTAAGAGCACCATCACCATAAGAGGTCGGCAACCCGGTTTAGGAATTTCAGCTCAATACCTTCTAGTGGACTGTATAAAATTAGAGCATGATTTTCCTTTGAGTTACTAAAAGAGTGATTAATTCTACTTTCTGATAGCTACCATCTGGCAGAGACTCAAATTTTTCACATAATTACTGGTCTGAACAATTAAGACTTGATAGAGGAGTGGGAACTAGATAGGAACAGATGTGTGGGCCTTGACCTCTCTTTGACATTCTGTAGTATGATTATTGATTGCAATGGTTTTGAAACAAAATGTCCTCGGATAACTCTGGTTTTTCAGCTGTTTCCCAGGAATATCAATTTCTCATAACTATCTACTTATTAGATGCCCCAAAGGACTTCTTTATATGTGGGGAGGCTATATGCTACTTAGCATAGTGCAAAATCTACAATAGATAATCTTGTGTCATTTTAGAAGTATTATGGTGGAATAATTGGCACATTTAAAAGATTAACAAACAAAATTCTAACCAACACTTTGTTCTATAGTTTGGAAACACATAAAATTGGTCTCTAATGTTAGTAATACACAAATTAAGTTGTACTCTTTGTGCAAAGTGGTACATAAGGTCAACTAGCCTTTCAGAAATTGGAAATACTTCTACATGTTTGTGTCTGGAAAATTTTCAATACAGTGCTAACAATGTTATATAACCCTGGAAGATTGGTAGACAATTATGATAAAATCTTTGAATTTGCAGATGCATTTTCTCTTCGCATGACAAATCGAAATTTGTCAAATGTTTTTCGAGAAGCCCTTAATGCATCTTAAAATATTAAAAATATGAAGGAAAAAAATCATAGTATTAGATCCGGTAGCATTACTAATGAAAAAGTTGATTGATCACGAAAATTGATCAGTTTCATTGGCTTGGCTTCAACAATACTTCTAAATATTTGAAACAAATAAAAATGACCAGAAATCTTCCTAAAATGGCTTCAATATAACTTATTTGTATTAGAATGTCAGCAATTCAGTTGGACATGTAATATGGCTGCTACTCTAGAACAGATATACTGACATCTCTCTCCAGCAATATTGTCTTCAATTCATTATTCATCCTGCTGATTCAATGGAAATTCTTGCATGACTCTACAGCTGTAGAATCCTAGCCACGTTTACCACTGAGAGTTCACATCTCTAAATAAGTTCATTTTCCGGTCGACTTGGGAATAACATGTAGGCTGTAAGATATGACTGAAAGAACATGAGTATCAATTGCATAGAAATGATTAAAGAACATGCGTATCAATTGCATAGAAATGATTCATTATAGAGCCTTGAGACAAAACTTAATGACATTTTGATGAAGAAATGAGCCTTGCATATCCGAGATTGGAGATGTCAGGGCATGTGGTCCTGTTTCTAGATATGGAAACACAATATTAGGACTGCAAGAACCAATAATCTTCTGTTTTGCTACCCGTCTCTTTTCCCTGGGATTTCTTTTTCATGAATAGTAAGTATGTGAGAACAAAATCAGATGTCATGCTGCAAAAGGAATTGACATATTATACTTCTGCCAAGAATTACCAAATGGACATATGACATGTTTTCGCATCTCATCCATGTGTAATTGAGAAAGAAATTGCTTTTAAGCTATATTGAACATTTGAACTGTCCAAAGTTGTTTACTAGCTATTTTTGTAGTTCCTATACTTGGTTTGAGAAATGATATTTTTTCTGCTCAAACCACTCTTTCTTCTTCATTGCTACCATGACTACATGTTTTGGGGAACGCTTATATTTATGGATTCTTTTCTCTTTAACAGGTCAGTGGCCTTCAGAGGATGTACTTGCTTATTATTGCATGTCACATCTTGATAATTTCAGGTTTATTAGCAACCTTGATTCATTGGCTGCTAATGCATATCTGCTGAATTTATTTCTGAGTCATTCTCTATATTCTTAGGAATAAAAGAGTTATCGAACTTGGATCAGGGTACGGCCTAGCTGGTTTTGTTATTGCTGTGGCTGCAGAAGCATTAGAAGTGGTGATATCAGATGGAAACCCTCAAGTTGTTGATTGTATCCTCTTGTTATAATCAATTAGTAAACTTATGCATTAGAATACACTTCATGTTATCTACTTGTTGGCTGGTTTTACTCTTTTGATTTAGCAGTGTGCAGCATGCTATAATGACCAATTATGCTGCATTTTTCACAATAATGGGCTATGAACTTGTCAAGCTCTTGGCACATTAAATTAAGATAGGAAACCAGAATAATAGAGTTCTGAATAACTTTTTTTAAGCCTCTCTGATTGGTTTGGTGATAATTTGTATGATGTAATTATGACAAGAAACATATCATGGCTTCAAGCCTGCAAGAAATCTGGGCATCTAAGTGATACCAATTGGTGCTAGGGTATAGGTCAGCTTTTCTGGTAGCATATGCATAAGCAGCAGTATATAAACTTAATGGTGTGTGCTGCTACCAAGGGATTAAAAACGGTACGCTCTAAGCATGAACACTTCTAACAATTGTAGGATTATTTTGATTGAAATGTTGAAGTTGATGTTATTGGATTCCCCATATTTTTGGTCTGTATGTTTCATTAATTGTTCTGCGTAAAATGAACGTTCTTAACAAGCAGATATACAGCATAACATCAATATCAACTCTGCTGCACTCGGCAGTACAAAGGTGAAGCCAATGATCCTGCACTGGGATCAGCACGATGTATCAGATATTTCTGGATCCTTTGACATCATTGTTGCGAGTGACTGGTAATTGAATTGTACGAATTAATCATAAAGAACACCCAATTTCCCTGATGTCAATGTGATCAAATTTGTTATTTTGCAGAGGAAATTGTGATAGATCTGTGGCCTGTGGGTGTAGAACTAGTGATCATACACATCTATAGTTTGTAATTATGCATAACATGATGTTTCGAAATTAGGAAATAGTATGACTTAGTTTTCTCGTGAGCCTTATGCTGAAGATCGTCCAATCATATGTATTATGCTACATTAGTTGCACATGCAAGAGAATTTCTTATCACCATATCAATATCATGGTGTTGACTTTAGCTTGTCATTTTGCAGCACTTTTTTCAAGAAATTCCACAAAGGGCTGGCTCGAACAATCAGATGCTTGCTTAAAGAGCATGGTCCCTCTGAAGCCCTACTCTTTAGCCCCAAAAGAGATGATTCGTTAGACAAATTTCTGCTGGAAGTTGAGGCTAGTGGGATGCACTTCACTATCACCGAGGCCTACGATGCAGAAATATGGAGACGGCATAAAAGTATCATCAACGGCGATCACTCCTGGCCCAACTATGAGCCGGACCACTGTTACCCTTTATTGGTCAGCATTACACGGTGAACTTCTTTTTGTGTTCTGCTTTTGCCGCTTCTTGTCTGCTACCTAGCCTTTGATCTTAAGCTTTCTCATTGAATATTTCAAGATCGAACCATCTATCATTGTGAAAGTTATGACATAGGAAAGCACTAAGCTTGACACTGATTCCTTGAAATTTGGTTCAGATGATTTCTTTTATACTAAAATAGTGGAGTATTCAAAGATTTGTAGTAGTACTAATATATATACTCCAGTATTCATCTACTTGTTAATAAAGTATTTAAAGTATTAGTGGATATAATGGTTAGTTTAAGGGAGGATTGTTTGGTTATGTTCTTTATAGGTGTGTATAGAAATAGGGTGAGTTGAGGAACTTAAAAAATGCAAAAGATTCCCCCACCCATTATACTCATAAAGATATCATTTTTCACATACTTATATTGCTGTGAAACAATAAGATAGATTCTGCTAAGACGATAGATGCTTTCAAAAGGTGGCACTGCAATTCCCTTTGGATCAAGTTTATGCTTCTCTTTGCGATTTTATTTATTTAGATATACAGATTTTTTCTAGCAAGTTGGGATTTTTTTTACTCCTTGGAGACTGTTGCTAAGACCATTTTGTGCGTGAGCTTGAAACTTCCATCTATACTACTACTAGTATATTTGCATTCAGTTGGTTAAATATTCAAATATTGCAACTTGTATGAATTGAAAATCAAAATTCTTGGGCATTTAAAACTGTTTTCAAAATTGTTAATTTCATTATAAATTAAGCGAACTCTAATTTTAGGATATTTCTTTGGGTTCAACACGAGTTTTAATGCAAAATTGATAAAGTAAGAGAGAGATAGAGAGAAAAAGTAAATATAGTATTGTTAGGAAAGAATGAGTCCCACTTTATTAGAAAGAAGAAGATTTTTAAAATTAGAAAGTGCATATTCTTGTGAGACGAATTAAAAAAAAGAGTGGATATTCTTGTGGGGCGGAGGGAGTAGTTAATAAAGCCATCTTGTACATAAGGGTTCATTGCATGTAAATGTATGAATTATATATGGACTGTGGTTTTATTTTATTCATTTTTTAGGTCAAGCTGTAAAAAGAAAAATTATTATTCCTTTTGAATATTTGAGTCCATATTTGTTTGGTCCATAACCATAACTCGATTCTTTGGAGTTTGATGGAAAATCTGAAGACAATTTGGGAGGTTCTCAACAGTAGTTTTCTAACTGTAAGTGGTATTAAGAATCCAAAATTCAACATTAACAAAAAAATAATAATACACTGACAATAACTTTTAGTCCATTTTATTATTATTGACAATGATCAATACTCCCCCCGTCCCTAAAGAATATGCACTTTGGAGTCAGCACGAGTTTTAATGTAAAATTGGTGAACTAAGAGAAATGTAGAGAGAAAAAATAAATAAAGTATTGTTAGTGGAGAATGGATCCCACTTCATTAGAGAGAAGACTTTCCAAAATTAAAAAGTGCATATTCTTGTAGGATGGACTAAAAAGGAAAGAGTGCATATTCTTGAGTAACGGAGAGAATACTGTATAAACAATGGATACCATTATAAAAACTACACTCTGAGAGAGCTTTTTATACATTGCTTCGAAATTTGGATTGCTCACCAAACTTCAAAAATTGGGTCAGCTAGCTAATGAAGTAAAATTTGGACCCATGCAAAAGTTTACAAAATTAATATTTATGTATTATTTAACCAAGAAATAGAGTTAAAATCATAATTTGGGTACGATGTGTATTTTGTATTCTCCAGTCTTAATTACTAATTAACCCTCCAAATGATGTTGATAGCAACACAGAAAGACCAAAAAAGGTTGCAAAGCATCTCCATACTATTTTGATACACATCTCCATGCTTGTTAGTCAATGCTACCAAGCATATCGTGAAGCTTTATCGTGTCTCGTGCATATAGATCAGTTGCTGACAATCTTGGATTGTCGGCAACCTCGAATACTTAGCACTGAATGCATCTAGAAAGACACAACAACATCGCAACAATCATTCTCAACATGTCAATTCGCCAACGAGTAGGTAGTCTTTGAATTGATCAATAACTATGTGAATCGTGAGTTTTTTTAGACTGGGCTGGGACTAGGGGTTGAAAAACGGATATCAAGTATTGGGTTTATCAGCGCGTATGTACCCGATCCATATATGTTTTGCATTTAGTACCCAACACCTGATTTTACGGGATTGGATAATAGAATTTTGGATATGTCGAGTATCAGACAACTCGGTCGGATATCCAGTATACTCGATTACCCAATGAATACCTTTACTGTTTAGGATGTTTTTAATTAGGTTTAGGACTGTTAGACTGTGTTATTTAGAAATTAATTACTAGAGATTTAGTTGTGTAGAACTTTTTATCGTGATCGATACTTATAATCAATCGAATAATGAACACCGTTTGTGTAATGAAAGAAAATAAAATGCCTATAGTTATGGTCAAACCATTTTCAACTTTATCATGATGAAATCGTGATTAAATCACGTAAAGACAAACTTTACATTATAAAATCGCTATGCTTATCTTCAAAGCAATGATTATTACGCCAAACAAAATAGGAACGCACTTCACTATGAGCACTTTCAGCTGAAAGCAAAATGACTACTCCCTTCCTTTTTGGTCATTTTATTATTAAAATATTTACATATCAAATTTCATGAAGTATTAAATAAAGATAAACTTAATATCATAAGTCAATTTCCAATTTTTTAAATTAAATATTCATTCTGTACACGGAAAAAATAAATAAGATAAATGACTGGACTAATTTTTACTCAATGATTTGACAAAATAGAGAATAACGTCTCTTTTTTTTTTAATCTCTGTTTATCTTTTTTTAAAAGGCAATAATGTGATTGGCACTTTGGCAGAGACAAACACCTATTTCAGTGTCCCCTCGAAGTGCTTTCACACAAATTTTACCTTAAAGTTTACACTTTGGGTTGGGTCCCAACAAGTAATTTTCTTAGAATCAAACAACTACTCATAAAAGGATATCACAAAGTTAAAAATTAAATTCCCCCTTTCCCCCTCGATATTTTGCTTCTAAATTTCTTTTGCGGTATTCTTATTTCTTACCATTTTCCTATAAAGGAAAAGAAAAGGTAAAATAAAGATTCTTGTATCCTTGATTATTTGTGTGAGTGCGATAAGTTGGACGTTCAATTTGCAATTATTGATTACATTTGGTTTCATGTATTTTTAAATATAGAATTGTCATCAAAACTAAATAAATTATTTAAGAAATGTTTGATTTGCTAAATAAATTGAGTAAATTCGAGTAGCCCAAATTGGATCCTTACACATAACTGTGAACATTGAAACTTTTGTTTGTGAAATCTACGAGCATTTAATGTCCCATTATATGTACTTCCAATGTTTTTAATCTTTTTTCATCAGTTGTAATTTTTATGTCTTAACATAATTTTTTATTTATTCGCTGTTTAAACTTTAAACAGTAACAAAATGTCAAAACTCTAACAAGGTTTGATGCGCCGACATTATCTTTCATTCTGAGAAAAAATAATGCACGGCATATGTTACAAAGTGTCTGTAAAATGTAAATGATAAAATGAAACATAAAGGCGAGTCGTTTCCACATTAAGAATTATTTATAATGACATGAATTTTCATTTGACATAAATCGTAGCTTTCCTTTTCCGATTATTATTATTATTATTATTATTATTATTATTATTATTATTATTATCTCTAACGCTATAAAACAAATGTTACAATTGAAAAAGTACAAGTGAAACAGCTAGATGTACAACAATAACTGCCAGCAATGCTTTCACTGTGGCACTAGGACTCGAGTCCCCCGTTGCCAAATCCGCCAACCATGACCCGTCCGCCAAAATAGCCTCCTGCACCGACCCGGGTCCGGTTTCCGCCCCGGTCCCCGTATCGGATCCGGGCTCCGAACCCGACCCGGAATCATCCGCCGTGGTAGCATCATCCGATTTTGATGATTTTTGGCTGCAGAAACAAAATTCAGAGTTTGATTTCCGCATAAACTGCGTTTAATTTATAGGATTTGTGGATTCAATTTGAGTTTTACCTAGGGTGGGAGGGGCAGAAGGTGATGACGTAATCGGCGGCGGTGCAGGTGAAGGTGCTGGTGGCGTCGTCGTAGGCGTAGCTGTACGACTTAGGGCACGCGCTCTTGAACGCCTGCGAGTACGCCGACGGCTTGCACGTCGCCGGCGATCCGTACTCGCCCTTGCAGCAGTACTCCGGCGTGTTGAAAACGTCGCACGCGCTCCGGCAGGCGCCGCCGCTCCCCGCCCTCAGCTCCGCCGGGCACCTCTGGTTGAGATCATCCACGCAGCCGGTCGACGCGCACTGCCCCGATCCGCCGCCGCCGGGCTCGACGAGCATCGGGAGATTGTAGCCGTCGACGAGGCTGACGTCGTAGAAGTCCATGGAGCCGGAGCCGAGGGTGAATTCGGCGAGCGTGGCGGCGGTGGCGCCGGCGCCGTTGCACTCCAATTGGCCGGAGCCGCAGTCGCCGGTTTGGCAGGAGCCGTGGCCGGTTTCATCGAAATTGCAGCCGGTCCGGCCCCAGAAGCGGCCGGACCAGCCGGTTGGCGCCTGGAAGGCGCGCGAACCGGATTTCTGGAGCTCGAAGCCTGTGGTTTCGAGCTGCGGACTTCCTAGAATTGCTGGCCAAATTGTTTGGGAGCATTTGTTTACAAATGTGAATGTTGCACCTGCATCATCACACCATCATCATACAATTCTTATCTAATTCTGAAACTAAAAATATACTCCGCATAAAATTAAATGATTAAACACTATGTTTGCTTACCCTTGGCTTGGGAGAGGTGGAGGAGGAGAGTGATGAAGAGGATATTTAAGGAAGAAGCCATTTAATTTGTGATTTTGTAGGATGATATGAAGAGAGCAATAAAATGAATGGCTAATAATAGCTTGGTGAAGGGTGGTTGTGGTGGTGGAGCTGCTCCTCCCCCAAAATTGGGTGGGTGAATTAAAGGAGGGTGGCGGCGACGGCGGAGGAGCAGTGGAGGTAGTGATGAGTGGAGGAGAGGAGAGGAGAGGAGTGAGTGGGACAGGAATCTTAATCAATTTATGTTGTGTTCATATATATATAATCCCACACACGCACATTCACTCTGCTTTTTCTTTACCAAAGATATACTCTACTGCTGCAAAATTCATTATCAATACTAGCTGTGTGCTATTAATACAAGCATATTAGTAGGGTGGGACAATATTTGGTGTTTTTCCGGAAGGTTAAAAATGGTTAAAAAAATTATCAACTTCACATAACGTGTCAATTTCTTACGATGAGTCATTCTGTCAATCTTTGAAATCTACATGGCATATTTAATCATTAATCTCATTTGACATATTATGTGGTGTCAATACGACTTTTATTAAACAAAAACTATAAATTCTAACATGATTGCTTCTTTAACATGATTTATGTGATTCAATCATAAATTGAATTCATCAATTTAATCACCTAAATGATTCTATTTATGATTTTATTTGTTTTGCAAATTATTCGCTCTAAACCGATATGATTTAATTATGTATTTCAATTCTAAAATCGATGATAATTATGTATTTCAATTCTAACATTGATGATATGTACAAGACTAATTTTTGATACGGGAGTGTTTCTTATTGAACATTTCCTTCTATTGGTATCAGAGCCAAAACCTATGCTTTTGTCGTAGAGATCTTCATCGATTTTGGATTCTTTATCGCTTATGTATTTTGATTTTATGCATTGTTAATTTTTAATATCTATATTTATGGATGGAATAGTGCATGTTTTGATGTATTAGGTGTGATGGGTTTCCTTGTCTATCGTTTTGTCGTTTTACTTTATAATTACAAACTCACGTAGTTTGACTGTGGTATATTAAATGTTTTTCTTCATTTTGTATTTTGTATATTCCCTAATATGTTAGGAAAATTTTTACGTAATTTAACTTGTATACAAATGTAACGGTGGTTGAACATGGGCCATGTGTGTGGGTCAGTTGAGTGTGAGAGAGGTGGTTGGGTGGCTAAGTCACGACCTCATTCCCAGCCCAAAATTCGCACGGACAAATGCCGAACGGGACGTCATTTTGACACGGGTCATCCGTGCTTCACGGAGAGTCACGTCGGATCAATCTACAATGTTAAGCCTTCCTTGCAAAATGAACTAGAAATGTAATGAGTTAGTCGTGAGGCGAGGGTTTTCCACTTGAGGCACCATTATGAAGTTTAGTGACCGCTTTGAACAAATTAAAATTTAGCAACCAATTTGATACAAATATTAAAGCTAAATAAAAATTACAATCTCTTCTGTAGTTACTTGAATCATACTATTGTATTTCATTTTGAGTTGTCCCACATTACTGATAACTCATTTTACTTCATGGGAAAAAATGACACATTTAAAATTTCTTACTTTATTTTATGTCCTACCGTACTATCTTTTCTCTTGCATCTTTATTCTCTCTCCTATTCTCATTAAAATGGAGACATTTTGAGTGTCATGTATTTTTAAAGCATGATTGGCGAAGTAGAAAAGAGATAGCAGAAAGAAAAAAAATATTGAAATATGTTAGTGGGGAATGAGGACCACCTCATTGAAGAAAAACAAGTTATTAAAAATAAAAGTATATTATTATTTTTACGAGAATCAAAATGAATCTCTATTTTTCATAACATATAGGAGTTATTAAATAATATATTCTTGAATTTCGTATTCAAGAAAATAACTCAAATAATATATGACAAGTAAAATAATAAATTAACCCAATTAATTGGATAAAAGAACTAATATTAACATGGATTAAACAAGAATAGTGCGTCATAACATTTCTGACGGTACATTAGGATCTCAAGCAAGGAACTAAACTAAGTCTTATCTCAATTGTGTATCTTTTTACAAAATCTTATCTAAATTGTGTTTCTTTTTTTTACAATAACATATTACTTGAGAGGAAAGTTTCTACCAATCGTAGACTTTTTTTCATCCTACTTTTCTCTTTGCAGCGTCCACAACATGAACTAATTTATAGATACTTTAAAAATATATATACATTTAACATTCTCAATTATATGAATGTTTTGATTGCTGTCCCTTCTTTTACCAAAGTTTTTCATGTATCACCCACTACAAAAAAAACATTCCTTTCCGAAAAGCTCTCAACCATCTTAATTTAGAAAATGTCTTTAAAAAAGATGAAGACTTGTTTTATATGGGAAAAATTCTGATGATAAGGGTATTATTGTGTAACTAATAATGCTCCAAAAAGGAAAAATGGGAAATGGAAAGACTTTCAGCCTTGCAATGTAATTCAAATTTATATTTTTGTTTTTATATTTCTCTCTTTAAACAAGAGCATGCTTTACCTGTTCAGTGGAAACATTAAATTATTAATTGTGTTTGTACGTATACCTAAATTGGGCCATTGAAATATAAAATTAAGTCTTAGTAAAAAAATATTATCTTCAAACTGCTGCAACAAAATTAGAAAAATCAGTGAGTAAAATCAAAATGAGAACCAATGGAATATAGTCATTCCTTGTCAGGTTATAATTTTCACCTAATAACACCTTTCTAAATTTTGGTCTCGCTTTAATTCCTTTCATTCTATTCCTTGTTTTAGACGTCTTCTTCCCTCATGATCTATTCAAAAGAAAAAAGCAACGTAAGTTGTAAATGAGTTAAGACAATTTGTGAGAAATTTGAACCTTAATTTATTAAAAGCCTGTTCAAGCTCATTTAGAATTTTATAACATAAATCCTTTAATTTTAAACTTGATAATATATAATATGTATCTTTAATTAATGACCATTCTGATCTAATGCAAAAATATTTCATAAACCAAAGTCAAAACTTATAATAACTGACTGACCTCATAGTATTAATTACACTCTACTTGAAGTCCTTTGACGTTGATCTATGGTCGAATTGTAGTTATTTAAAAGGCTTAATCATGTCTTAAACTTTGATTTGCCACCGACATGAAAACTCAATATAGTTTATTTTTTCAACTTAATTTCTATAGGCCATGGCAATGGTATATACTTTATTTTTCAACTTAATTTCTATAGGGCGTGCAATGTTACACTAAGGTCATCTGCATCCATGTTTCTTATCCGTCTCTTAACCGTCTCATCTCTTAACTATTCATTGGCCCCACTGTACTTTTCACTTCATCTCTTAACTAAGAGACAACATCTGCATCCCTCTATCTCTTAATCATCTCATCCCTTAACTATTCATTCAATTTCATTTTTTTTATTTCCAACAAATTCAATTAATAAAAACACACTTCATTAAATAAAATAAAATAAAATTACAATTTAAAATCCTAAAAAAACAAAAAAAAATACATAATTAAAATAAAAAAATAAATAAAAAGACATAATTTAAAATACTAGAAATTAAAAATTACACACTTAAAAACTACTCCCCCGGCGAATCATCCACCGAAGGCGGTGGCGGTGCACTCAAGCCACCTGTAGGCGGAATACCAATTTGTCTTGTCATATACTCAATTCCAGCAAGATGGGCTTGATATTGGGGAGGCGTCATGCGGGAAGTGTCAGTCATTGTGGCGGTCAAGTACATGGACAATAGGGTGTTCGAGCCCGAGACAGAGCTCGCCTGGCTTGATTTGCCTCGGACCCTCCTCCCTTTAACCCCCTTCGCCGCCTTGGTCCATTGGGCCGACGGCGCCCACTGGAGGAGCCCCCTGCATCAGTGGTCGTGCCCTCAACCTCTTGTGAGGCGTTGCCTGACCCGCCCTCACTAGACGAGTATTGGCCACTCGCCGTGTGCTTCGTGCGTTTCGAGCTCGAGCCCTTGCTGAACTGGACACCGCCAGCCCACCTTTCAACGGCTTTGACCGCCTCCCAAACATCGACATGTTTGAATTCTTTGTTGTTGTCGTAAAAAAAACTCGCATAGCCGCTCTCAGAATGTCGGCTCCACTGGCTCCGCTTTGGTAATTCGTCGCTTCATTCTTGTAGATCCCGCAAAATTTTTTGACATCTCTGTCGACTCAGTCAAAATGGCTGCGGAGCATCTTTATGGTGCGGCGGCGGGACCCCTTTGGCTTGTTCTCGTTGTAGGCGTCGGTGACCTTTTTCCAAAAACACTTGCGGGTTTGTTGATTCCGGACGATGAGATCATACGAGACGCTGACCCAAGCGTTGAACAGAGTCATCGTGTCGTTGTGGCTGTATGGATGACGACCTACATCCTCCTCCTCCTCGGCCGCCTCCTCCTCTTCCTCCACGGCGTCGAATGCGCGACCCCTGAAGCTTCCACCGCCTTGTCCTCCTTCCGGATTGGGTTCATCCGGAAAATCCTCTTTAATTTGGGATAATCCCTGCGATTGCCCATACATCGGGGCAGAGGGACGAGAGTATGCATCCACATCAAAATAGGATGGTTGGTACGCCGCCGGCGTCGACAAGCCTTGGGTGCCCGACGTCGACGAACCGGAACCGGAAACACCCAAGACATTGTACATGCCCCCCAGTCGCCAAACGTGTTCAAGTCATAGCCGCCGGAGCCGCCAGAGTTTCCGTCGCCGGACATTTTGAGATGAAAATTGGAGAGGTGAGATGAAAATTAGAGAGAAAAGAGAGATGAATTGAGAAGAATAGATGTGTGTTTGTGTGTATAATGAGAATGAAAGAGGGGTATTTATAGAATAAAAAAATTTAAATAATTTTTTTATTACCGTTTTTTAATTTTTATTTTTTAATTTTTTTTTATTAAAATCGAATTTTAAAAAAAATATTTATTGCGTCAGCATGACGACGCCCACTCGCCAGCGCTTGCCACGTGGCGCTGGCGCGTGGCGAGACGTCTCGCCAACCCACCCTCCGGGCCGAGATGCCCACCGAGACGAGACCGAGATGGATGGCTGCATCGTTGTCTCGATGCCGTCTCGTCTCTCCGAGACGAGATAGAGACAACATCGAGACGCGATGCGGATGGCCTAAGAAGCCCAATGAATTTTAGGACCGAAACAGGTATAAATTCTGAACGAATTTTATTGCTGATAATCAAGTAAACTCAAATTTAGAGTATGCAAGTAAATCGCCCATAGAAGAATATATTCAAGTACAATTTATGTATTACATTAAAAAGGTACTACATTTTATGTATTTTTGGTCGAAATTAAATTGGAGCCAACCGCCTTCTATTAATTCCAACAGTCGGCATCTAGCAACCATATTCATTATACAGTAGTATCACGAAATTGTATTTTCACTAATATTAATTACTCAGAAAGTTAGGAGTTGCATTAATTGCTTCTTAATTACGAGCACCTAAAACATTTAATGTTTGGCCTTTTAGCTTGCGAAAATTTTAATATCAGTAATAGTTCAATTTTCTATCCCTTGTTTCAATTAACCTCCAATTTTCATTTTATGTTGAGTAAACAAATTTCAAATTAATTTATTGGATGACCAATTTTGTCATCAGCAGCCCATTTCAAATAACTAATATGCTTAGATTAGAGATCTCAACCCTATATGAAATTATACCCAAACAGATGTAATTTTATGCTAATTATACTTTCCGGTCGAAAATTTCATATTCCATTAAATTGAGCGTGAACAAATTTTATTGATCTTGAGAGTTTAACTTTTATATGCTTATTTACTATTTTTTATTCCTAAATGTTACTCTTGTTTAGAATGATTTGTATTCAATCAACTTTTGGTAAATGAATCTTAAAATAAGATCCTTTTTGCACTAGACCTACGACTTTGCATATAAATTTTTGGAAAGATATGCAATTCATGTAAAAGTACTCAATTTAAACATTTAATATGTTTATATATGTATAGTTAGATAACCTAGATATTCATATATCATACATTTAAAATAAAAACAAAGAAAATTTTCATTTTTTTGAACAACAGGATTTATAGTGGACGTAAATCTTTAAGCTAAAATAGTCCAACAACAGAATTTAAATCTCATTGGGCATCATCCCATTGTGAAGATCAGGGGTGGAAGATTAATGATTTCATGAAACAACTGTAAAAGAATAAAATTTTCTTTTAATTTTATTTCTTTCGAGTGCAGTTAATTTCAAAGAAATCACTCTATACACTAAATGGGGTTCGTTTTTCACTATAAAAAAAATGTTAATGTTACTTCACCCCTACAACTACTATATTATTAAAAAGAAAGTTTAAACTAACAACCTTCCCTAATTTTATGTAGTGCTCGTTTAGGAATGAAACTATTGACATCACATTTGCATGAACATGTGATACATTCTTGCCATATTTTTTTTAAAGCTGAGTATTCCATAATTCACCGTTATGAAAGATCCCATATCGAAATGATACAGGCGGAATATCTAAAAATGAAAAAATCCATTTAAAAAATATTGATAAGCTATTTCTTTTATTTTCAAATCATCACAGATAAATGGGAAATAATTATTGATTTTTTTAATATAAGAAAAAAAGAGCAAGAAAATAATTAAAAGAATAAACAAACAAAAAAAAAGGTTAAGAAATGGGCCATATCTGAATAGAAGGGAAGCTGGGCCGGGCCGTAACAGTGTGTACTACCCATTATTTTTGGAAAGTAATACACTCCACTACTATCTACAATTCTGATAAGATTAATATACTACTTCCCATTCGGCGCCATTCCAATTCCGAATTCCCAAAGGCCAAATCAGTTGCAGAGCATCCCTTCCAACACCTCTCTCGTCGCCAATCTCCTGTCTTTGCCACACTCACACCGCGGGCAGTCTTCCTTTCCCGTTATCCGCCGCTATTGCTTCACGGCGGGACTTGCACGGTTTGCTCTGCGACCACCGGCACTCTCTCGCCTCCGTTGTGCCGTCGAATTGCTTCGATTTGGTGAGAGGTATTTAATTTGCTTTCAACTTTCTGTTTGTGTCTGTATTCATGTTTTGTGTTCGTTTTCATCTTCCGTTCTTCAGCAATTGCATTGGTATATATAGATGTTCAAAACTTGGTCCATTGGATTTCCACAGCTCTCAATGTTTTCTTCTCAGCCAAGGCCTACTCTATTAGATTTCCCTAACAGTTATATGTAATTTTCTCACTCCTTCCCACAATACATAATCAATAATTACCGTTTTCCAATATGTAACTTTTCTCACGCCTTCCCACCCTAACACTTCTAATCACATTTCTCTGAGTATAGATGTACTTAAAGATAAACAATTGTATTTACGATATTAAAAGACAAATTTCAAAGTTGCTACGGCGTTTGTTTGCTCTCAAGGTGATGAAATTAATGTAGGGTTTAGGGTTTAGGTATGGTATTTGTTTGCTCTAAATGTTGACAAACCCCACTTGCAGAGGCAGACAGCTCCTCGTCTCACTCGCATCTCCCAAATTCCCACCACAATCACAATGATTTCTCTATTTTCCTCTATCCCAATCAATTCTCCACTCCTCACTTCAAATAGAGTCTTCCTGCCGAGCAAATGCAAATGCTTCGCTGCCGAGCAGCAGCCCCAAGCTCCGCGGAACAAGTCTCAAAGACCGCGTAAAAAACCTGTATCCGACAAAAAAGATGCTTTGGATCCTGCCGGATTCCTCTCCAAACACGGTATTACAAATAAAGCCTTCGCACAGTTCCTGCGCGAAAGGTAAGTTGAAGACTGTCTTTGGTTCAATTGTTAATTATGCACATCAGTGTATGGGTTTTGATGCGTACTGCAACTGCAATTGGTGTCGGGTTATGGTTTTCGCAGGTATAAAGCGTTCAAGGATTTAAAGGAAGAGCTTCTGAAGCAGTATTACGATCTCCAGGAGATGGTTTCTGGGTTGGTGCCTATCTGTCTGTCCATGGAACTTTATTGAGGAAAAAAAAGCATATTTGATGATTGGTTGTCGTTAGGAAAAGATTCATAACTTTTCTTTGTTTCACTTTTATCTTATCCTACTTTGTTGATTTCAAGGTTTGAGTTGTTGGGAATGCATCGGAATGTTCAGCATCGTGTGGATTACATGGACTGGGCTCCAGGTTTGACAACTTTTTCTTGCCGGATATATTGGGCTAGTATGGTCTTGAATGTTTGAAGTCGTTACCTGCTATCTAATTAAGTACATATCGATGATGTTCGCGTGCGCTGCCGTTCATGCCTGGCAAATAAAACTGTGGTAAATTAACTGCCGGACCTTTTGGGTTTAGGTGCTCGCTATTGTTCTCTAGTGGGGGATATCAATGGTTGGTCACCGACAACGGATTGTGCCAGGGAAGGTTACTTAGGCCATGATGATTTCGGTTACTGGTTTGTTATCCTTGAAGACAAACTTAGAGATGGAGAAGAAACAGATGATGTATTTTTTCAGCAGTATAATTACATTGATGACTATGATAAAGGTGATAGTGGTGTTACAGTTGAACAAGTTTTTCAAAAAGCAAATGAAGAGTACTGGGAACCTGGAGAAGACCGCTTCATAAAATCACGCTATGAGCTTGCAGCTAAACTGTACGAGCAAATATTTGGGCCTAATGGGCCACAAACAGAAGAGGAAATGGAAGAAATACCAGATCCGATGACAAGATATAAGGCCTGGAAAGAGGAACATAAAGATGATCCACCAAGCAACTTACCACCTTGTGATGTGATTATTGAGGAGGATAACGAAAACGATGAGTTTCAAATTGTAACTGATCTTGCTTGGAGAGAGAAATTTAAAAATAAGAAGCCTCCTATTCCTTACTGGTTGGAAACACGAAAAGGTAGGAAAGCGTGGTTAAAAAAGTATATACCTGGGATGCCCCATGGGAGCAAGTACAGGGTGTACTTTAACACTCCAATGGGTCCTTTAGAGCGTGTTCCTGCATGGGCTACTTACGTTATTCCAGGTCACTTATTGCTTTACTTATATGTTGCTTCCTGCCTTTCTAATTTTTCTTCCATTTTCTATTATTATTTGGATATGTACATAGAATATACTTCCTCAAAAATGCATTGGCTCAAGTTTGAGGCTCTTTATAACTGGGGTCTGGGGACTTCTTATGAAATTATTTGCAATACATTAGATCATAGGGAACCTGAACATGCTATGCTATACTCTTTTTTTTTTCTATATAAAACTGATAAGTTTAAGATGATCAAGCTCCATTTCCTTTACAGCCTTTGCTTTTTTTGACTAGATTATAAATCATTTATATACAAGGATAATTTGAAACCATATGCGAGTGACAGGTCAAGTTTTCACTTCACCTGGGCCTGTCTAGATAACACAGCTTGAAGGAAATTCAGATGATTTTACTTGATAGGCAACAAATACTAAATTTTGGTTAACAATGTTTTGTACTCCTTTACTATTGCCTTTTTTTAAAAATAAATTGTCTACTACATTTATTTTCTTATATCAATCTGTTTTATTAACTTGGAGTCTGATTGATGTTTATCACATACAGAGGCAGATGTGAATCAATCTTATGCTGTCCACTGGGAGCCTTCTCCTGAGTGTGCCTACAAATGGAAGCATAAACATCCATCAAAACCTAAATCTTTGCGAATATATGAATGCCATGTTGGAATAAGTGGAGTGGAGCCTAGAGTGTCTACTTTCAATGAGTTCACTGAAAATGTAGTGCTCTATTGTTTCCGACATTTATCATTTGTTTCATTGAATTGTACTTTATCTTTTACTCCTGATTACCTAGTACCAATCAATTTTCAATACAGGTCCTAGTTCATGTAAAGGAAGCTGGTTACAATGCAATTCAATTGATTGGAGTTCTTGAGCACAAGGATTATTTTACAGTTGGATACAGAGTAAGTGAAATGCAATAAAAAAGATGAATTGCAGCATAAGAGCATTATTTAATTCAAAATGCAGCCCCAGCCTATTGATGACCGTTGTTGCGCTTTACCATTATAGACTTCTTTGAGCACTTACAGAAACAAAGTGAGACAAAACTGAAGATCATAGTGAATACTAAGGCATTAGTGCACTAAGATATGGTGCTATAGTTCTAAGTGCACTGCATCAAGCAATGTTAATAATGAATTGAGTACAAATGATCATTCCTTCTCAACTTGACACTCCTAGTTTGGGTGGGCACTGTTTTCGGATGAGAGTTGATATTAGGTACATACTTCTTTCCTTGCAAATTTCATCCGCGGAATGCTTGGTTGGTTGCAGAGAATAGGAAGTCAATATTCTACACAGTGGTGATTTAGGAATGAATTTGTGATGTAGAACTAGGGAATTATGTTTGGATTTTAAGCATACCCAATTTGGGAAAAGTAATACTGGATATCCACGCTGCTCGAATTGCTTTTTCCACTTCTCAGATTTGACATTTAAAGTAACAGGAATTTAGTTTTGATATCTGGAGGTACATGGAGAAGAGTGGTAGAATGTCAGGGTAAATTGGTCTATTGAAAGAAAGTCTTTGGAGAAGTAGTAGAAAGGCAGGTAAACATTAGTCTTTTTACAGTGGTAGAAATTATATAACGTTTATATTAATCCTTTTAGTTGGCGTCTATGAACCATATATCTACGCATGTGACAACCTACCATTCAATTGTTTGGTCTGCTTCAGTATCACAGTATGATCGGTATAATATATTATTTACGTTTTTTGATTCTCCTATCGTTCTCTTTTTTTCTGATATTATTCTGCCTTTCACTTTTGCAGGTGACAAATTTTTTTGCTGTTAGCAGCCGCTACGGTACCCCTGAAGATTTCATGCGGTTGGTGGATGAAGCTCATGGTTATATCAAATTTCTTCCAATCAATATCAATTTTTACCATTGTTTTTATTCTGTTATCAATAGAATATTTTGATATCTTAGTATAATGTTCTTTAATTGATTATATAACATATAACTTTAGAACATTGAAACTAGATTTGAAACTTTGTTCGTTTCATGTAGATAGATATTCTACTATACTAAATTCATGCTAGAATTGAATAGCTTTAGGTCATTTTGACAAATTGCTGGACATTTGCCTTCATGTTTCATCTTTTTCCTCTTAGGAACAACCAGTAGGACCTTCAATATTGCTGTGGCTTTTGTTGTATTTTATCAGTGTTATGCTTGAGTAGGATGAAACTTCAATCACTAGGAACAACAGTAGGACCTCCAATATTGCTGCGGCTTTTAATATACTTTTGTTGTATTTTATCGGTGTTATGCTTGAGTAGGATAACCCTTCAATCACTAGCTTGTACTTTATTCAACATTTTAACTGCTTTAACGTTAGAGGCATACATTCACAAGGTTTATCCGAATCCTTTTAAGCATTCTCAGAACAACTTTCAGCTGCAATGCATGGATTTGTTTCACCGCGATTTAGATTGTTACATGGTTATTTGTTAATGTGTAGGACTTGGCCTGCTCGTCCTTTTAGATATTGTTCATTCTTATGCCGCAGCTGATGAAATGGTGGGGTTATCATTTTATGATGGATCAAATGATTGTTACTTCCATTCTGGTAATAATATTTTGACACTAATTATTTTGATTTACTTGTAGCATTAATTTCAAGCAGTGAGCTATATAAGTTGTAGGTAATAGCCACTATAAGATTGGAAATAAACAGATTAATCCTCTGAGAGATGATATTTATACTAATGTTAGAGCCCCTCTAGCTTTAAATGTTTCTTGGTTGAGATCACTTTTGTTGTCTTCATGCTAATGTTCTTCCTACCTTTCTGCTTGGATATTACTTGGTGAAATTCCTAGATTTATTGTTTGCATGCTCCAGAGTCCCAAGCAGGAACAGAGTTAAAGATACTCATCGATTTGATTTATTTTTATCTTTCTGACAAGGAAAAATTATGTAGCAAGGGATTATGGTGTAAGTAGTGAATTGGTAATCATGATCAAATTGCTCCTTATGCAATTGTTCCGATGGTTCATTTCAAAGTAATTGGCAATATTGCATCTGCAGTTATGGGTTCTGATTCTGTGCCAAAGGTTTTTAGACAAAGGAAACAAGTTATGTGATATGGAACACTTTTGCTCTTCCAGATTCTAACTCATCTTTTACTCTAAATTCTAGGTAAAAGAGGCCAGCACAAATTTTGGGGCACACGGATGTTCAAATATGGTGATCAAGATGTATTGCATTTCCTTCTTTCAAATTTAAATTGGTAAATTAAATACAGCATTTTACTGTTTTTAAAGCTTCCTAACTCCTAAGTGTTTCATCATCATGTTCTCTATCTTTCCGAATCTTTACAACCTGCCTTACATTTGACTCTAAGGCCCTTCTTGGTATGATGGAATGAAATGTGATTCCTACTTCCATTCTATTCATATGCTTGGTATGATGGAATGGAAGAGAGAATGGAATGAAATGCAAAGGAAGTCCAAAGAAATTGTAATTCCATTCCTACCTTTATTTCATTTATACCTTCATTCCATTCAACCCTCATTCCATTCCATCATACCAAGCAAGGCCTAAGTCTTGTAGGGTCACTTTTAATGTCTGACTATTTCTTCTGTTGTTTTTTCCTTCCAACTTTTGGTTTTAACAGGATCTATGACATTTTCCAGGTGGATGGTGGAGTACCAGATTGATGGCTTCTATTTCCATTCTCTTTCGTCAATGATGTACACACACAATGGATTTGCTACTTTTACTGGTGATGTAGAGGAGTAAGGCTTCTAAGAACTTAACTTTGCGGCAGTTAAATGCCTCTTAATATAGTTGTCACCACTCAGCAGTGATGGTATATTGCATTACATTTTATTCCTTAAATCTTAGTATAATTTTCATGCCAAGTTATGAACCCACACATTATCAAGCTTTGCTTGACAGTTGACTTTCCTTTCTTACTTGAAAACTGTGCTAATGTACTGACAGTGTACCTATGTATGTGTTGCCCTTCTGCTTATTTAAAGTACAACTGAACTAATTTTCTATGTTAGCTGACCACCTAGGTCTGGTTGAATTTTGCTGGTTATCAACCTGATGACTCGATACTTTTCTAGTTGTTGCATACCTTCCATCTGGCAGTACCTAACCTTTATCTGTTTCAGGTATTGTAATCAATATGTGGATAATGATGCTTTGCTGTATCTAATGTTACTTAATGAGATACTCCACTTTCTCCACCCAAATGTACTGACAATTGCTGAAGATGTAAGAAACTGTTATACATTCTTTATCATACTCTTGATTATTCTTTTTTTTTCTCTTGTTCTTTTGTCTTTCTGATGTTGTATATTTAGTGTTATCGTGTCAGCTTCATGCCAACTCACTAACGATATGCCACGATAAACATGAACACGTCACTATAAGGATATGCCTGGCACGAACATAAACATAACATATATCGTTTTGACACAACACAACACCATATAATAAAATTACTGATGCTCATATGCATGTATGCTGCAATGTTCTTTTAATAGAAGGTACACGGCTTCATGATCTAATCCCTTTTAGTGGCTTGTTGCTTTTTAGGCCACACTTTATCCAGGACTTTGTGAACCAACTTCTCAAGGTGGTTTGGGATTTGATTATTTTGTTAATCTCTCTGCATCAGAATTGTGGTTGTCATTCCTTGAGAATGTTCCTGATCATGAGTGGAATATGAGTAAGGTTATTTCTACAACCTTAAGTTTACTTACTCTAGACACAGTTTATGTTGTACGTTAGTTCACTGCAACTATTACCTCATGTTTTCTTCTAGCTTGTGAGCACATTGGTGGGAGACAAGTGCAGTGTTGATAAGATGCTTTTGTATGCTGAAAACCACAACCAGGTGATCAGTATTACATTTGTGTACCAAATATGGCCGCTCTCCTTCTCCCCCCCACCCCCGCAACTCTTTACTGTAGAGTCTCCCCAGAAAGTTATAACGTGGTTTATTTTCTTGCTTGCCAGTCAATTTCAGGGGGTCGCTCTTTTGCAGAAATACTTTTTGGTTCCGCTAACACAGAAGTGACCTTGCTTAGGGGTTGTTCGTTGCATAAGGTAACGAAGTTTCTTCATGCTGCCACTAACTATATCATGTCTATACTATTTGCTGCCTCTCTTTCTGATGAATGTTGACCCACCTAGGCACCTACCTCCATCTAAGTCTACATTCACCTATTTCTTATTCCTTTGTCTTGTATTGATATATGCAATGATTATTTAAATATTATTTCAAATATCCATTGTTAACAACTTAACTAGTTGTAAAAAAGATTTTTATATGCTTCGATACATAACCACATTCACAACACCTTTTGTGGTGTTTAAACTTTAACCTCTACTCTTTGGGGTTAAGAGATGCCTTATTGAAGAATGGTGCCGTTTTTCAGAAAAACACTTATGAAGAATAGTTGTTGGCTTTTGTGGGCTAGTTCATTAAAAAGTACTTGCAATAGGATGGTTTCCTTATAGTTAGTTGGTCTTTAGTTCATTTCAGACTATGTTACTCTGAAGCTGTTTTGCCATATGTAGTATTAATCTAGTGTGAGTTACCTGAATTACAGATGATCCGATTAATTACATTTACTATTGGTGGTTCAGCATACCTCAATTTCATGGGCAATGAATTTGGGCATCCAAAGGTGAATTGCATTAATTTGGCACATATAGAGATTCATTTTTAAGTGATTGACGATTTTTTTATGTTCCAGAGGGTTGAGTTCCCAATGCCAAGCAACAGTTTTTCCTATTCACTTGCCTATCGCTGTTGGGAGCTTTTGGAGGATGAACTTCACAAAAAATTATTTGCCTTTGATAAAGTGAGTTGGAATTTATATATAGTTATATAGTCTTGATTTGATCCAACATTGTTTATTTTCTTATTGTAGCTCCATATTGTCACTCATAGTTTTATGTTGATCCAATCAGATTGGTATTTATTAGATATAAGCAGTACACATCACATGAATTTCAGATTTCTTGATGTTCAAAATTTTTACTTCAGGATATGATGAAACTGGACATAAAAGATAGAGTACTTCTAAGAGGTTCAAGGGGCCTTCCGAATATTCACCACGTCAATGATACAACAATGGTATACTCCGTTTACCATACATATGATAGACAATTTTTTGTAAATGCATGTGGGACTGAATAACATTGTTGACCCAGGTGATATCTTATTCACGCGGCCCATTTGTCTTTGTCTTCAACTTTCATCCCACAAATTCATATGAAAGATACAGTATAGGCGTTGAGGAAGCTGGAGAGTATCAAGTAAGTGATGCTTTGATATTAGTATTAAATTATCATCAACCTGAAGTCCTGAATTTTCATTTGAATTGATGCCACTTCTGTTATACATGATTAACTTGCAGATCATATTGAATTCTGATGACGAGATTTATGGTGGTCAAGGATTAATTGATCGAGATCAATATGCTCAAAGAACCATTAGCAGAAAGTGAGTGATGGTCATTGATTGTGTCAGTATCTGTTGCTGAAGTAGTGTTTTACTTGGTTCTAGAATATTGCAACCTCGAATCTGGTTGAAAGATTAATGAACCAACTGTTTCTACACACCTTAAATAAATATACTAGTACAGAGTATCTTATATACACCCATATAAAGAATAAGAGATCGAAAGCAACTTGAAGAGACTGAAATTCCTTCTGAACATGTTCATATAGGCAGTGCAATCTTTTCCTCTAAACTCATATTTGCATAAAAATGTCGTGAATCTGCTTCTTCAACTACATATCTTTACCATCATTATCTTAGAACAACGACTGATCTTTTATTTTATTTTCCTAGCAAATCTCTTCCTTTCATCACAGTGGCTTCTAGTTCGATTTCTGAGCATAATTTTGACTAGCATCTATGATGATAAAATTTCAAATTCTTGCATAATAGAGTACATTCTAATCAATTTAACTTAAATTATGTATTGTGGAACCTTATGTGATGCTATCTATTACTATATCGTACAGCTCACAACGTTAACATATTGCTTGGGTTTGCAGAACTGATTTAGCCAGGTATTGCTTGGATGTGCCGCTTCCAAGTAGAACATCTCAGGTTAGTGATGCGAAATATTTAGCATTCACAACTTCAACCCTTTGCGTAGACAATAGAAATACTATCTACAAAGAGAGACACAGAGCTTGGGGATTACTGAGAAAACTTCAAGATATTGGAGCTGTGATGTAGAACCATTTCATTTCTTGCAGGTGTACAAGCTAACTCGGATTCTCAGAGTTTAATTCCAATCCGCTGAAACTCATCTTCTTGCCATAGAATGGGGAGTCTTCTTGCGTCAGTTGCATCGGTGAATCTTCTTCCTCAGATGTTCTACTGATTTATTTTGTGCTGTATTCTCAAGCCAAGATGACTAGCCTCTTTTGTTCGAATTGTGGTAGTGAACTCAGGCCTAGTTCTTATGCAAAGGAGCTCGCTCCTGTACGGATGTCTCAAAACCGAACAAGTTTAGGTTAGTATTAAATTATCCTCGGCCTGAAGTCCTGAATTTTTATTTGAACTGATGCCACTTCTGTAATTCGTGATTTACTTGCAGATCATATTGAATTTCTGATGACGAGATTCATGGTGGTCAAGGATGAATTAATCGAGACCAATTGTGTGACTAAAAAAGGAAAAGGGGAAAGGGAAAGACTTGAGTCTTGCAATGTGATCCAAATTTATATTTTCTTGTTATTTCTCACTCACAAACTGGATTTATGTTGGTTCAAACTCGATAATTTGCATCTTTAACAACTGTTTATTTGCTAAATGCACAGTTTGTAAAAATTAATCGGTTAATCCTACTTGTGTTAGTTACATACTAAAATATAATCTAATCACTATTACGGTAATGTCATAAATATAACTTATAATAAACTGACGCATCTCATATTAATTACGCTCCTTTAGGTTGATATATGGTCGTATTGTAGTTATTTAAAACGCTTAATCAAATCAAACCTTTGATTTGCTACCCGCATGAAAACTAAGAAGCCCAATGAAATTAACACAGGTATTATATTCTGAACGGATTTTATGGCTCATAATTAAGCTAACTCTAATTTATGGCTGATAATTAAGCAAATTCAAATTTATGGCTGATAATTGTCACTCTTTTCCATTTCGGTCTATCCTATAATAATTGTCACACTTTATTTTACCATAAATGGTAAGTAGGTCTCATATTCTACTAACTCACTTCACTCCCATTTTATTATAAAATCAATATAAAAAAGTGGGTCTCTTCCATTAACTTTTTTAACCAACTTTTCTTTATCTTTCTTAAAACTCATGCCTATAATAAAAATGACAATTGCAAGTAGTACAATTTATGTAGTACTATTAAATTTAAAAGGTACTACTACATTTTCTGTATTTTTGGGCGAAATTAAATTGGGGCCAACCAACCTCTATAAATTAAAAAAATAGTTGCCTTCATTAGTATCTAGTCAGCCCATTTCAAATCCAACTACTGGGCTTCGAAATCTCATCTCTCTATGAAATTATACCCAAACTGATGTTATTTTATGCTACAAAAGATTTTAAGCTAATTTCAATTATATTCTTACATTTTGAAACTTAAAAACTTTCCGACGAAATTTTCATTTCCATTAAATCGAGCGTGAATAAAATTTTATTAATCTTTAGAGTTTAACTTTTATATGGTTACCTTTTCCCTAAATTTTTGTATAATTTGTTTAGAATGATTTGTATGCAATAAATCTTGGTAAATGAATCTTCAAATTGCACTGGAGCTAAGACTTTGCATAGGGCATTATTAAAAAAGATGAAACACCCATTGGGTGTAATGGAAAATCAGGTTACTTAAATTATTTAAAATGTGTATTTGCATATATTTGTGTTGACGTGAAAGATGGACATGAAAGAGACACTAATGTATGACATCATTTGTAAAAAACCAGATTAAACCAGCTAATTCTATATGTCGAGAAAGAGGCATATCAACTCACCAATAGGTGTTTAGATGTAAAAATGATCAAGCAATCCTATCTACTCCCATATAATATAATAATATCAATGTGAAAGACACATATTTTAACATTTAAATAAATGAAATCATTAATATTTTGTTTATATTCTTCAATTTCTTAAGATGAAGAGCTAGGGGAATTAAAACAAGATTGAAATACCTCAAGGGTACAATTATATTACTAATTCTTAACTATTTAATTAACTCTTGCACTTGCACTTGCACTTGCACTTTCACTATCTTTCACCTATTAATTAATACAATTAATTTTACAACTTTCTCTTTTCATTTGATGGTTTGTAGATTGGATTTGGACCCCTCTCTTGGTCACGTACGTCATCAACTCATTTATTCAGTGGATGTCATTAATCAAAATTATCTGCATAGCCTATTTTCAACCATGTATGGATTTTAGACAAGAAAGATGACCACTTGCAGATTATGATGCTTCATTTTATATTATCATTTTTGCTAAAAGGTATATTATAATTCTTCTTCTTCTTCTTCTTCTTCTTATTATTATTATTATTATTATTATTATTATTATTATTATTATTATTATTATTATTATTATTATTATAATAATAATAATAATAATAATAATAATTATTATTATTATTATTATTATTTATTAGTCTATTTATTTAATTTTCTACTTAACATCATGTGACAATTAAAACAGTAAATTGACCGTGTGTTTATATCAGGTTGAAAGGTTATTATTTACCAATATTAGTAAATGTTTGATTTTTTTTATAGAATAATGGTTGAAATTTGTTTGAAAGAAATAATGTATGATAAACTTAACCAAATCTCAAATACTAGCAAACACGTTACTCATGTTTATGGAGTGGCCGAAAGTCAATCAGGCAAAAAGTAAAGTATCGGGCAAAGAGTAATAGAATGAGAATGATGTTATAATTGTAATTTTATGAAATTTAATCTGAAGTTATAATATTCTAATTTAATTTTAAAATTTTTGGATAAATTAATTAATTTTTGGAGGTATAATATTTCGAAAAATGAGTGACGTTAATGTGTTTAGGTTTGGACTATTATGGGTTTTGAATTAGATGAAGGCGTAAGCAGATAGGTTGGCCTAAACTACTGTTAAATGTATGAAATATGCCCCTTTATTAGTAGTATAGTTTAATAATAGCTTTACGGAGACAGAATCGTTAAAATTAAATAGCATTATAGTTTCTTTCAAATGATCATAATTACAACTGTCTAAGTTGAATAATTAATGCCTTCATCTGATAGATGAAGGTATTATAAAATCCAAAGTATTATAGAAATCCATTAATGTGAATAAAGTCTCGCGGCTAGACTCTCACCAACAGCCTTTGAACAGATTTATATGGGTTTGGGATTTATTGAGAATTCATTTTTTCGCAATAAATATTGATTATCAAGTTTTAAACAGAAAAAAAACAATAAAATATCTATTCCCGACGAGATTTAATTTCAGATGATTGATTAATTTAGAAGAGATACATTATCCTATATTTTCGTGATCCAAGAGCTGAATACATATTATTATTTCTCATCAATATTTACAATTCTCATATATGCATATGTATCATAATTCACGAGGAAGAGGATAGAATAATTCTTTTTTTCTTCTTCGAAATAACTAAAAAAATTAATTAAAACCATTTAAAACCACTGTACATTAATCATTGCCACTATATTTCTGGTATTGAGTTTTCTATTTCCTTCCTTGGACCCTTCCATTGCCTAGTTTTATGAATTAAGACAAATAAATGAAATAAAAATTAAACTGTGGCATCACAATAGAATAATTAATGGATTGGTGTTCCATTTATTTATTTTTATTTATCAAATCTCACAATTCTTCGTCATTGTAGCGTGAAAGGTAATCAGGGATACAAATTGTAAGACCCACGTAATGGAAAATTTAAACAATTCTATTAATTAATAAGTATACACGAAAGCAAATCAAATTAATTAGGCGTAGTATTTTTTATCGGACGATTTCTATGTTTCAAATTAATTAATCTGTTATATGGAAATCAGGCAAATAAACGGCAGTTGCATACATCTCAAGTTTCCAACATAGAACAATTCAACCTCTTTAAAACAGTCTTCTCTTTTTCCTTGATTCTTCAACCAATTTGCAACACAATCTCAATTCTCACTCACAAACAATTCCTACAAAAATTTAAATTTTTTGGTGTATGTTGAATATTGGAGTCGATATTTAATACAAAATCAATGTTGCCACCTCCATAAATGTAATTGAAAAATAGCCACCACAAAAATCAACATTCTGCAAGAAATTTGCGTGCTTAAATGAGCTCTGCTTGAAACCAATGAAACGTTTCCTAATCCTCCTATTGCCTCTCCACTTGCTTTCTTGCTGCAAATTCACCATCAATAATTTCGTTATTTATTAGTAAAAAAATCATCATCCAACAATATAATTAGGTTAATTGGTCCTTTATTAAAATCAATTCGCAGAAAAGACACGCAAGCAAACGATCTTGGACGGTGCCGCTATTTTCAAGAATATTTATTTAAGACAAATAAAAAATTATACATTTGGTTAAAACCCAGTTCCGATCATAGCTACCTGCCCTATTTCGCATTTGAATTTTTAATACTACCTTAGATCATCCACACAAGTATAAATGCAAATACCATTTCAATGATTATGATTGTATCCTATTATATTTGACACCAATTAAACTACTAGAAGAATATACTAGCATATAAAATCACATGACAACATATGAGACATATTCATAACCGCCCAAAATTGTGAAGGCATGAAAAGAGCTTGTAATTGGGAAATTGCACATGGTCACAACTTAGATACCAACATTTTGTTCACTACTTTTCAAAAGTGAAGAATTTCTAAGTAGGGGTCGACAAAAACATGGAACCATCCATGTTCATTTATGCAAAAACTAATTAATATACTAATTAGCTATTAAGTAGTGTACTATAATAAACAATAGCACATGTTACCCATCCAACAAATTCGTCACTTTACGTTAGTATCCATTTTTAATCCATGTGGCAATGTTTGTGTTGCAAAACATTTGCACAAAAAGTGACACTCAAAAGCCACTTTTCTTATGTGGATGAGATCAATGCAATTTCTCACTTAATAGTTGCATTTCCCCACAAACTATGTATGTAGATTTATTAGTAATAAACTTTGACAAGTTGCTGAGTAAGTTTATATTTGTGTCAAGTAGTATGATAGTATTAAATAAATACACAAATAAAGGGTAAATAGCCGAAAAAACCATACCTGTGGGAAGGAGTTGGGCAGAAAGTGATAATATAATCGGCAGAAGCACACGTAAAAGTACTAGTTTTATCGTCATAAGCATAGCTGTAAGCGCGGGGACAGGCGTTCTTAAACACCTGCGAATACTGGGTCGGCCCACAGGTTTCGGGCGTGTTGTACCCACCTGAGCAGCAATACTTGGGATCACCGAACGCCTCACACGCACTCCTGCAGGCCACACATTCCCCTCCGCTGGCGCCGCCAACCACCTTCAGCTCAGACGGGCACGACTCGTTGAGGTCGCCCACGCACCCCGTGCTCGAGCAGTTCCCTCCGCTCTGCGGGACCACGAGCATTGGCAGGTTGTACCCGTCCACCAGGCTGACGTCGTAGAAGTCGAGGCCGCCTGCGCCGTTGAGTGTGAACTCGGCCAGCGTGGCGGGCGGCACCGCCCCGGCGCCGGAGCACTCCACGGTGCCGGAGCCGCAGTCGGCGGTGGTGCAGGCGAATTTTCCGGTGGCCGGATCCTGAGAACAGAGTGTCCTTCCCCAAATGCGGCCCGACCACGAGGCCGGGACGGACAAGGGGAAGGAGTCGCCGGAGCTGAGGGAGAATCCGGTGGTGGAGAGCGGTTGAGTTCCGGCGCCGGAGAGAATTCCCGGCCAGACTGTGTAGGTGCATTGATTGACTAATGTGAATGTCGCCGATAATGCAATCGGAGCTGCATTTATAGTCAAATATACTAGACAATTAGAACGTTATCAACATCAAAATTAACAAAATTAAGAATCAAATATGTACCTGTGATTGTGAATGTGAATGTGAGAATGAGAATGATGAGAGAAAAATGAAGTGGTCTGGCCATTTTGTGTTGAAGAAAACTATAATTGAAATTGACAAGACAATGAAAGTGTGATATTCAAATAGTAGGGTGTGCTAGTTTTTGGTAAGGAGGTGAAGAAAAAATGAGAAATCAGTTGGGATTAGGGGATCTACTTCAATTGTTAATGGTGGCAACATAAGTTAGTCAGTTTATATAGGTGAAAGACTGGGGCAGGGTGGTGGGGTGACCCTACTTATTGGTTATAAAAATCCCTTCTTCACATTGGGTAAAATAATAGACAAAATCAACTCAAAAGGTTATACTATATTCTTGAAAGTTGAAACATCATTTATATTTAGTGAGAGTGGACTAATGTTGCTAGTAAAATTTTATGGAGAAGTTACTCATTTTTCCATCCTTATTCTACTTTTCATTTGTTTTTATTTTATACTCCCTCGTCCCTTAATAGATAGCATAGTTGGAGAATGACACAAAATTTTAGAAGAGGTAGTATTTCGTGTTAGGTAGAGAAAGAAAATAATATATTTATATTAATGTGAGAGTGACTGTTTTTAAAAAAATGAAATGTGATAGCTTTTGTAAGACAAACTAATGTAAGACAAACTAAAAAAGAAAGTGTAACGTCAATTATGAGAGAGAGGGAGGGGGCAGATATTTTTTTATACAGTGATGTTGGAGGTAACAACATGGGTACTACGGGCTTTGTAAATGTATGGTATTTGTCTTGTTTATGATGGTGATTTATTTGAATACGAATATTTGGAAAAGGAAAAAAGAATAAAACACAGGTATAATATGGTGGCCCAAATGAAGTTTAGCCGTAGCCTGTAGCTTATGTGGGCCCAACTGTTTGCAGTGGTTAAAACCATTAATCCAATTGTAATGTCTATTTCCTAATTGACTATGTTCATAACTCATAAGTGATAATTTTTTCTAGCCCATTTCAGCCCTTTTTAATTTTCATCTCTTTCAATTTTCATGTACTACTGTTCTTTTCTATAACATGAGTTTCAACTTTCATGTATCGATTTCCATCAAAAGTTTTTCTTAGGCTATCCACAATGGCGCCTAGCGCACCGCCTAGCCGAGCGCCGGCGCTAGGCGGTCGCTAGGCGAACCATTGCAGCCTCCGAAAACCGCCGAGCGGTTTTTCGGAATTAAAAATCGCCTAGCGCTGGGCGATGCGCTGGGCGATCCGCTCGGCGCCATTGCAGCGTCGGGATCGCCCAGCGCATCGCCCAGCGGTTTTTTTTATTTTTATTTTAAATTTTCCCGACACTATATATACGCGATTTGCACTTCATTTTCATTCGCACCACTTGTATTAACGAATACTCTCTCTATCTAAATTTCTATACAAGATCAACACCGAGAAATGGATCTAAACAACGAGCCTAGTTCAGGGACGAGTGGTTCTCAAACTCCCCCAATTAATGTTGGAGGCGGATGGAATCAGATGCCCGGGTACTACAACATGTACCCGTGGCAGCAGATGCTATCCGGGATGCCGACCGGAGGGAGTCCGCCGGGGGGGTTCCCGGCGATGCCGGGTTGGGGACCCAATATGCAGATGATGCCGGGGTGGGCACCCAATATGCAGATGATGCCCGGGGGTGGATCGGCGACGCAGGGGACGCCGGGGGGAGTACCGGCGACGCAGGTGACGCGGGGGAACGTCTATCCCTTCAGTTTTGATTTCAGCACTGCTTCGTCGCACACATCGACCCCAACGGATGCGCAGTTCACGCCGAGCGGTTTTGATGAATTTTCGTTGGCGGATTTGGGGTTTGATAGTCTCGGAGTTCCGGAAACTCTCGTTCAAACGGGGGGAGCAGTGCAGGGTAGTGGCGCCCCAAAGAAGAAGGGCAAGGGAAAGAAGGTCGGGGAGTCGTCGCAGCCGGGTGGGGATGACCCCACGGCACGGAGAAGGTGGACGGAGGAGGAGAACGTTGCCCTGTCAAGGGCGTGGGTGAGTGTTTGCGACGATCCTCTTGTTTCTAATAACCAGAGGATCGTCAACATGTGGGGCAAGGTAGCAGCAGCCTACCAGCGATTTTGCCCGGAGGGGAGGCCACACAACGGGGAGGATTGCCGGAAGGCGTGGAATCGAATCAGGGCTGCCGTCTCCCGATTTTCGGGTTTGTACGCCAACGCCCTCCGCATGCAGAGTAGTGGCCAAACGGAGGACGACTGCAGGAGGATAGCAGAGAAAGCCTTCCCCCAGCCCGGGTTGTATAAGGACTTCACCTACTGGAACTGCTATCTTGTGCTGAACGACTCTGAGAAATTCCGAGTAGGTGTCGATGCTGGCTGGCCGAAACGGCAACGATTGAACTATACCGGGGATTTCAGCGGCAGCAGCGGTGGTTCCCACGACCTCCCCGAGAGGGACCAGGTGCTCCCCACCCCTCGTTCGTTCGGCCGCCGACCTCGCCCCGTTGGGCAAAAGCGGGCGCAACGGGCGGCGAGGGGGGCCGCCGGGGGTTCCCAGGAGGTCCAGTCGGCATCCCCCTTTGACCGCCAGTCTACAGAGGATCTCAAGTACTTCGCGCGTCAACAAACGCGCCAGATGATGGTGAAGACGTTAGCCGAATGGCGAGAGGCTACGGACCCCCAGGAGAAGAGATTTCTCTTCACATTGCTCGAGAGCATGAATGACGATTTGCGTGGAGGCGGCAGCGGCGGTGGCAGCGGAGGCGGCAGTGACAGTGGCGACGGAGGCGGCGGAGGCGGTGGCGACGGCGACGGCGACGACGGAATCGAGGGAGCCACCGAGTGATTTTTTTAAGTAATGTACTTTTTTTAATGTAATTTTTATTATTAATGTACTTTTTTAAAATTTTAGTACTTTTTAAAATTTATTGTACTTTTTTAATTTTTTGTATTTTTTTAAAGTAAAATAGTATTATTAATGTTTCCCGTATATGTCTCGTAAATTAAATTCCGTATATTGTGTTATTTAGTGATGTGGCTATTGATGTGGCTGGGCTATTTATGATATGGCTGGACTATGGCTGGGCTATTTCTGATGTGGCAGGAGTATTTTTAGTATTGATGATGTGGCAGGAGGAGTTTGTGGCTGGGCTATGGCTGGGCTATTGCTGGGCTATTGCCACTGTGGATACCCTTACAAAAATCATGAGTCGTCCTTTTCTATACCTTTTTCTAATGTAGTAGTAATATGTAATCCCTCCGTTTCATAGTACTAGATTCATTTTGACATTTTGGTACGTTCCATAGTAGTTGAGTCATTTTCCTTTTTAGTAAAAGTCAACGAATTTCTTCTCACTTATTTTATTATCTCTTCAGCTCTCTACCTTTTTCATTTTCTACTTTGTTCTTCATTTACCCCGCTTAACACAATTTTTCTTAAATCACGTGCGAAAAAGAAACACCTCCACTACCGCTCCTGTACAAAGCAACACTCGTTGTACTTTGACTAAAGTATAGTTACATGCAATAGTTCATAAAAATTATTGCATATAATGGATAACAATAGTAGGCTATGTATGACACATAAAGAATAAAAGTGAACCTAGAATTATCGACTCTAAAAGCCAAATTTATAGAGTTTTTTTGGCTCTCATGGATTGACAGTTCGGTCTATCAACCACCAATCTCACCTGGATCCACCATTGTATGTATGATGTTTGAAAATGGCACAACATGTAGACAGAAACGGACCAAATTGGCTCCTTAAATCTTACACGTAGCATGAAAAAGCAATCACAAATAATCAAACATGTAAGCGTTCAAAAACTTGTGCTCCTTCTACGAACATATAGGGTTGTTGCCTTAAAGCAAGGTTCACTTTTTCCGCATAAACTAAAGTTTGGAGCATTAGCCACAACAAATTAATACTGTTGTTATATTATTTTAGATTAGTCCAAATCTCCCTCATAAAATTTGCCACCTGTCCCAACCCAACCCACAGTTTATACTTATGCTACTAATTCCAACTTTATAATTTATGCGGTTCTGAGATTAATTACGTATAAACAAAATTTAAAGTATGGACAAATATGACCAATCTGAACCTTCCAGAAATAAAGGTGTTTTCTTACTAGTAATTTGAAAATTTAATAGATATATGTAATAACCGAATTAAAATAATGCGAGTCAAAAATAAAATGTACTATGTATACTACTTTTATATGGGTGAAGTATTTAATAATGAAAACTTATGAGCATAGCATAAGCCCATAACTATTTAAGAATGCAAAATCAGATTTGCATATCCAATTTTAGATGAATAATGCGGTGGTTGGCTTTAAGGGAATTTATTTTGAATAAATAAAACAGTATAAATTGAATGTGGATAGTCTACATACAGTTTCCTAAGCATTTTGTGAAAGGAATTTGGAAAGGATACCATGAATCTTTACATCGCAACGACGTGGAAAGAGAGTGAATAATGATATACTCTTTTTGAGGCAAATAAGCATTATCGTCGCCTACTTATCACTGTTATTTACTTTTATCATTTTTAATATATTATCCTAAATTAACATTTACTGTTTATTAATTTTCCATTCCAAATTTCCTCTCGTCCATCCTGAAATAATATTCAAATCGTTCTACATTTATTTGCAACATGTAACTTATTGTTTGTATTGAAATTGTAAAAATATAAAGTGACATGGGGGATATGTACCAAAATTCAAATTATATTTTCCTCACTATTATTTAAAATTATAAAACATGGGTACTGATAAAATGCAAACTCATATATTGTACAAACTCCAAACTTTTCAACACAGTGTCAACACAACGTCAACATAATGTCAACATAGTGTAAAATTTCAAGATTTTGATGTCAATACAATATCAACACAATGTCAACCGTTGACACTGTGTTGATATTTTCTGTTGCTATTATTTTATAATCTGTTGACATTTTTCAATGGTTTAGATCATAGTTTAGAGTTTGTACAATATTTAGAGTTTGCATTTGATTACATTGATATAAAACATTGTTGTACATATCCAAGAGCTGCATGGCTCTTACACAATAACACAATCCTAACCCGTATTCGATAACCGTTTTAACCAACTCCTTCAACACAATATACAGTTGAGATTCTTCTTATTTAAAATTGTGCTCATTTGTATCCACATTCCAACAGTCGATTTTGGATTTGGGCTTTTTCAGTCTATTATTCATGTGTATATACCCACCCATACACAGGATCTATTTCATTTACTCCTACTCCATGTATGGTTAGAATTTTCTCATACTATATATATTTTTTAAAAAATTCATTTAAATTTTGTACTCCATTTTTTTAGTTGGCCTTGTAATTATCAATAATTTATTGCATCATATTAAGGAATATATATTTTTAAATTAATTGTCACTTTTATTAGATAAAAAAAAATGATTATTGGAGGGGGGAAAAGAATAGTCAAATTTCTATAAGATCGTTGAATGGAACTGCTAATAGTTTGATCGAATCAAACCATATGGAGGTCTAATTGCTATTAATAATGTTGAATTGACCGGTTTAGTCCCATTTACGAAACATTCATGCAATGATCGGTCAATAATCTAGTCGGATCACATGTCCTATATTTTATGCATCACAAGTTACTAGTATGAATTTAACAATGTTTAAAATTATTTTTTACGAGGAAAATGAATATTTATTTATAATATAAAATTGAAGTTTAAAAAAATTTACACCAAAATTTTTGAATAACAACCTACTAAAAAACTAACAGTCCATAATTATTTAAAATACTGAGTATATATTAAATGTTAAAACAAATCATAAAAATTAGTTAGATCAGTATTGAATCTTACAAAATACTAGTAACCCCAAAGTTAAAATGAAGCACTAGAGACTGAAATTGTAGATATAAAATTATAAACAATACACTACAAAAGAATTGATAATGAAATCCGAGTGAAACATCAAATACTGGAATTATTGATCTAATAAGTGGCTGAAAAAAATATTAAGTGGTAACTTTGAGTAGTAAAGACATTAATAGGGATGTTCAATTCAATGAACGTTCATTTCGTTTTGGATCGACGGTTACGATCTCAATGAAAGTGAAATCGTAACCGGACTAATAAGTAAATTTTCAGTTTCAGTTTTGAATGGCAACCACCGATTCTGGTTCAAAACTAATAGATTTGAGTATTTTTTGTCTTTTTTTCAACGATTTCCATGATTTTCTCAGTCTGTCCGTTTAATTATTTTGATTTTGGGCCAAAAACGACAGTTAGCGGTTGATTACTCTTCCAAAAATCCTAGAACCAATTCGATTCATCCCTTGAAAGGCAGTTACAGTTCCAAATTCGAAACCAACCGTTTGATTTTTAAACCGAACTAATTGTTCTAGTTTAAATATTTAACCATGCATCCCTATGCGTTACACATTTCTCCTTAAGCTCATATTAAATAAATCACATATGCATACTATGTAATCTGTATCATATGCATACTCTGTAATCTGTATTATAAATGTGTGTGTATGTTTAATCTTTGATCAGATTTCATAAAAATATGAAGTAACAATATAAATAGAATGAATAAATTTGTACGTAATTTAAAATGGCCTTCTGAGATGCTTGAAATCCGAATACTCAACACACACAATCTTACTCCTATACCCTTTCAACACCTTCAACAATTCCGTGACCTTCTCCTTAGTCACCTCATCGCTCCTAATCTGCAACACCACCAGTAGCTTCTGAAACGCCCTCGCTTGAAGCGCCTCCACCACACTTTCCTTCTCCCTCACAATCTTCAACAGAATCGAAACCGAAAAATCCGTCGCAATCTCCGAAACTCGCAGCACCTTCTTCAAAAAATGTGTTAATTAGAGTGAGACAACACACGTAAGTAACTCAATTCCATGGAAGCGTGTTCCAAGTCTCCCAATTCTAAAAAATGATACCTACTTCATAAAATCATATGTATAACAATTACACACAAAAAATACAATGATTAAACAAGTTGTCGCGTCACTATAGGATTAAAAAGCATAATAGATCAGTTGGATTTTGGTGAATCGTGCAATGGAGTGAAGCCCTACCCTAAAATAGATGAATAGCTACTTCTAAAGAAAACAAACCACATCACTAAAAACATAAATCACATTCATTTCCTTGCACACGACAACAATAAGCATGTATTGAATATGGTCCAATGCCGCGGGCCTGGTCTGACCTAGCTTAGTCATGGGCCTAAGTTGCCCCCGAGATGTTAGTCCATCAAATATAATATATAGTAACTGGATTGTCGGCGGGGTCGTCGCCAAGAATATAAATGGAAGGGGCCAAAATTGTATTAGGGAAATTTGGGAATTTGAGAAGGGGTAAAATACAAGAATATTTCAAAAATTGGCCTTTGATGAAGGGACATTTGGTTTGCTATTTCTTTGCCAAGGTTGGGTCAATGTTGGTCTCATGGTATATTCTACCTTTGATGATGGATGTATACCTTGCTTCATTTATGGTGCGTGCTTGTGCAAAGAAAGAAAACATGTGATAATCACTCTATTTGGTAACGATTGATTCAATTTGAACTACAATTAAATTTTGAAATGGTCAACCAACAACTCAATTTATTCAGTCCAGTTAACATTCTTTATTCGATTTGGTTTGATTAAGTTGATTCAGTTATTTCGATTTGGCAACTTTTGTGATGTAAATTTAAAATAGACAAATATGCACCACAAAATGACATAATTAATTTTAAAACAATAGATGAAACCATAACTATTAAAAAATTTTAATTGACAATTCAAACTGAAATATGCGATAATACGACATCATCATTGTAATAAACGTTGAACATTGGAACCCTCTATATGCACCCCTCTGTTAAGCAACGAACGGTCATTGAGAGAGTTATTTTCCTCCCAAAGTTTTAGTTTGGTTATTAAAAGCAATATGTCGAACAGTTGGCGTGCGAGAGCACATATACAAAACCTGCTTTCATTACACTATAGTCTGGAAACCAAAGTAAGTGACTTAATATAGAAAAGAAGTTGTATTGCAAGTTTAGTAATGTTTCAATACTAGCTAAGTCATCCGATCATGTTAGTCTTCAGGTGTCACAATAAGCTTCATTTCCTTCCTAGTCATTGTTATGCTGCAGCAGCAAAAAAAGTACTCAACAAGATGACATAAAGATAATGACAGTTCATTTAAATATATTTAGAAGAAGACAACAACAATTACATACTATATTTAGCTTTAGACCAAACAGTTGAAGTGTTTCAATTGTTCAAGAAAAACATAACCCTTTGTCTCGTCCCAAACACTAAACGACATTGCATGAAAATTTGTGCCGTAAACAAATGTTTCCCTTTGAATGGGAAACATAGGCAGAGAGTACTTGATAAATCCCACAGCCCCTCCTGTACCAATTAGACAATTAGCTGACTAAGACGAAAACCGGTGATTCCGGGCCAGTTCGGTGGTTCTTTTTTTTTTTTATCTTTTTTTTGTGTTTATTTGACTATAAAATATGCTTACATAAAATTCAAACAATAAGGATGAAAATTGTAATTTTATTGATATAAATTTCAACGAGACTACAAGTTACAACTTATAACTTATAACAATTACAAAAGACTTGAAGTATTAAACAATAAATTTAAATATGCTTGTAAATCTCAACGAGACTATAACAAAGCTATTTACAAATTACAAAAAACACTTGAAGTTTTGAACAATAAATTTATAAGTGTATACTCTAAGTAGGCGAATGAGATGTTTCTACATATATATAATTGTGCACGGTTCTAGCATTAATAAGAAAAAAAATGCCATTAAATAATACTCCTAAATGCAATGCTAGCAATAAAAAATACTTTCCACTATGCATACTCGTAAGACTATTACTTATGTAAATTTCTCTCCACAATCTTTATTTAATGTGAAAGATATAAGTACATTAAATATAGCGTAATTAATGTGTTTATATCTATTGCTTATAGCATCATAATTCAAAATCAAGACCAAATTTCCACCATTAGATTTCAAAACGAGTGGATGAGATTAAATCTTACGAATTTCAATAAATAGTAGAAAAAAATAAAAGGGTAAGATCGTTATTCTATTATCATATCATAATTTTCGTATTTTTTTATATCAACATAGTTTATTACAAATATTAACACAATGAAATGAGTATTTCCACACAAGTACACAAAAATATCAAAACAATTTTATTGAGATTTTACATGCATTATGTTGAGATTTTACATGCATTATATTGAGATTTTACATGCATTATATTGAGATTTTTTGATGTATTTGTTGATAAAAATCTACTTATCAACATACACGAAAACTGAAATAAAAATCATCAAGGCCATGTTTGGTTGACGGGAAAGTAAAGTTGGCAAGGAAAATGATTCCTAGGAAAATGAATCCCAGGAATATGATTCTTAATAACTTTACTTACCTGTGTTTTGAAATATCAAAATTTTAAATTTTATATTTGATTTAAATATCAAACTAAAAATATACTAATTATTCTTTTATTTATAAAAAAATAATAATATAAATTTTTAATAAATTATTAATTACAAATAATAATTATATTTATTATTATGATATATAGTTTAAATTTGAATTATTCATCATAATATATAATAATCATAATTAATTATATTATTATTATTATATTTAAAATATTATAATTGAATAAATTTTATAATTCAAAAGTTCCCTATAGCTTTATTGATTAATTATTAATTTATAAAATAATAATAATAATAATAATATTATATGATTTATATTATATAATCATATTTTAATTGTTTAATAAATTATTAATTATAATAATAATAACAATTATATATAAAAATTATAATAATATAGTTATAATTATGATAATTTTAATTATAGTTATTTATTATACTGAAATGGGTATGATTTATAATTTTAAATTATTTCGAAAACATTGTTAATAATAATAATAATAATAATAATAATAATAATAATAATAAATATACTATATTGCATTAAATAGGTAAGAATCATAAAACTGAGAAAATGAATACCTAAGAAAAGTTAGGATTCAGAATCCTTGAAAGTTGTACTAACTTTCCTTGTTCTCGGATTCTTATTACTTTCTTAGTTTGATTAAAAAATCAAAACAAACACAGGAATTTATAATTTAAGGAATTAGATTACTTTCTCAAACAGAATCCTGACAACCAAACATGGCCAAAATTCCAGCATTCGGATGTCGTCGGAGCATATGCAATTGAGATCTCGTTAGAATCCTTATAAAATTACCTTTAAATTGATATATTTTTTGCGAAAAAATCATTTAAATCGAGTGAGTTACGTAAATTTCAAGTTTTGGGATAATTTTAATAAAAGAAAATACTACCTCCGTCCCCAAAAATTTGTCCCACTTTGACCCGACACGAGTTTTAAGAAATATAATGGAAAGTGAGTTGAAAAAGTTAATGGATTGTGAGTCCTACTTTTATATGTTAATTTTATAATAAAATGTGAGTAGGAATGAGTTAGTGGAATATGTGGTCCACTACAAAAAATGGTAAAAAGTGAAATGAGACAAATTTTGGGGGACAGACGAAAATGGAAAAATGGGACAAATTTTCAGGGACGGAGGTAGTAATTTAAATCATGGTATGCCCAGAGCACGAAATTTTTTCTCTTTTTAAGATGTATAATTACCTTTTAAAGAAGGTAAATGAGAAATATATCTTCTTACTTTACCTTTCTTACTTGAAGATGCTATAAGATATTAGTATGTACCATCATTAAGCAATACACATTTCTCCCTTGAAACTTATATTAAAATAAATCACATATGAATACCCTGTAATCTATATTATTCATGTGTGTATATTTAATCTTTGATTATGAATCATAAAAATATGAAGTAACAATATAAATAGAATGAATGAATTTGTACGTAATTTAAAACGGCCTTTTGAGATGCTTGAAATCCGAAGACTCAACACACTCAATCCTACTCCTATACCCATTCAACACCTTCAACAACTCTGTGACCTTCTCCTTGGTCCCCTCATCACTCCCAATCTGCAACACCAGCAACAGCTTCTGAAACGCCCCCGCTTGAAGCGCCTCCACCACACTCTCCTCCTCCCTCACAATCTTCAACAGAATCGAAACCGAAAACTCCGTCGCCATCTCCGAAACTCGCAGCACCTTCTTCACCAATAGCGGTATCATCAGCGCATTCTCCCTCGCCCTCTCTCTCACCTCCCCGTGGCCGCACATCCCGTCCAAAACGCCCAGCGCCTTCTCGGTAACGCTTTTATCCGAGTCCACCGCCATTTCGAGAAGCTTCTCCACCATCCCCATCTCCATCAGAGTCACCGCAATCGCGTTAGAATATTCGATTGATTTGAGCAGATAGTAAATTGAAAGTAGAGACGCCTTCGTCGTGGTCGAGCAAATCGGCTCTTTGACCAGCCTGATCAACGCCTCTACCACGCCTTCGATGTTGACAGCAATTTCAAACGACAGAATCGATCTCAGTGTTAACACTGCATTTCTCCGCGTAGACAAACTGCCTAATCTCATAAACCACAACAATTTCCGCAGCGAATGCTCAGAAGAAAGGTTGCGGCTCGTTTCCTCATCCAGAACCGGCGTTAAGGTGATCATCGCCGATAAAATTTCTGCTAACACATCGCCGGATTCATCTGAATTCGAAAACGCTGCAAATGCGGCGGAGAGGATTTTAGTGGATCCATTAGCGACGAAGCATCGTTTGTTTCTATCGCTTTCCTTCGCCGATTGTTTGATTTTCGCGACGAATTCGCGGCATCTGCTTTCGTCGCTGGCGTCGGAGATTCTCGATAGCATCTCGGAGACCTCGGCGGAGGTGATCGGGATGCGCGGGGTGGGGATCCGATCGACGCCGCGGGAGCGGTTTTCGACGCACCATTCCTGGATGATTTTTCGGATGGCGTGGTTGGGGATTGGTTCGAGGTCTCTGAGGATTTGATTCGTGACGGGGCAGGTTTTGTTGCCGGATTCGATCCAGGTTTCGATGCTGTGGCGGTCGTAGGTGGTGCCGGTGGACAATGTGACCGGATCTTTCATGAGGTGGAGAGAGATCGGGCAGAGGAAATGGTTGGGGATGGTGAGCTCCGGCGGCGTGGCGCCGGAGTTGCGGCGGCAGCGCCTTCTCCATGATTTGAGCATGGTGTTAGGTATTGTTTGGTTGTGTGATTTTGTGAAGAGCGTGTGTGATGAGTTTATTTATGTGTGTTGAGAGAGGAGACCGAGTCCAAACGCGCCTCAGCTTTTTCAATGTGTGTTGCGTTTGTGAATAGATTAGAAAGTGTCAACGACTCAACACAGGTAAATTATGGTACGAGGAAACATATCTCTCTCTCTATATATATATAGATTATTATAGTAAGATATTTGAATAATTTGAATGGGAAAGTTGGACCGGAATTCGTCAATGACCCGGCTGACTGACTGACTGACTGACTGGATACCGAAATAAAAAATGATTTTTATATATTACTAATATATTTCCAAAAATTCAATAAAAAAAGCTATGGTTTTCTTTATGAAAATAGGTAGATCGATTTGACTATAGATTGGGTCGCATCTTTTACTTGTATAAATTAGGAGGAGAATGACCAGTCACTTTTAATGGGAATCAAATGATATGTTGAGTCCATTTTGGGATTATATAATTATAAAAACCGAATATCTCAACTTGTTTTACTGGAATTAGTCTTTGTTACAAATTACAATTACTTGAATTGCGTTTTTCTTCCTCCTCTTGTTTTTTTTATTTGATAAATTAATTTATGACTTAATTTGATGATTCATTACATTGTTTTACATCTCAAATACTTAACATTATATTAGTACTACTAATTTTTTTATTACTTCTCCTGTGACGTTTCACATATTTATGAGCGAAGATCATGGGATGTAATATTAACATAGTGTGAACAAAATTTGAGTTGAAAGTGTTTGAATGGTGACAGTGACAACATGGAGAAATTGAAGAATGCAGGACACTCTATTCTGTCTCCTTTTGGTGTTTATTTCGTAGTGGCAATTCATTCCTAAAATGTGACGATTTTCATTATTATTGTAATTAAAACAATAATACAAGCAATGAAGGCCTATAAATATTTCTGGATGATCATGAAACCACACTGCATAAATTTTTATGATAAGTTAAAAGAAAGAGAATAGACCGTTAAAAAGTTTATTAATGTGAGCGGTGAAATGGAAATTAATGGATTACGAAATTTGTAACGCGAATATTTGAAAATTTTATAATATCGTTTTAACTAGTTAGGTTTACGATTTATGTAGAGAAGAGTATGAGTTGAAAATACAATGTGAATATATGTAGACACGTCACACGAGCCTAACGCGGAGGCCAAGATTCACAAACATTTTCAACACTTTTACATTTGTTTTGTCAAATTCTAATAGTATTATTTTGTAGTTAGAAGCGTGTTACAAAAATTATGGTGGGACCCCTGGAAATCTTAGCTGCGTTATAGAACAATTAAAATATGAATAAATATAAATTTGACTCAACTCTACATCGTGGGTCACTCCCTCCTCCAAAACTTGCGCAAATGCTAAACACAACAAAATTTTACGAGTATAATTTAGTTGTTCTTTTCTTTTAATTTATTTCATTACGATGCATACTCTGTAAACTAATGAAAGCAAAATGGCCAGTAAATAAAGGGAATTAGGGAGCCATGATTGAAAATTAGTAGTGATTCAATATTGAATATCTGCCCAATTAACATTGACACTGTGAAAGTTAAGATGTTAGTGTTGTAGCTTGAAATATGTGGGATGATCTGAATAATTCTCTATTGAGGATAAGTGTTGAAAATTTTAATCTGGTAAAATTTTAGTGTAGTTAGCAGCACTCAATAAGCTCGTAAGACCATCCACAACGCGTCTCGCGCCGGGCTCGCGTCTCGTCTCGGAGAGACGAGACCCCCGCGAGACGCATTGCAGCGGCCATCTCGTCTCCAGCTCGCGACCGGCTCGTCGCGTAGCTCGTCTCGGAGAGACACGAGACGAGCTGTCTCGCCACGCGCCCGAGACACGTGGCACGTCCCCATGCGTGCGTGACGCCCACTCGCTGGCCCGCGAGTGGGCGTCGTCACTGATGACGCAATAATTCATTTTTTTTTTAAAAAAAATCGATTTTTAATAAAAAAAAAATTTTTTTTTTTTCAAACGGTAATATTACCGTTAAATATTTATTTTCATTTTTTAAATTTTTAATTTTTTTACTCTATAAATAATTCTATTCCATACTCATTTCAAACACAAACACACATCTATTCCTCTCAAATCCTCTCTATCACTCCAATTTCCATCTTCAATCAACTCAAACAAATGGATCCTTTTGAGCAAATGCGCCAATTAATGGAACAATCACTCGAAGAAGATCGACGACGAGAGGCGGAGGAAGCCGCACCACCCCCACGACGCTCCCGGAAGTACATCAATCGGAACCGGGAGGAAGCCGCCGCACGGTTAGTACGCGACTACTTCTGCGATAACCCGATTTGGGGAGATACCTATTTCCGTCGCCGTTTCCGCATGCGGAAACCGCTATTTCTCCACATAGCGAATTTTCGGGCAAGGACACGCGACTCTAGCGCCCACACCCAACTCCAAGAGGATCTAATTGAGCACATTTGGGAAAACTTTGGCGGAGAATATTAAATTATGTCATTTTATTTTTTTAGAATTTTAATTATGTCTTCGCTTTTTTAATGTTAAGTTGTAATATTGTTTTAATTTTAATAAAGTGTGTTTGTTTAAATTGAATTGGGTTTTAAAAAAATTATAAATTAAATTGAATGAATAGTAATTAAGAGACGGTATAGAGACGGTTAAGAGACGGAGCGTTGCAGCCTCCGTCTCTTAGTTAAGAGATGGAGGAAAAAAGGACAGTGGGGCCCTCAAATAGTGCTCAAATAGTAGTTAAGAGACGGTTTAAGAGACGGTATAGAGACAGCGTTGTGGATGGCCTAACGCAAGTAGGGATGACCAAAATTCGATAGGCGATGGGGCTAGTTTAATGGATTCCTAGATGCAATTATTGTCTGTTCTCCCATCTTATTTGACAAATGATTCGACACTTTAATGGTGATTTTGATAAAAATAAATAACTACAAAATAATAAAATAAAATAAAATTACTTAAACACTAATTTTGGAATACACCTTGTACTATTTTTTTTATTTTAGAAAATAATTTACCCTTTTTTATATACATTTTCCTTTAAAATTTAGTACTTTGTATTATTTTTTAGAAATGTATATTTCCTATTTTAAGAAGGTAAATAGATGATTATAGTATATTTATATTTTCCTTACTCCCTTGAGGATGCTTTAAGCACAAATATAAATTTATACTATATCACTTTCACTAATTCTCACCCTACTTTTAATATAACTCATTGCAAAATATTAAAATCATTTTATTTTCAAAAATAGACTTTTATAGGAGTATATAAAATCTAATTTTTAACAATTAAAAATCAACTTTTTTTTTATCTAAAAGTTAAAACGGGGTTGAAAATGACACCGCGAGCAGGGCCTTAAAGAACAATGTGATTGGCGGGGAGGCATAGGGCACTTGGTGGGACGCCACCCCTTAAGCTTGATATGGGGACGTACGTCCCGCTATGCTTCCTCTGACGTCCCCCCAGAACGGGATCGCACACCACCGTTAAAAATACAATGATGCGGACATAAATACTTAAACCAACCTAGGGGTGACACGGTACGGTATACCGCACCGAGAATGTCATACTGCATATCGTACCGTAAATTGCGGTACGAGAAAATGTCATACCTATACCTTATGATTATTTTCGATACCATTACCGTACAATATTGCGATATATCGTACTTTTACGTTATACCGAAATAAGGTATGACATACCGAGTACGGTATACAAAAATAAGGTATGGCCGGCATACCGTTATACCTGTGTTTCATACCAAAAAAATTCTATGTAGCTAAATATTTAAAATAAAATTTCACCTATTTAAGTAATGTCCAAAAGATTAATTAAAACTACACCACAATCAAATCTATACCGTGGACTTGATTTGCATCTCAGCGTGAGTGTGTGTTTGGACTCGAATTTTTGGCAAATATCGTAAATGCGGTATACCTCGCTATAGGAAAATCTATACCTTTACCTACCGAAATCTATCGGTAAGGTATCATACCGAACCGCAACTTTCGGTATACCGCAAATTTGGTATTTCCGGTATTTTTTCGATACGATAAGTGCAGTATTTTAGTATTTCAGTATATTTAGCCAGCCCTAAACCAACCCAAAAGAAAGAAAAAAAAAAAGAAAAAGCAAATAATTATGTCAAAAAAGCATACAAGAAATTAAATGAATTTCATTTAATAAAGTATAACCAATTGATAGATACGTATATACATACATGTAAGAAAGATGGTCCAACTCCAACAGCAGCAACAAACAATTTACAGCAAGAAACCACCTGTTGGTATTAACTACGGTTGAGAAGGACAATGCTGCAACTTAGTTACAGAAGCCGAAACCATGTTCGTCAATACATCTTTTTCCGGTGCTGATTACCTCTTGGAGTGACACTGGTCGAGCTCATACTCGCAGTTCTCAACAGCCTGCGGAATTCTGACAAGCTGATCTTCCCATCTTTGTCGATATCCGCTTCTTCTAGAAGCATGTCCATCGAACCCCTTAGCCCCGTGTGCTGTTGACAAACATAGCAACGGATCAGCATTTCTCCCCAATCACAAATGTATAGCATAACTTTATTGATTTCAACATCAACTAACCATCTTGATTTCCTCCGGTGTTATATATCCATCTTTGTCAACGTCGAATTTTTCAAAAGCAGCCTTGGACCTCATCTGCCATTTCTCTGAGTTGTGTTCCTCCAACTGATTCACGTGAACGGTCGCAGCAACAAACTCCGAGAAGTCTACTAGTCCATCAGTGTTACTATCAATCTGCTCACATCCAACACATGCCATTCATTCATCACTACCAACTCACAACACTGCCACAAAGCAAGCCAAATGACTAAACATACCGCTTGAAGGATTTCAAGTACGCGCGATTCTTTCAACTTCCAAGGGAGATCCTTCGCCAAGGCCTATCCCACATGATATAAACACACACAAATGAACATCAAACGAAGTACTTGAAATCCTCGGAGTATCAGTGAGGTCAAAACCTACCTGTCGCATTTCCTCGAGACTGATGGATCCGTTTTTATCCACATCAATTGCATCGAACTGATCTTGTAGATCAGCCAGCTCTTCCTTGTCAATTGTGCCAGCCAGTGCCTGGAGTATTAAATTAATCAGAAGGGCGTTTACTTTGAGCGATATGATAGATTGATAAAACACAAGATCGGTAGAATTTCCTTTTTTTACCCTAAGTGCAAACTGCTTCAATCTGCTGTATGTCACGAAGCGGCGCATGTTGGCTAGAACGGATATGTCTAGTGGAATATCTGAAGCTTCACCTCCTTCTCGTACCCATGGATGAGCTACACAAGTTTGAAGAATGAGTCTACTAATCCCATTATTAAGTATTTATTTCTTGCTCAAGAATCAGTAATACATACATAGAGCTTGGGCTGCAGTAAGTCTTGCATGTGGATCTTTCACGAGCAACTTCCTCACAAAATCTTTAGCAGCATCGCTTATACTTGGCCATGGTTTCCGCCGAAAATCAGGCTTGTTTCTGAGAACCTATAAACATTAAATAAACATGTGTTCAAACCAATGCCGAAGGAAGCAATAAACACATGTATCATCAGGTTAAATAACACAATCATCTCTAGACATGCTACGAGTAGCCAAACAAAGAAACATCTTAACTCAAATACTACAATTAATTATTGGAAAATCTTTGCTGTGAGAAACTGAAAATCTTAGTATATTATTTTAATGTAGATAACGGGAATCCAACCTCCTTAAATATGCCATCCTCAGTTTTATCCCAGAAGGGCCGACGGCCACAAAGCAAAATGTAAGTAATTACACCAATGCTCCATACATCTGATTCTGGGCCTGACCTACGCTTCAATACCTCTGGAGCAACATAATATGCACTCCCAACAATGTCGTGGAACTTCTTTCCTACATTAACAATTAAATAGATAAATTACAACACAATGAGAGATTTGAATGAATGGCACAAGATAAACATCCATGTTCGTGCATGTAAAAGTATTCAACAAACAATAACAGAAAGTAGGGAAGTTTAAAAAACAGAGGATAAAATCTGCTAACCTGGTTTTATGAAGTCTGAAAGTCCGAAATCTGTTGCTTTCAATGATGAATCCTCATTTGTCGACTTAAACAAGAAGTTCTGAGGAGAAGCACGGATCAGAAAATAAAGCAACATAGTACGTTACAATCTTAAGCTATTTCCAAATACCTCGGGCTTCAAATCACGGTGTACCAAACCATGTAAGTGGCATTCCGCGGCAACTTTCAGCATCTGCCTTACAACAATTGCTGCATCTTTCTCTGCATAACGGTTATCTTTTCTGTTAAAGAGAATCGGGGTTGAGTCTTAGAATAATGCTTTGCCAAGAACTTCAATAAACTCATATAACAACAATTTAGAGCTTGGGTGCGGTGCGCTTACTTAGATAATATACGGTCTAGTAACTCTCCACCCTCACATAACCTGAATATGCAACCGCAAAAAAATAAAAACTAATTCAGATTAATATAGTGATAACAAATTGAAGCAGGAAAACAGTTATAGTAACAAACAAGCTACGGAAACTTACTCCATCACTATATATACATATGAATCATCGTCGAAAGCATTATGGAACTGAACCACGTTCTCGTGACCGTCTAATGCTTTCAATATCTCGACTTCTCTCTTGACATCCTCAACAGCAATTGGAAGAACCATCTGACATGATAAACATAAGCAAACTATTAACTAATATCAAATCCTAACAAAAGCAATAAGTCCAACAAAAAGCTAAACTCTACAGTTTTATTTCGAGATCAGCTTTACATACCGAGTTATCCATTCGTATAAATAAAAGTACCATGTTCTTGAAGCATGTTTAGAGAGTTCCTGGCCTTAGCTTAAAGGTCTTCTAAAGATGTGATCTTTACAGCCGAAAAATATATCTAAAGACGCATTTAAACAAGTACATTGCTTGACAATCCATAATTATCAATTGAAAAACTGCACATTGTCAAAAACCTAATCCAACTATCACAACAGGCAAAAACTAAACCATCACATTTTGATCAAAAGCATTACCACAAATACAATTGAGCATCAACAAAAATTTCACCTTGTTCTTCTCAATTCTCTTGACAGCAACACGATCTCCATTGCGGTTATCAACCGCAACATAAGTATAGCCAAATTGGCCATGCCCCAGCAATTTCCCAATCGTATACCTCTCATTAAAATCCTTCTCGTACCCAAACTCGGTTCTTTTCCCACAAGGAATCGACAAATTCTGCCTTCTCGGGTTGTGCTTCGCATTGTGCTGAGATTGCTTCTGCTTCTGTTTCTGTTGCTTATTCCTCTGATTATTATCCTTGGGTTTGTGGTGGGACCCCTCCTGCTTCTTCGACGCGAAGTGGGGGCGCAGCTTGGCGACGGGCCAGGGGGCGTTGCCTTTTTCGTGGTGGGCTTCTGCGGCGGGCTTGGCGGCGGCGGCGCTGCTGGAGGCGCTTTCCTTGGGGGTGGAATGGCAGATACCCATTTCGACGGAGCTACAGATTTCCTATTCTTGCTCGGAAATCGAAGGATTGGAGGGAGATCGGGTGAATCATGAGGAAACCGAATGGGGAGAGGTGAAGATATATGGATACAATAGAAGGGGGAAAAGGTTGTTGAATGATGAATTGAGATGAAATCCAGCGAGATGAGGAAGAAGGGAGGAAGAGGGAGGAGGAGAGGAAGGAGGTGATGGTCAAAGAATCTTGTGGTAAAAGGGAGGGCAAATGTTAATGAATCTCCTTCTCCGGTTTTTTTTTGTGAGCACCACTCTCTTCCTTCTCCGGTTCTTTCTTCCTAGTAAATTTTTTTTTCGTCATTGTCTTAAAATTTTCATTTTTGATGGCTGTGTTTAATGGTAGTAAATTACAAAAATTTCAATTCGCCACGCATCCACTGAGTTAACAATGCTATAACAGTAATTTATCCTGTCATTTATTAATATTCATGACAATCTTTATAGTATTATAGGAGTAGTATATATCCGTTCACTATCAATAAATACTGCATGTAGTAAAATACAAGATAAATATAATTAAAATATTAGTATATTAAATTGTGAAAGTGATACGATTCTCGTCTTTTGTTTTCTGAACAACGAGAAAACAATCCAAGAATGCGATTGAAGACTTAAAATGGATGGATGGATAACGCCACAAATAGATGAATGAACAATTTAATAAGTTGTGGATAAAATAATTAACGACACAAACAAGTGTAAAAGTTCGTCTGATAAGTCATATCTCGATAAATTAAAAATTCAAGAAATAACTCAAAAGAGACAAAATATTACAGATAAAAGGTCTAATTTAAAGAAAATAAAGAAACCCTGATATATAGACTAATTTTAAGATATAAGGAAATAAAACTTAAAAGGAATTAATTTAGAAAGAAATAAACTAAAAGAAAATCCTAATTATAAAAACAAAATAAAATATCCAAACTAATTAATAATGGTTAATAACTATAATTCCATATATTTATTCGAATTAATTAGGAAAGCATATAAATACCAAAACAACATACATTAAAAAATTTAGAAATAAATTTATGGAAGAAAAATAAATCGAAGGTAATTAATTTCCAATCATATTTGTATTAAAAAGAAAGTGATATAATACCATATTATCAAGAATAAAAACAAACTAATTGGTGAATGGAATAAAATAAAATAGAAGGTATTAATTTTGGACTAAACATATACCCTCTATATTTTATATAGGCGGATAATTTTCGACACGAATAATACGAAATTAGTAGATTTAGGTCAAACTTTACTGTGTTCCCGTTCTTATCAGATTGAACCATTAGGTACCTGATAGGTTGATAGTTTTGGGTTGAGTTCGAGATACCATTAAAATAATACTATTGTTTAAATTAATTCTAAAAAAATTTAAGTCTACATATATCCTTTAGATTAGTGAAAATCATATTTAAATCGTGTAAATTAAGATTTTTACTGTGATGCGGTTATTATGTGCGTCATGTTTGGATTTGATGATTCCTAGAGGACGATGATTTTTATCGTAAATCCACGATCCACTTCTTTATAATCATACACACAAAAGGGAATACATAAATATAATTTGAAGAAAATATTTCCATTTTAATCTAGAAAAGAGAGAAATTAACTTAAATTTCTTTTATCTTGCTTGATTGTTCACATGATATCATCAGGTTTTCCCCAATGAACTTTTTCACACACAAAGTTAGACCACCTCAATTTCTAATCTGCATGTTGTGAAAATTGTAAGAAGTAAAATATTAATGTTGCATCCACACAGACAGGAACAACAGTCAGTTAAGAAATATGTTCAATTATCATATATTGACTTTGACAAGTAAGTCAAGTCGAAGTGTCTACTGTTTGAATCTGAAATCTAAAAGCTTGTTCAATTCCAGCTATACTTTGCCACACCCACATTTTAAAATAACCACGTCACAATAATTCATCGTCACATTTGATCAATACAATTGATTTTTTTTTGCCTTGATACTTAGGTATTATATGAATATATTTAGTTCACTTAGGTCATACTCATCCCTAATATAAAAGACCGCAAATCGCAACCACGACATGCGACGCGTTTGAGGCCATTTTGCATGCTTTTTTTTTCTTTGCCAATGGGATTTCACCTTTGCAAAGTCGGTGAATCAATTTAATGAATACCAAAGATCATTGACCGCACACATGTGAAGAAATTAGTTACCTGCAATGCAAATGTATATTCATCTAAAACCGAGCCCTTTATCAAGAAGAACCGATATCATTTGTTTCAGAAATAAACAGTAATTAGGGATCGGTGAGAGGAACAAGAAGGTATATGACAGGAGAATAGAGAGCACAAACGAAAAGAGATACATCTATTATGCATCCCCTCATCTGTGCTCTCTATCTTCTGTCAACAACACTTAGTCTCTCTCTCTCAAACACATACATAAATAGAATTAGAAGCTAACATATAAAAGCAATGACGACAAATACCAATAATGTAATCAAATATGTTTTGTATGTTAGGCAGTACATAATAATATTAAGAGTGGAATTACTATGTGTCAACATGCAAAAACACACATGGAGGAAATAGAGAAGAATATACAAAAAGGAGACCATCTTTTTTCTACATTTAGCTACATATTTATCACTAGAAATTGAAGTCCAATAGTATAAAAAGATAAAATTTGGGATGGAGGAAGAGGGTGCTGACAGAAGAATAGAGAGCACAAACGAAAGGCATGATGCATCCATTATGCATCCCCTCATTTATGCTCTCTATCTTCTGTCAACAAGTCATCTCTTCTCTCTCAGACACATGCACGCAAAAAAAAAACATCGATTGTATATATAATTGATAGAAAGTAATCGAGATAATAGAGTAAAGAGCAAGAATGTGATGACAGAAGAAAAGAGAGCACAAAGATTGAGATACACCTATTTGTATTCTCATCATCTGTGCTCTCTCTCTTCTGTCAACACATCACCTATGCTACCTCACCCTATGTTTACACACACAAAATAGTACATATAGCAGATTTATGAATTCTATACAAATAATTTATATATTTCAAAGATCAAATGGGGATAAATAAGTAAAGCTGTTAAATTGGACCGTATATAATAGCATGAAGAAAGGATGAAAGTAGAGAAGAAGAAGAAGAAATTTGGGAGTGAAACAAGTTTGTAGTACGATTTAGAATGTTGGAGAAGCACCTGTATTTATAGTGCAAAATTGTAGCTTTGCTTACGTATGTGAAGATGTGAAAGGATCAATGAAGCTCATGCAAAGGGAGAATAAACCTTCATTTGTGTTATATGAAATTCGTAGATGATTTGAGAAGAATATTTTGAATGTGGGGCGCGCGGGAAATATAATAAAAAATACTTGAAATTTGGGGCAGTAAGAATAAGAATAAAAACTTTCAAGTATGTATATTTGGAATCAACTTCATTATGTCGATGGAGCTGGAACCTTTATTTGTTTTATGTTAGACCACATCACATATTCCACCACTTCAATTTTTCGTAACTTGCTAATGCAGAATGACATGTATTGGTAAATAATAAGAGAAAACCTATTTTCTTTAAAATGAAACTATTTTAATTAATCAAAATCTGCGTTCAAAACAAAGATACTCACTATTTATAAGCCGCTAGAAAATCCTAGGAACTCAAAAGGAAATAAAACAAAAACTAGAAAATTAAAAATAAATCCGGAAATAAATTGTCTTTTTCACCTATAAACGATGTTCGATGGCCAAATTCTATTGTACATCATGGTGAGCATGTCTTTGAATCCCCAGCATATTTCGCAAGCAGTGTGCGAATTTCAGCCATTCTGACATTTTTTAGTTTCGGCAAGTTTGGCGTCAAACGCCTACGTTACCAACTCGGGCTGCATCACTTACCTACTTATATCATGCATAATAATATTTTTCAATTTATAGAGCTCCATGCATGTTATGAATAAATTTTAAAAAAATAGAAAGATACATTCATATGGACGTTCAGAGTCTATTAATTTAAGCAAATAATAAGTGTTTATAGTTGAAAAGTAGAAGCAAATGAAAAAAAGTGTAGAAATATTTGGTGATGGGGGGAGAAGCGTACATATTCCTTATCAAGTAAGAATGAGAGATGCTTCAATTTGGGGACTCATCTTCCACATGTCTTCACCCCATACATTCATTTTCAATTTATTGATTCCATTCTCTATCCATCTTCATCTTACCACATTCAAACATTTTGCAGAATAAAGTGTATAACTTCAATTCATTCACATGTGTATGATGATACAAATATCTTTAATTCTTGAATAATCGTATTTTAGCTACTTCTAATGGTTTTTTAACATGAAGTAATTCAATATTTATTTACTTGATGACAAATAATATGTATAGGTATAGCTCAATTTCACAGTTCTATAATCTTGTCACGATTGGGTTCTATTATTTGCCTATAAATACACCAATTTTGGATACTTTTGTCCCAAAACCTTTTTTAAACTACATATATAAACTTTTTCCAACAAAAAATTTAAATTTTGTGATTTTTCCTGAAGGTGTATATGTTTCCAACAAAAATCACTATTTTTGTAACTTAGGTATAAGTATTAGTATTACAAACATATGTGTTTCAGGTAGAGTATAACAAGCACATGTATGTGTCTCTATTGCAATATAATCTTTGCACATGCGTCCACAAATCATGATTCTGCTGCAATAAATCGTAAAAACGCCATGCAAATGCAATTTAAAAGATAATATATATATATAGGGATGTATTCATTTCCTTTTTTACATATTTTCTCCTTTTTCCTTCTCAATCTCGGCCCCACGATTTTGTCATCCGACGGTTAGATTAGTGCAACGTGTCATTTAATAATGCAGATTTTCCGTTGAATAATGCACACCGACTAATAATGCACCATTATAGTGTAATAATGCAGATTTTCAGTTGAATAATGCACACCGACTAATAATGCACCATTATAGTGTAATAATGCAGATCATCTGGACCGTTGATGAATGAGATCTAACGGCTCATATTAAGAAGAATAAAGGATCTAAGGGATGAATAGGAGAATAACACTCCCATATATATATATATATATATATATATATATATATATATAAATACAAAAGACCTCATAATAAAAAGGTGTCTTTCATTCAGTTAATTAGACATAGGCTAAGCTAGTGTCATTCAGTAGCATGAACAATGGAATTAAAACCATATCAACTTACAAATCAGTTACCATCAACAATTTACAAAAGATATGTCGTCAACAATTTAGAAATAAGATGTATCCTACGACTTTAATTTCAAAATGACGAGAAGCTAGGTTTTATGATTGGGAAAAATAAAATGATGTTGTCTATATTATTAGTGATACAATGTCCTTTTATCATTATTAGATTGTCAATGATAATAACGATTTAATATAGCACAGTAACAACGGAAAATGATTGTTTGTATTCACCATGATCATTTTTGTCCGAGAATAAAAAAATGAACTATATTTTGTTAAAATTATATTCTTAATTTTGAGAATGAACTAGCATTAAAATTATATTCATATTTGCCTTTTTTGGTTTGTTTAGTATATCTGGAGTTGAAAATGGTCCAGATTGGGAATTGTGCTTGTGCATAAATTGATGCCCATGTCATCTTTGCTTTGACATGAATTCTATTGAGTAGAATATCCCACCTTTTCCCCATACATTATCTAAGGAATGGAATAAAATTTAACACCACACTTTTAAGTTTATCTATAGATATGAAATAGGATTTGTCATTTGATGTCTACAACTTTTTTGAATTATTTGTCATTCGTTATTGCATATATGTATTCGAAGCAAATGTGATGTGATTGTCATTAAAATTCGATAAGTGTGTAGTCGCATTTGTGTACATATATGACTAATCATGAATGATGATACATGCATGAACACTCTAAAACTCTAAATCAATATTTTAAAACTGAATCAATAAATTAACCGCCGAAATTATCAATTTATTGGTTAATCGGTCAGACCAATTCGACTACTTATCACACGAGAATATTATAGCAAATATCCGAATGTAATCAAATGTCTACAACCTCCAAATTATAATTTGGACCATTAGAAAAATGTCAACAGATAATAAAATAATAACAACAGAAAATATCAACACAATGTCAATGGTTGATATTGTGTTGACACTGTATTAACATTTTTTGTTGCAATTATTTTGCCATCTGTTGATATTTTTAATAGTCAACATCATAGTTTGGAATTTGTACAATACATAAGTTTGTATTTTATCACTACCCAACAAATATATGTATATATATTTTATATAAAAAGTTAATTTACATATATTGGGTGTTTGGTAGATTAAGATAATTGTGAGTTATCTTATTGTAGTGTTTGGTACAATAAGTCACAAGCAATGATTAAAATTATGATTGCCAAAATTATCCTCATTAATTTAAGTTAATTACTAAACTATCCTCCTTACAAAAATTAGCATATTTTCAGGCTAAACTCCTTACTTATAAAAAAACATATATTTATTCTACCAAATAAAAAAAATATATTTTATTTTGGTATTCTATTTTTGTAAGCATGGATTATTTTGGTCTAATTTTATGAATAAGCACTGATTATTTTGGACAAATTCTATATGAAAATATTTTATCAAGTGCCAAATTTTGTACGTTCAAATTTTTTGAAGTTTAAAGCGTTTGTGGATTGAACAAAATCGTATATTTTTGTTTAAAAAAAAGCAATTGCCTTCAAGTATTACGTAATTATAATTAGAATATAATACAATGAAAATAAAGTGAGAACAACAAATTGACATCAACAAAAATCATAACATGATTTAATAGGAAAATGACGTCTTTCAATAAAACAACATAAGTAAAACCAACACATATTTTGGTTTAGGGTTAGAAATTTTGATGGGTAAAATTGTATTTTGTTAAATTTAACTAGGCTTCCATGATAAAGAGCATAAGATTTTGGGTAGTTACAAATATGAGTGAAACATAGGATTTTCAGTGGGCTTTGTGCGGACCGGATATAAAACACAAGCTATTAAGTTTGGTAACATAACTACCAAACACACAATAACACAGCTACCAAACGACCCATAAATATTAACATTAGTTAAATGTATAAGAACATATAGTTATTTAGTATAGATGACAACTTTCATTATTTTATATGTAAGAATATTTAAAATTGACAACACATCATAAAAGTGATTCTGATAGAGTTATTAATGTGGTTTACAGTTACTTGCGTCTTGTATTCTTGTTCATGCTTTATTATCAATTCACAATATACGAATTACAGTTTTTTATAAATGCTTAAAACTATCCTAAATAACCATTCCTTAAAAGACGAAAAATATACCACTAGTATATTCAATTTTTTTCACTCACTTCCATATTTGATCCATCTGTTTTTTCTTTCACCTGCTACAAAAATTGTCGTGTTTTTTTCTATCTTCCTTTCTGCCTTTTCCTTTTTGAATTTGATTTTTCAACCTCGTTCTATCAAAATATTGCTAAATAATTGTAGTTTTATTTGTAATGATAAATCCCAGTATATATATAAGTTCTGTAAATATTAAAAATTAAAGGAATACAATTGAAAATAAATGTTAGCCTATCTAACAAAAAAACTTATCACCATTAACAATTAACAATTAACAAGAAAAAAGAACAATTATCCCACGAAATCGTCGAAAGTGGTCATGAAATATTTCATATAACATTTGGAATAGAAAGTATAATTAACGAAATCGAATAATTATTTGTTTAAATCAATTTCAAAATCCAGTTGATCACAAATTTCACATTTCATGTCTTTTTTATTATGTTTGATAGGAATCCCCTTATAATGGAGATATTGACTCCCTAAAACGAAACACGTAAAATTCAATCTCCCATCCGATCAATGCATAATGGTGGTGTTCGGTTTTCTAAATAAATTAGTACTAAGATATAGAGTTGTGAGATTATTTTAGTCTATGACTAATTATCCCATTATCCATCTAGGATTGAATTATGGTATTGAATCTCATGAACCAAACACACTACATATTTAATTTATGGATACAATCTTGCGAACTCAAACATCCCCAATGTATGTACTTGTATATGCTTTCAAAATGGTGTATTAAGCATTTGGATCTTTATATGTTAGATATATTAGGAAATTAGACTATTTTAAGTATAAAAATTAAAATTAATTATATGAAATCAGTAGGTGTTCACAAAAAAGAACTCAGAAATGTTTCTATACATACCCTATTGCGGTAAATGAAATGGAAGAAGCATCAATACACAAATTTTACGCATCCAGTTTTCAAATTTATAGATGAAGCCCACTATGGCTAGCTGGTAATGCTATAGTATTAGTAAACAATTTCCGGAGGGCCTTTCGATAAATGGGCCTTAAACATTGTGGTTCATGCAACTTAATTTTTACCTACATAGAACTTTTTATTCATTACTTAAAACTTAAAAGTATAGATACCTTCACTATTTCAAAAATAATTTAGTATTAAAATCCAAAACACCAGAGCACCCAAAAAATTTAAATAAAATAAAAACCTAATGTTTTTCATTTTAAAGTTTTAAACCGGCGACGCTTTGGAAAATATATGTGTGGGCGGATTTTTTGACAGGAATAGTTGCCTCCATTTTCAATTTTCACGCAACAATCCCATTTCTTTTTATTTTTTAATTATTGGTTTTTGCCACATTAAATTTTAAAGATCATACTCATTCCCCAATAATTGTCCACTTTGATTTCAACACAGATTTTAATAAATGTAAAGAAAAGTGGATTGGAAAAGTTAGTGGAGTGTGGAGCCTACTTTTATATATTTGTTTTATAATAAAATGTGAGTGAAATGAGTTAGTGGAATGTGGAGCCTATTTACCATTTATGGTAATAAAAGAAAATGAACAATTAATAGGGGACGGAGAGAGTATTACATTAAACTCGAACTTGATTGAGTACACATTTTATCACATTTGCACCAGTTGAACATCCATTAAATCCAGTATTTTTAATACAATGATATCCTTCATGATAAAGATAAATCACTTAAGTTATAGATATTGATAAACATTTCAGTATCTTGAAATAATAGCAAATCGGAACAGTGAAACATTTAAAATCTGTACAATATTTAAGCCATATATACCAAGAATAGAATGTCTGCTCCAATGTGTAGGGCAATGCATAATTGTGTATCTTGTACGTCATGAATAAAAATATTTTGAGTTAAATAACAAAATCCCCCGACAGATACACGAGCCTAGTGTCATAATGCCGCAATCACCATCACACACCAGGTATACATTGCGCCAACAAAACAACCATTTATGCAATTTCTCTATCTTTTATATCAACAACTGCCCAATATCATCTGTCTTCCACACCTACTTTATCAATTTTTACTCAACATTCATTTTGCAGAGAATGTCTCCTTCAAGCGATCGATCAACTACTATACATCTACTATACCAACCAAAAAACAAACATTTAAAAGAATAAAGAACTTATTGACAACTCTCACCATTCGTCCATGAAAATCTCAATCCACGTATCCTTGATCAACGGGGAGGTGCCACCATGAGGCGCTCCTCCTCGGTGAGAGAGTGGCGGAAGTGGCAGCGGTGGCCGTAGGGGCAGACGTCTCCGGCAAGCACCATGCGACAGACCTCGGTCTTGTAGCGCGGGTGCCTTATCACGGGTCTCAGCTCGTTGATCCCATGCGCGAATTGGCAGTTCTTTCCGTACGGACAGGCACCCGTCTCCTGCCACTTGTTGCAAAGCTCCGTTTTCGTCATTCCTTGGTTGTACACATCCAGCTCCTCCACATTTTCTGCTGTGGACCCACCCACATACACTCTCTGCTGCTCACGCTAATCACAACATCACCAACACATAGTGATAGAGTTAACTTAATTTCCGAGCCTTAATCAATTTCAATCTATTTTTCATTCACAATTAAATACCATGACTTCAATCCGATTTAAAGTTAAATAACACCGTAGGACATCACAAAACAGCTGAAATTTTTTGATTTCGGCATTAGATCAGATTCAGCTTACGAGTCTATTTCATTCAAAACAATGAACATCGTTATACATTAAATTAACCTGTGCGTTTATTGATTTTTGCATACATGCGAAGAAAATGTTCAACAAATATCAACATAGAAAATGTACATATAGAGCAGTGATTTGTACCAATTTCGCTTCCAATCCACACTTACCAATCATTGATTGAACGTATACACAAAATGTGCCAGGTTTAAGATAATCCAAATCCAATATGAGACGATCGATTTTACGCTATTGAATATACTGTGCCATTTATTGCGACTAATCAAAAAGTTAAGATTAATTAAAGTTGATGAGCGACTCACCAATTCAGGAGTGGGTTGACTCACTACTTTGTCGCTAGTTGTGTCTCGACCAGGTCGAGTCATCTTCAGGTAACCGCTAGTGCGAACAGAAATGCTCTTCGGAAGCGTGACTCTCTCAATACTCCTCCGCTCGACACGATTGAGTTCAGCGAGAGGCTGAGTCAGGCTCAGATGAGCGGCGGCCGAGGGAGAAGCGGCGTTCAGGCGGTTGAAATCGGATACGAGGCGATCGCGCGAGAATAGCAAGGCAATGCGGTGCGTCAGATCCGCATTGGAGAGGCGGAGAGACTCGTTGTCTCGGCGGAGCGCGTCGGCCTCCTCGATCGAGTCGTGGAGCTGAGCGAGACAGAGCGTGTACCGGTTGTAGAGCTGCTGATACTCGACGACGCAGCTGGCGTCCTGGAGGCGGCGATCGGCGTCGTCGCAGCCGTCGAAGGAGGCGGTGTCGGAGGTAGTGCTCGAGGAGTGATTCTGGAAGAGCGAGGAGTAGAAGGAGGCGTCGGAGTTCACGTAGGTCGGCGACGTCGGGGGAAGGAACGGATTGGAGAAAGAGAATAGCAGCGACGCCGCCGCTGATTTATCGCCGGCGGAGGAGGCGAGAAGAGAATCATATGAAATATCCGGTCTCTGCATTTTGAGTTTCAGATTGAGAAAGAGAAGAAGAGAATTGAAACTGTAGAGGAACAGAATGCAGTTAAGCAGAAATATAAAGCAGGAAAGGGAAATATTCGTGTGCGCGCGGGTGTAGGGGGTGTGTTGCGTGGAATTGAATTTTTGGCGGGGAAAACTTGGGTAGATGCGGAACCGTTAATAGGAAAAGCGTAACGAAAAGGAAAGGTAGTACTAGTGGTGTGACAGTGACATCACTGCCAAACTCTGCACTTATTTGGAATTTTTTAGTCCATGGCTGTTTAACATACAAAACCATAATTTAAGTTTTTTTCAATTTAATTTTATTATTATTATTATTATATATTTATATATGAATAAAGTGGCGTGGGATATAAGATTAGTAAGGTGAAGAAGCTGCTTTCCGACACTAGTCTTACTTAAATTGACGATAATTATGATTGTGAATATGAGGTTGATAAAAAAAAGGCTTTCTTCGCTAATTTAAGCAACCGCCTTTCACTTACCATATTACTCTAATATGCCTTCGCAATTTTATTCAATTCTAAATGACAATCACAATCTTATGTAAAGATAAATTAGTTCGTTTTAAAAAATCAGTAATATTTGTCTAGTCTAATTTAATTGGTGTTTGGATTTGGTTTTAATATTTATAGGTAAGGGTATGTTGTGGTATTGAGATTGAGTATTGACCAATTGTGTAGAGAGAGAGAGAGAGATAGTTGCTTGGTTAATACTACTCTAACTAATTCAACAGATTAACCTCATATATCCCTATCCATATGCATGTATGAATTTGTGGTAGGGCCTTCTCCTTGTTGGCTTTGTCATGTTTGTTCTAAATTTCTATTACGAAAATTATTGTAATTTACTAATACCCCTAAAGCTCAAATCCACCAAATTTAGTTTGTCAGAGGCCCCGCTTTTAATTCCCCAAACTCCAACTAACTTTGCTATTAATCACTCCGTTCATAATAAATCTCACACTTTAATTCCATACAAAATTTAAGAATAGGATGTGACTCCTATTTTCATAAATTAATTTATATTAATAAAATATGAATATAATAAAAGTAAATTGAAAAATTATAGAAGATGAATCTTACTTTTCTTTCTCTTTTCCAAGCTAAGTTATTCGTTTTTTTCACTATGATATAATCAAACTAAATTATACATTTCCACTTTTCTTAGCGTGGTTCGTTTACATTTCATCGATGATAAAATTTCCAGTCATCTTCATCATAAACACTCCTTTAACATATGTTTTCTATATCTAAAATGTGTTTTCAAGACTTTGGTTCGCGTGGTTCATATATGAAAATCCGTACCACGCTAAAAAGTACGACAAACAAAGTCTGAGACGAGTGGAGAAGACTTTGGTATACGTGGTTCGAATATGGGAATTCAAACTTCTTTGTACTAAAACAAGACATCCAAAGCTTGGCTTGAGCGGATGAGAGTTAGATAGGTGTGATTCACATATGGAAATTTGAACCACGCTTAGTACCAAGGCAAGTGCGCAAACCAAATGTGGAATGCGTGAGACTTTGCTCCGCATGGTACATCATTTGAAAATTCAAAGCATGTATACCAAAGTTGAGCGTGATGACAATGCCTGACATGCTCAATTTTGGTACACATGATTTCAATTTTTTTTAAAAAATCAAACCATACATACCCAGATCAGATTGTAATATCAATGCCCAATATGCTCAATTTTGTTATGTGTGGTTCGAATATAGAAAATTCAAACCACGAATGACACCAAAGTTGAACACGACACCCAAGGCCCAAAGCTCGACTTTGATATGATGTATCTGTGTTGCAAAGTTTCGTTCTTTACAATTATATGTAGCATGTCAAAATTTCTCCTGTACTTAAGAGTCATGTTTCAACTTTTGTATCTAATAATTTTAACTTCTACATTTTTGTTCTCTTCACTTTCATCCTTATTTCTTTTTCTATACGTTTTAATTTTGTAAAGTTTTACCACACGCACTTTTCATTTCAATTTATTTTCTTCAATTTTTTATGACATGAAGATTCTTAGTTGCAGCAATATATCGCAAGAAACCTAGTCCCACAAAAAAGCAGAATTAATATTCAATTATTGTATAGAAAGTTATGACTATTCAGCAACGTTGTCGACTAGCTAGGTTCTAGTTTTGCCGAAAATTGCGTTGTGTTATTAAATCATCTTAAGAGTCTTTTTTTAAGTAACCATTTTTTATAATCTTATATCATTGAAAAGCCACGTGGATCTACTTTTTTTATGAAAAAATAATAGAAACAGAAGAGGAAAAAACAAACAAAAAGAAAAGCCAAACAAAATGTTTACATCCTTCGACTAATAATTTGAATGTCTAAAACGTATATAAACCAGTCTCAGTTTGAAGATCGTATTATTCTTCGAATAAGACACTAAATTTGCGTTTGAATAAATTTTCTGAACCAAAAAACATAAGTCTCATCATATTCATTTGGCCCAACCAATTTTTGACTGTAGTTTAAAATTCATGTGTGGCCCAAAAAGAAAAAAAAAGGTACTATCATCACATGATTCAATTTCATATGTGGCCCAACCAATTTTGACTGCATATATACACCTCTGTAATTTTTATAGAAAATACATAAATTAAAATAAATATAGGACAGGTGTATGTGGTTGCCCGAAACCATTAGTCCACAAGTTTAGGTGTACCTTAGTTAAATTCAGTGTTTCAGTAATTATACTCATTATTAAAATAAATCTTATTGGAATATATGAATCCTGATTAATATTTTCCACTAATAATTAAAGCTTAAAATTTTACATAAGCTAATAGTACTTAGAATCCTCAATAATAATCAATTATTAACAAAAATATTAAATTTTAATTGTAAAAATAGTCATATATTTGGGTATGATGGATCCTACGTCACAGTTGTTATATTAGACTAAATTTATTCCAGAGTAATAATTTTCGTGGAGCGAGGTGTTTTTTCTTCAAAATAAATATTATTGGAAACAATATAAAATGAGTCACACATAAAACCTTTTAGGAGCTAGATGAGTAAAAGTCAACAAGCATAATGAATTTGAAATTAATTCCATGACAACAATTTATTCAACTGTACTGATTTCGATTTGCAACAATATCGCAGGCTATGTTTGAATATTGCATCCTATAAAAGATTGAAAAGTATATTACATGGACGAATTCTTACATTATTTAATAGCGTTAATTAAATTTGCTTGAGCACGTGATTAGGTTAGGTGGACGTAGAGTAGTGCCAACTATAATATGAGGTATAGACGATAATAGATGATAGATGAGTTCTTAATTTATCTACTCGGACATAGGAGATGAGAGTGTTTCTACAATCTTCTTAGAAATATTCGGACAGGGGCGGACGTAGAAATAAACATGAATACGGGCTAAATTTTTATGTAAAAATAAATTTTCACGTAATTTAAATTATTATTAGGGACTTTTATATACCAATATATTCAAAATATGAATAAAATTTTAAAATTTTATTCATAGAAAAAAAGTTAAAATTTAGATTTATTAGTGGCTAAAGCCCTTCCCTCTTTACATGTGGGTCCGCCAATGTATTCGGGGCATATGCGACATGAATTGATGCAGTGGTGAGGCATGTGTATATATCGAGCCTAATTCGGCTATGAATTATTTGGCAAGATGCAGGTCGTTGGTACAATAGTCGAGACACGAGTTTGTACATGCATAAGGAGCCATCGATATATTGGGGTAAAAAATGTTATTCTTGAGTGATCGTTTTGGGAGTGCATATGTTCAAGCTAGCGAGACTGTAATTTATTTTATAAAAGGATAGTTATTTTCTTGTAATCAAATTTTTGTTTGTCTAATCTATATTGGTCTCATACTGAATGCATAATTTAACACACTGCACTTATATATAAAACTATATCGAATGAATGTAAATGAATGTATTGCAATTTATATCTCCAGAACTATAAATATGTTACCTAATGCAATAAGTCACACAATTCCAATATAAAAACACAAAATAAATGTATACCTACAACGGTAGGGTGGTTCCAAGAAACAATACCTTTATTATGAAGCACCATTAAAAAAATCAATGTAATTATTAATATAACAACTGCGCACATCCTACCTATTATTAAGTCACTCCAACAAATTAAGCAAATTCATCCAAACTAAAAAAAATAGTCATTTCCATGATGCAAATCAGATAATATTCAACAATTTAACATTAATTCCATTAAGATGATAGTAGTAGAAAACATCATTTTAACAGTTAACCGAAACATGGCAAAATATTTGCAAACTAATGAAAAAGCAAGAAGGTTTTGAGAGACTACTTGTTGTAGCCGAGTTCGAGCGAAGCCACCATGGACTTATAAATCTCGAGCACGAGGCGGTTCTCGAACTCGGTCCTCGAATACGCCATGGGAGCCTCCCGGGCTTTGGGGATCCGCTTGGCGCCGAAGGCCGTGTTGGCTGCGCCGGAGGTGCCAGCGATGTTGGCGAATTTCAGCATCATCTTCATGTATGCGTTCTTGAATCTGCACCACAGCTTCATCGGCGACGCCAGCCTCACCAGCCGCAGCTTCGGCGTTAGCCGTAGCCGCCATGACCGCTTTGAGCTGTTTAGCCTCACCACTTTCAGGCTTCTCCGGTTTGGCGGAGAGAGCCGGTTGTAGCCTCTCTTCCTCCACCTCCTCGTCACCGGGCTCCCGTTGAACGCCGTTATTTCCATTGATTTGTTTAGAGAGAGAGAGAGAGAGAGAGAGAGGGAGAGTTTGGTGATGGTGAAGATGAAGATGAAGTTTGAGGAGAGATTTACCTAGTTTATATGGGAAGGGAAATTGTTGTAGAGTTGGCCTAAGGTTTTAGGTCAAATAAAGCCGGTATAATTTATGGCTGAATTATTGTGTTTAATATAGATTATATATATTGTTACGTACCAATATTTAGAATCGAATTGACAATTAAATAATTCATCTTTTAAGTATGAGGTCGGTCTGGCCATGTGAATGGAGCAAATCATTTGACCAGTCTCCTATCGCTTAGTGAGTTGACGGTCGAATAGATGGATTAGTCCTCTGATTATGGGCAAGAGGATTACCTTGGGATACATAAAGACGAAGAATTGGATTAATATAAACAATTAAGTTTTCTTACACTTTTAATTTGGAAAAATTGGGATTACTAGTTCAGACTGAATGGGTTTTCTTGATTCGTTCATAAGTATTTGCATCTTATTTTAGTCAAGAAACAAAAGCATGGTATTTTGGTGGCGTGGAAAAGTTGAAGGGTGGAAGTAGAATATGATGAAGGTTACATAATTTTCAATTATTCTATAAGTAATTTTCTATTGGGTGATGATGTCGACAATTTAGTTCAACTCTATCTTAATAATAAAATTAAAAAGATCGCATAAATTTTGGTTTTAGAAAAATTCAGAAGCCCAGAGAAATGAAGTAACGAGAACACGTGGGTATGAAAACTTCCTATTATATGTTTTGTGGTTGAATATTTGCTATTCAGCATTTATTTTATTTCTCATTTTGATTTGTATAAGTGCAGTCAAATTAAGCGTAGTCACATCCCCCCATTCAAACATTTGTATAACGAATCATGAAAAAAATAGTAAATAAAATAAAATAATCAAATTATAAACGGCGAGAATTTTCCGGTTGAAATGGGTCGCGATCACCAAACGGAAGTAAAGTTACGGTGGTCAGAGCAAATTATTATTGTATTATTGCTTACTTATCCTTTATATATTTTGTTTCTATTATGCAGTCACCCATGACGTTCTGAAAAAGACGTATATATCTACATTTTATGGGTCTAGAATAAATTATAATTTTTTGTCAACATCTTATAATTGAGTGTAATTAAGAAAGTTTGCAGAATTTAAACTGAAAATAACCAACCACCTAAAGCTTTAGACCACTCTTATTTTAGAGTAACTATACAATCAATGGCCAAATTTTTAAATAATAACGAGGCACATATTAAATACTTTATTTTCATATGACTATATATAGTAAAGTTTCAAATACTTTTATACTTAATTTATATAGTAGTTTTGAAAATTTGTTCTAGATGAGATGCAAACAGTACTTTCTAGTTAGCCGAGTGTTGAATAGATTAATTCATCTTTACATCATCTGAATTAAATTTTATGATCATTAGCCATTTCTCAGTCAGTTTATACCTGAACTATAAACCAGTTTTCTTGTGCAAAATCCCTTAAATCGTGGAATATGAAGTATATACAACAAAATATTGTTGTTGTTTGCTTTATTTTACCAAGACATGCCAACATTAATCAAGAACAATTATACTAGGGATAAGATAGTGGTTGTATTCACCTAATATTAGATATATCTATATTTATAGATGGTGGTAAAGCAATAATGAATTACGCGGCTTTATTTGTAGTTTACATGCCCTGCAACTACTAGCAGTTATTATAAGTATAAAAGGAAATAAACGTGGACATATATTTAAATGGAGCTTCTCGAATCTCGAGCATCAAAATAGAAAAGAAATGAATTACTAGCTGGAGAATAAAATCATAAGTCGATAAAGAAATAGGAGAACGCCAATAATGAACAATAATATTATCCCAAAATGAAAATGGCGAATGAAGATTAAAGAGAATGAAATTACTTTTTTAAAGGTAAGCATGGAAAAGAAATAAGAGTGAGAATGACTTATAAGTTACTACTATAACCAAAGTGAATGCAACCTAAGGTTAGCAATTAGTAACATAAGATTATATTTATGTAAAATATACTCCTAATAATTTGTTAGAATTCCACATCCGCTCAGTTAAATTTTGAGAGAGAGATATTTAAAAGTGAAGATTAGGAAAAGTAGATAATTAGCCTAATATGTACTTAGGCGAAGAAGCTGACAGATTAGAGAAAATATTCCCTAATCCATACATACTAAGTTGACAATATAACTTGGTGTGCCCAACTTACTAAGTTGGGCACATACATACTAAGTTGGTGTGCCCAACTTAGGCGAAGGAGCTGACAGATTAGTGAAAATATTCCCTAATCCATACATACTAAGTTGACAATATGACTTGGTGTGCCCAACTTACTAAGTTGGGCACATACATACTAAGTTGGTGTGCCCAACTTAGGCGAAGGAGCTGACAGATTAGAGAAAATATTCCCTAATCCATACATACTAAGTTGACAATATGACTTGGTGTGCCCAACTAATGGTGTTTTGAAAAAGTGTAATCAATACTCATGTATAATAGGAAGCTAAATACACCTAATATAATTGACATTTTCCTCAAATTTGCGGCCTTTATTTCTTTTATTTAAATTTTTTGATGTATATAAATTTTATCTTTTTATTTTTTTTATAATTTTTTATAGTGTATACTGATAAAATTTTAAAATTTGAAATTAATTAGTAAATAAGCTAACGAAGTTAGCATAATTTGAACTATGTTAGTATATCAATTAATTAATTATAACTTTTAACTTTTTTATAATATATAAAAATAAAAGAAATTTTTAAAGCAAGAAAATAAAATATTAACGGTTGGAGAAAACATCCATTTTATATGCAACGAAAGGAATTAATATGCTAAGAAAATTTAAATAACATATAAAATGATAAAGGTTGAAGAAAAGTTATTTTTTTATGACTATTACTAATATGCTAAGAAAATTTAAATATAGTCCTAATCAATTAATATACTTTAGTATTAAATGATACTTATATTTTATTTATAAAAAAATCTATAGAAGTAGTTATAAAATGTGAGAATAATTTAAACCTTTTTACTATATTGATAAATTAATTCTAATTTTTAAAAGATTAAAGATATTTTCAAAATAATAAAATAAAATACTAAAGGTAGGAGAAAACTTTAATTTTATTTGTATTAAAAAATTATATGCAAAAATAATCAATAAAAGAAATAAAAGCAAAAAAATTGAGGAAAGCTTTTATATTTAAGTGCATTTAATATCTATATTACATATGATTACACTTGTCAAAACACCAAGTCATATTTCCAATTTGGTATGACTAGACTAGGGAATATTTTCTCGATAGGTTAGTGATGAATGAAGAAACATATTCTGACGTAATTAGCTGTTAATCTTTGAAATTAGCAGACGGATTAGGAATTTAGGAAGTTCCATTGGAGTATTTGATTTGATTCTCGTGCTATCATTATGCCATAGCAAAAGTTAGATAAATCTATAGGATTGGGGAAGAATAAGATATCTACTTACGCCCAATTAAATACTAGAACATAAAAAATGCCATTTACATTTCAGAAATTTGACTAAATGTTAGTATTTATAAGGAGAAGTTTGACTAAAACTATTTTAGAATATTTGGTAACAAAGACTAAGAAACTATTGATTCTTCACCCGCCAAAATGGAATGTGCATCGTCTTACCCTTGACTTGCAGATAGAGTATAATACAACAAGAAAAAGGAATAAACATCAAAATTAGACATATAAATTGTTCATTTAACATGTCACATCCTATACAAATGTGGTATCTATTTTGCATTCAAGCACTCTTCCAAATTAGACAGTGGATACTGCAAGCCTTTCACTCCAATATATAGAATTCAAGATCCTTGAGATTTTTTACATACCTGGGAATCTGCCATATCAAGATTCAACTACATATTCAATTTCAAGTGCCTGTGTCTTGCTTTGTCAGCTATCTTAAGCCGAAAGCCACAAAAATTGTTGGTGAAGACACTTGACAGTGTCAAGGAAGTGAATCTTGTGACTTGGATGTCATGCTACCCTTGAGTAGACCGGCATCGTCATCCATGCACAGGTCGACAATTTCCACCTTATGAGCATTCGAGTCTTCATTTTTTATCCCGTTCAAAGCATCCAGCACTTCTTGCATCGAAGGTCTCATATCCTTCTCCTGCTGCAGACATCTGAAAGCCAATTCTGCAACCAACGTAACCATCCTTCTCACCGAACCATTTGTGTTGAATTCAAGGCTTGAATCAACCAGCTCGTGCAATGTATGGTTTTGAATCTTGTTGACAGCCATGTTCGATAAATTGATGTCATGGCGATGCCTGTTGGTATCTACTGCCGGCAGTGATGATATGAGCTCAATTAGCACAACCCCAAAGCTGTACACGTCGCTCTTTTCTGTGAGTTGGTAGCACTGGTAGTACTCAGGGTCCACATAGCCAGGAGTCCCTTGTGGAGCAGTCGACACATGAGTTACGTCGTTGGGGAATAACCTCGACAACCCAAAATCAGCAACTTTTACATGGAAATCATTGTCCAGAAGAACGTTGGTGGTTTTGACATCCCGATGTATGATATCTGATTTATGCAGATAAGCTAATGCATCAGCTGTTTCCACGGCGATTTGCAGCCTAATAGGCCAAGATAGCAAGCCCGATTTGGCACGTTTTCCATGCAGATGATCTGCCACTGTCCCATTCGGTACATATTCATACACAAGCAGTAGCTCCTGGCTTCTCCTTGAAGTGCAACCATAGAGTGTCACAAGGTATTGGTGCCTTAACCGAGTCAGAATCTCAATCTCATTTATGAACTGCTCTGCACGCTTGAAATTGTTCTCGTATAAGCGCTTAACTGCAACTACTCGACCATCAGAAAGCACCCCTGTTTGAAAAATTGAAAGTCACATTTTCAGCTTCTGCACTTGACAAAGAGAAGAATATTTTTTTTATCATGACGATCGAGAAGGATGGGATACGAACCATAGTATACAGTACCAAATCCACCATCTCCAAGCTCTCTTGAACGATCAAATTTGTTAGTGGCTTCCTCAAGTTCGGCGCAGCTGAAGACCTGCACCCCAAAATCTGAACTTTCCCTACCGAAGTCCGACTTGGTAGATGGATACGAAGGTATGCTTTTGGTGTAATGATTCCAAGGCAAGGAAAGGAGGCCTCTCATGGAAGGAGAAGAACTAATATCCTTGCTTGCAGTTTGAGAAGACATCAATGCAAGCTTCTGCTTCCTCTTTTGCCTACAATGGAAAATCAACCATCCCAGGCCAACACCGGTAAGAATTGCACCTGCTATGAAAAGACCTGCACACGCACATATTAAGCTTTTCTAGCATTAAACATTTGTGTAAAAAAGCATAACTTCTACACTACTGATGGCAGCGTACCTATACTCCTTTCCGTATTTCGGTTTCCTGCAGCATCAAAGAAATTCACAAAATAAGAGTATGTATAGAACTCTAAGAAACCTCAGGATTATACTACACAGCTATGAACGGAACTGGAAGTTAACCGGCTTATACAGAATAATTGAGATGAAGAGCATCTAACTCTAATAACCAATTTACATAGCAGCAGTAATCAAACAATCAACAAGTTTATAATCTATTCCAGAGTCATTACATACAAATGAATTTTCAAAAAATGGCATTGCTATATACTTATCCCAACTCTGTAACTACAATTCTACTCACATAAACATGTCATTCACAATGATTCAAACAACAACCATAACATTATGTGATGATCTACAGATTCAAACAATTCCACCATAAACATGACCAATCAATGACACAATCTAACTACCTAATTCACCAATTCCAATCAAACACACAGATAAAAGAAACCTAATTACCGTCTGGAGCAGCCTCCGGACTAGGTCCTGGCGGGAGCGTCACAGGAAAAGGACAAACCCTATCGCCGCAAATGCAAATGAGCTGATCTGTAAACCCGCATTGCCCGCCCAAATTGTTGCATTGGGAGCACAATCTCTCATCCCGCACGCTGTAACTAACGTTGAAACCCTGCATCAACGCCTCCCCAAGGCTCAGCGTCGAGTTCGTCAGCCGATCGCCGGCGATCTTCAACATCGGGACATTGACACTAATGTTACAGGTTATGATTTTCAGAATCGGATCGCTGGGAAGTGGTCCGACCCAATAGAACGCGCTCGAGAGATTAGAATCAGTGGAATTGCACTTGATGCGATTGTCTCGCCTGATTCCAAATTCCGTCGTATCTCTCTCGGTCGAATTGAAGACGGATGTGTTGCAGCCGTATACCATAGTGAGTTGCTCGTTTTGGGGGAGAGTGTTGTATGTGAAATAAGAGGCGTTTAGGGTTACGTTGCGGAATTGGGAAGGGCAAGTGTTGTTGTAGAGATCGGAGCGGGCGAGGAGGAGCAATTTCTGAATCTGATCGATTTGGAGGACGCGGAAGGTGCCGGCGAGCTCGGTGGTGTTTCCGGTGCGGCAGGTGAGGGCGAAATCGGGGATTCCGCAGTGGGAGGGACGGTCGCCGCCGTGGAAGGGGAATGTTACGTTGGTGATGGAGCCGCAGGAGAAGGTACGGTCGCAGTTGGGGTAGGTGTCGGGCTGGCAATGCGTCGCCGCGAAGAGGAGGGCGGGGAGAATGAGGAGGAGGAGGGGCATGGCGGCGGTGGAAGAGTGAGAGGGAAGGAGTTGGTGGGTTTAGGCATGGTGGGGAGATATAAGATATTTGAACGTTGAATTCATAAGAATCGGAGCTTAGCTGCCTTTTGTTGACTCTCATGTCGTTTTCGGAATCATAGGGATTTATTTATTGGTAAATTGGCGACTTTCAATTGTATCAAATCAATCTCAATCTTACAGTGCTGCTTTTCATATTGTTATGTTTTTGTATCTAACGAGAATAGGCTGTATATAAGCATGTACGTATATTATATGGTTGTGGGGTTCTAGGCAATATAAAATTATACTACCTCTATTACCTAGACCAATATTTTAAAAACCGGACTGACAAGTGAATTGGTGTCATTACTGGTTTACTGGTTCAACCGGTTCACTGGTTGAACCGAAATACTGTTTTTATCAATAAATATTATAGTATTATACATTTAATAGTTATTATAGAAAACAAGTCTTGTACTAGTATAATAAAATATTTAATGACGTTAAGTTTAAATACAATAATAAATTATAATACACAATATTAAAAACTAGTATTAAACTCTATGTATAATTATAAACTCCTATATTATAAAACATTAGTGATTGTAAAAGTATAATTAAAATATAAGAAATATATTATAATTAACAATTTCTTAAAAGATTATATAAAATTAAAATGAATTATCTTAAAAGAATATAAAATTAAAAAGAATATATTTTTAGTGAATGATAGAATTTTATTAACTTTTTATCAATAAATATAATTAAATATATAAATTATATTGTAAATAAAAAATTTAATATTTATGTATAAATTATATTATACACAAAGATATATGAATAAACATAAATTAAAAACATATATTTAGTAAATACTCCTAGTATATAATCAAATAGTAGTAAACTTTTAATATAATTAATCACATATTCTTAATATACATATATACATATTAAACACGGATTATTAGTTTATATAGATAAAATATTTCGTGTTTAACATATGAAAATAACTTATTTTCAAATTACTACCAATAAGTTCTTGTGGTGTAGTGGTAGAATTGTTGGTAAGTTTACCGGGAGGTCTTGAGTTCGACCCCTATCAAGGCCAAAATTTTAGAATAAAATTTTGAAAAGCATTTGAACCGGTTTCCGGTTCTCGGCCAGACCAGTCCGGCCGGTCGGTTTCGGCGGTTCATGGCGGTTGAACATGTCACTGGTTTTATAGTGCTAACCGGACCGGACCACCGACCGGTTCGCGGTTGAACCGGTCGAACCGGCCGGTCCGATTTTTAAAACATTGCCCTAAATATTGTCTCACTTTGACCCATCACATATTTTAAGAAATATAATGAAAAGTGAGTTGAAAAAGTTAGTGGAACGTGAGTCCTATTTTTATATACTCCCTCCGTCCCACCGAAGATGACTCACTTTCCTTTTTAGTTTGTCTCACCCAAGATGACTTATTACTAAGAGTAGAAACTCCTTTATCTCTACTTTATTTCCTCTCTCTTACTTTACTCTCTCCACCTAACACACAAAATAAAAGTGCATAAAATTCTGTGCAGCCCAAGGAAGGGATCATCTTCCTTGGGACGGAGGGAGTATTAGTTTTTTAATAAAATGTAAATAGAAATAAATTAATATAATATAAGGTCTATTATTAAAAATGGTAAAAAGTTAAAAATGGTAAAAAGTTAAATGAGAATTGAAATAATAAATCAGAAGAGGGACGAAGGTAGTACTAGTCCTAATATATTTGGGTGAAGCAACTACGCAAATGCAAATCCATAATTGATGGGCTCTTCTTTGACTCATTTGCCGACATAGATGTTGCATTGAATATTTGATTTGACGGTCGGTGGTGGGTTGTGGGGCAGGGGAAAATAATCATGAAGAAGGCCTAATGGTGGTGGGCTATCAAATTTATAGGCCATGATTCCATTTTAACTAGAAAATAATCTACAAATAAGAGTTTAGTAGTTAAAACTTAAACGAAGATAGAATAAACAAAGACTTCCATTCTATTTATGGATAGAGGGAGTAGTGTGTAGTGATTATAAAAAGAGAATAAATTAGGAATGAGTATAAAAAGAGAATAAATTAGGAATGAGAAAAAAAAAATTAATGAGAGAGTAAAATATGAGAGAGATAAAATGTTGCTTTTTGTCATAAAAAGAAATGTCTAACCTATAATGGGGGATCCAAAATGAATATGTCTCACTTACGATGGGTACGGAGGGAGTATTAGTTTTATTTTATAGAGTGAACTACGCAAATGGTACCTGGACTATGCATTTTACACGCCAATGGTCCCTGAACTTTAAAAATATCGTAGATAGTCCCTGAACTAAGGGATAATCACATTTTTGATATTTTTCACTTTTTAGTCTTATTCTATACCAAAAATACCCCCAATTTTGGCCTACCACAAACTTTACTTTATATACATCATCCATTTCTTAATTTTAACTTTGATTTTATTTTCACCACATTGAATTTTATATATTTTCAAAAAATTGATATTCAGCTTCAACTTTCGATTCAATCTTTGTTTTTATACTTTTTTTTATTAATCAAATTAATTTGTTTTGGAAGGTTAAATTCTAACTTGCACATTGATATACTAATTAATAGTTTTGTACTCCTACTATATGTTTCATTAATTTTGTATAATGATTAATGCATAATATATCAAAAGTTTGATGATATTTTACAAATAGAATTTTTTATGCTTGATAGGAACATAAGCATTCGCAATTTTGAATGACTGAACATAATACCACAAAATTTTTATTTCACATTATTTCTATATATGTTATGGCTTGAATTGATTTATTTTATTTTCCCACTTAATATGCTCAATGTGGTGAAAATAAAATCAAAGTCAAAATTAAGAAATGGATGATGTAGTATATAAAGTAAAGTTTGTGGTAGGCCAAAATTGGGGGTATTTTTGGTATAGAATAAGACTAAAAAGTGAAAAAATATCAAAAATGTGATTATCCGGATTATCTACGATATTTTTAAAGTTCAGGGACCATTGACGTGCAAAATACATAGTCCATGGACCATTTGCGTAGTTCACTCTATTTTATAATAAAATGTGAGTGATGATGAGTTAGTAGAATTTGTGCACTTTTCATTTTTGTCCCATAAAAATATGTGCACCCTTCATTTTCGTTCGTCCTACAAAAATATGTACATTCTATTTTTGGAAAGCTATATATCAATTTAATAATGTAGCCCACACTATCTATTAACACTACTCTAACTATCATTCTCATCATCTCTCTTACTTTACCAATTTTGTCTTAATTCTCGTGCCATATCCATTGTCCATATTTTTATGGGACGGAGGGAGTAAAAAATAAGTGTGATAAATATTTACAGATGAATTAAAAAGAAAACTAGTAAACTAGTGATAAGTAAGGACAACCGATGGAGTAGTATTTAATATTCATCCTTCAAATATAAGAACAGTATTTTCTAAAATCAAATTTTCAATTAATAATAATAATAATAATAATAGTAAAGAATTTTATAATTTGTAAAAATTTTATTGAATTGTATACTACCCTTGTTTTTAAAAATAGAAACTATTTTCATTTTGAGTGAACTGCACAAAAGGTCCCTAACTTTTCGCTCTGTAACAGCAGAGACCCCTAACATTTAAAAATCTCATCACAGGTATCTAACAAATTATATAATCACAAACCTTGTTTTTTCGGACCATAACACCCTCAGGGCTTGAAAGGGCAAACTCGACCTTTTGTGACGCCGCCACTACATCCCACCTGCTGCATGTACTGTGGATGAGACGTCAATCCTAATTGATGTGACAGAAACATCATGTCTTTCAGCATTCATGCATTACATTATCTAAATGCATGAACCGTACACATGTAGCTGAATAATATTCCGAACATGTGTATTTTAATTGGAAAATTGGCTTAGTAATATACTACTAATTAATTAATTAATTAGTATGTTTATAACTAATTGTTTCACTAAGTAAGAAGTTATAGTAGTTAATCAGTTGTTACCACTTTATTTATTGAATCAATCTGTTTCAAATTAGTATATTCTTCAAATAATTGAATAATGGAGGGATGTATGAATGCATCATTCACTTATAATAGTAGTCCATTACATAATACTATTACTCCTTTTTATTTATATATAGTACTATTTAAAAATGTTAAAATGAATACGAGATATATTTAGTATATATAATGGCTAAGACGAGTCCAATCTATTCTAAAATCTAATGCTTATAAATCAAAATTCCAAGAATATATTCTCCAATAATTTAATTGAAAAAAAAGTCAAATTTGAGAAGTAAAAGAAAGATGGTGATAATTTGTTTGAATTGAGATAAGTACATGCATGTACGAACATTATTGAAGAGTGTCACAGGTTTTCTTCTCAAAGAAAATGTCAAGCCTTAACTATTATGGATTTATGGTTACTCTTCACTAAAAATGGGTAGTTTTAGGCTTTTTGTGCGTTAAATTGGACATATTTTATATGGGTGTAATATGTTTTTTTGGGGGATTAAATTGCTGAAATGCTCATCGTTTTTAATATTTCCTAGTGGTTGCCGACTGGGACATAATATGGCTCATTTGGATAGAAGAATTTCTTTTTATTGCTATTTTTCATAATTTTTTGTTATTTATATTACGAACTATTTTATGTATGGGAGATTATGCTGTGCTTGTCAATCTTTGGCTTTTAAGTATTTTTATTTTATAAAAAATGAGGCAGTTGATTTTGATAATTAATGGAAAAGTTCACAAACATCTCCTCTTCCTATTTTCCCTTTTTTCATTAGATAAGGCTTGCATGATCAAATGGACTTTGAATAGTATTATACTCCATTTAATATATGTAAGGAGACAAATAAAAATAAAATAATGCATTTGTTGACGACTTTTGTGGGGGAAATACATTGCATAGTACAACATGATGTTTTGTTTCAAGAATCGTAATTATACACACCTATCCGAAATTGAAGGGAAAATAAATAAAATTCCAAAGTGATTATAGGCAGTAATTGAAGACGACATAAAGTTCATCGTCTACTTGCTTAAAACAAACATAAACAAACTTTTGTTGATAATGGTAGTCCCTACATTAGGTTGACTATACAAAAATAAATAATAGAATTAAAAATAATGAGAAAATAGTATTATGTTTGAAGAGACATCCCTTACACATCAGACTAGATGTGCAGCATAGGGTGTGCAGAAATGCAGGTTTGGTAGGTAAAGAGACTAAACTGCCCTTCAGCCCATTTGGGTATTTTCGTCCGGAAAATGGCAAAAAACACAAGATTTGTGATTATATATTTTGTTAGATACCTGTGATGTGATTTTTAAATGCTAGGGGTCTCTGCTGTTACAAAGCGAAAAGTTAGGGACCTTTTATGCAGTTCAGTCTTTCATTTTAGTCCATCTCTTAAAATTAAAAACCTTTTATTTTAGGAAATTTTATCTTTCTAATAAGGTGAAATTCATTATCCACTAATAATACTTCAATTATTTATTTTTTCTATTTATCTCTTACTTTATTAATTATATAAAGAATTAAAATTCATAACATTTGAAAGTTTCAATTTTAAAAGTAAAAAAAATAGTGCTATTCTTACAAATATTTAAATATTCAATTTCGTCTCTTTCATTATAGATTCTAGATCCACCACAACGTAAAATCCATATACATGGTTGAGAGATGCTGATTATTTCAATTTCAATTATTTCAATTTATGTTTTATGTTTGTTTATTTTATATTTATAAGTTTATTGTTTCTGAGTTTTTTTTTATAAATTCACAATTATAAAATATTTTAATAGTATGTATAATAATATTACTATTAAAAAAAGTATAAAAATATATCATATACTGTCTCTATTTTTTAGTAGTAGAGTTATTTCATTTTCTGCACTAATTTTAACCTTACTAAGAAAATGTTTTTATTTTGTTGTGGCCTTGTGGTCGACGAGGGGAGGCTAGCAAAGTTGGCAGTGCTGTTAATTTGCTCATTCATTAAATTAGGTTTTCTTATAGTAGTATTATTTTGACTTGGCCTATATATTAATTTGCTCATTAAACTTGATTTACAGTTAAGCTTGATTAATACTCCATATTTTAATTTAATAAATAAAGAAATTTCAAGTTAATCAGTTTGAATTCTTCTTCGATTTCGATTAATTTCTTTAGTAGTTTAATCGCACGAAAACTAGATTATGCTAGAGTACATAATTTGAGAATCATGCGAATTTAAAATTTGTCATATTTGGCCAATTCACAAATCACAATATAGGATACTCTAGGATAGTAGTATATTCTATCTGATTCTTTCAGGAATTTGTCTGTTAGCAGAAAAATAGTATTTATAAGAAATATAATTTGTGTTAATGATATCTATGGAAAATGATTTATGATGATTGCAACTAATATGTTAAAGATACTAAGAAAATATTTTTAGGATTCTGAGCTTATATTATTAGTAACGTTAATGATGATTAAATTATAAATATTTAATATGCACCTTTTCTTCCTAAGTGAAAATAATCATAATAATATTATATTTTGTAATTATTAATATAGTAATAAAATTGTAATAATTTTGTAAAAAGTAATGAAAATGTGTAAGTAATTAAGCTTCTTAAAACTTTGAAAACGAATGCCCTCGAAAAAGTACACAATAAGAGTATTGAAGGTTGTGCACATTTTCTTATTTTCAAAATTCTTACTTGATCAAACAAAAAATCAACTAAACACAAAATTACTTACCCAAGGTAAAATCCATGCCAAATACATATGTCCATCAAAATTTGTGCTCTTTACAATATAAACTATAATTATATATAAAGGCGAAGCCAAAAATTTTATAATAGGGGCCGAATGTTAATAACTCCGATGTATTTTTCATCCTAAGGTTACTGTATTTTTCAATGTCGGTTAAATGATAGTAATAGTCTAATAGATGAAGAGATAATGAAATATTTCAATTTGCGTCTTTATGCTAGTCTATAACAAAAATGTCTAATTTTCCATAAAAGCGCATCTTAATCCTATTAAGTAAATTATACTCCCTCCGTCTGTGAAATGTTATCCAGTTTTTTTATTTCGGTCCGTCCATGAAATATTGTCCACTTTGCTTTTATTCCATTTTTGGTAAATGGGCCCACTTTCCACTAACTCATTACCCTCACATTCTATTACAAAACTAATACTCCACCCGTCCATGAAAAATAGGTCACATTGTGAATGACACAAATTTTAATGTGAAATTGCTAAAGTAAGAGAGAAGGAAAAAATGTAAGAGAGAAGTAGTGTTAGCAGAATGCGGGGTCCATATTATTAGTAAGAGATGGAAAAGAGTAAGAGAGAAATAGTGTTAAGAGTATCCACTATGGTTGAGGTGGGGCGATCTCGGGGCGGTTATAGTGGAGGTGACGTCCGGGGCGGACGAGGAGTGTGGGCGCGGTAGGCGGGCGGCGGACGGGCATGCGGCGACTCCGGGGCGGACGCGGCGGATAGGCGGGGCTCCTATAGTGGCGCGGTGTCCGGCGCGGCTATAGCCCCCCGTTTTTTTTAATTTAATTTAATTCACCTATAAATACACCTCATTCCATTAATTATTTTCACACCATTCCAACTCTTCATCACTCAAAATTTCTCTCACTAGAATTTGTGGTCAGAAATGGACAATTTGTGGAGATACACGTGGAATGCTCTGATTCAACAGGTGCAATTACCTCGTATACTTGATTGAAACTAAAATGAAAATTAATTATAAAATTTGGGGCTATTGTAAGTGTCCACCATAGTGGCGGAAACAAAATTTTGGAGCTATGAACAAAAAAAAAATGGGGCTATGGACAAAAACTGGGGCGGGGCTATTGGGGTGTCCGCCTTATAGTGGACACCCTTAGTAGAATGTGCAGTTCATAACTTCATATTATTAGTAAGAGAGGGGGAAAAAAGTAAGAGAGAAGTTGTTGAAAACATACCCTATTTAAACATGCTCTATTTTTTGTGTAGAACCAAAAATGACAAATGTGCTCTATTTTTCATGGACAGGAGGGATAAATGTGGGGTCTACATTCCACTAACTTTTTCCAGTCACTTTTCTTCACATATCTTAAAACCTGTGTCGAGTCAAACATGGATAACATTTTGCGGACGAAGGGGGTACAAGGCGATCAATATTAAAATCTTCTAGTTAAAAATATTCATAAAACCATAACAGTGTTTGCAAAAATCAGTGTCAAAATTGAAACTACGATTTAAGTTCAACTGAAAAGAGAGAGTGATCATAGGACTAGGAGTATATAAATATAGTTAGCAAACTTGCATTGGCAATAGAAGATGAACAATAAGAGAAAAGTGAAAAGTGAATTTTCATTACCAAACTGCAACTTGGATTGTAACAGTGATGTGAGCAAAAGTGAGAAGGCAACCCAAGCCAACCCCATGCATGATACCCGTGTCGCCCCAACCACACAACATACACATAGCAACAAACATATTATCTCTATCACAAGTTGGCAATTCCCTGCACCTTCGTCTCCAACACCTCCGAGCATATCTTCCCCATCATATGGTAGAACGCCGTCAGATCCGACAACTGCTCCACCGACATCTTCCCTATCACATTCCTCGCCTGCTTCTCCCTCTCCTCGCTCAGCCTCAGCCTCTCCAGGTACGACGACGCATTCCTCACCGTCGCCCCCATCTGCTTCAGCCTCGTCTCCTGCTGCACGCTCAACGCCCTATTCGACTGCATCCAATTTTTCCAATATCGTGTCAAGTTAGTTAAGTATAAAGACAATGAGACAGTCTAAAAAGGTATACGACTCAACTACAATGCAGTATACCTCGAGAAACTCTGCTCCGGCCTCGAGGTCTGATTCCTTGGCCCCACCCCCACCTTGATACAAGTTCCTTGCAAGTGAAAAGCTCCTCACAATAATATTCATTTTCTTCTCCATCTCCACATCAAGCTTAGGAGAACTTGTCATGCTATTCAGCTTCTTCTGATAAGCCAAAACCGCCTTCGCAAACTCCTACAAAAGCAACACTTTTTCACTCAACCAAATCATCATACATACAAACAATCAACACAACTAGAAGTAGTAGAAGAAAACACACACCTTATAAGCAAAAGGGCAGCCAGGGTAGTCGAATTCATCGGAATCCGGCTTCCTCATCCTCTCGGGATGAAACTGCAGCCCCATTATAAACTTCCCATCCTCCGGATTATAAGCATCCGGATCGTAAAACCCTTCGATCAAGCCATCCGGAGCAAACGCCATTGGCACGAACCTCTGCGCCAGCTTCTTCACCCCTTGATGGTGGTAGCTATTCACCCAAATCTCCTTCTCACCATCACCATCACCATCACCATCCAAAGAGTCACTAAACCATTGATGCAGAGGGGTTCCGTCCACGATCCTCACCGGATGGCGGTGGCCGTCGTAGTTGTCATAGTCCATGTGCACAACCCTCTCCTCCTGCGCCACATTTCTCGACACTTCCTTCCCAATGTCTTGATACAAGGTGCCGCCGCAGGCAACGTTGAGGATCTGCGATCCCCGGCAGATTCCCAAGTAGGGAATGTTCCTCTCGAGGCAGAGCTTGGCTAATCCGAGCTCGATTGCGTCCTTCTCTTTGTCAACAGCGGTGTCGCTGGTGTGTAGTCTCCGGATTTCCTCCAATTCCTCGGGGGAGAGGTTGGAGGCGTCGGCTTCGTAGTGAGAGGGATCGATGTCTTCGCCTTCGCAGAGGAGGACGCCATGGATGGGCTCGAAACTATCCAGAAGCATGTTCACCCCCGTCACTCGCGGCACGATCACCGGAACCGCGCCATAGCTCACTATCAGATCTAGATGGTATTCCCCTGCGTTTTGGGGAAAAAATTGAAATTCAGAAAATTCATTCCGCCCTAATTTTGATTTCAATTTCGATTTTCCAGAATGCTGAATTGAAGAAAATGTGCATGCATGTCATACGATTCGAGAATCGGAGAAGCGGATTCATACCGACGAAATCGACGAACTTGTTTTTACGAACGCTGCGTCTGGAGACGATGAGAACGCGAGGCAAGATCACAGAGAGATCAGCAGCAGCCATGCGCAGAAGGAAAATACGCCGAGCAAAATCAAATCGAGAGAATATGAGAGAGAGAGAAGATTTTGTAAAAATCAGAAAAGGTGCGGATTTGAATTTAATTTAGGAGAAGAAGAAGGCGATAGTGATGAGTGGAGAATTGGAGGCGGTATTTAGGGAGGAGCGAATTGCGATGCTATTCAAACGGTAAGTCGGACACGTGGCAAGAGGCGGCGAAATGAAATCGGTTGCGACTGAGGTGGGTCAATCTGAGGCGATACTGACCTGGATTATATATGGATTAAATTAAATGCTAATTTGGTGGAGGTCTTATCTACAATTATACTCCACAACGATATTCGCTTTTATTTTTTCTTTCCTTAGTTAGCAATAACATTGCATGCATATGGATCTAGACACATTTTCGTTTCGTCACCACTTAAAACCTGTTTCTTATTTTACTTTTTTTTTCTTTCTATTTTACGTATTTTTCGTAATTTATTATGACATGCTTTTTCTATGGGACACGTGATCAACAGGTTTGACTTTCGTAGGGGCAATAGGATTATGTTATATGCCTTTGTTTTTTTTATTAAATGTAACTTTGATTATTTTTCATAAAATGGCAGTAGTAGTAGTAGTACAGTACTACCTACGTGCCTCACATGTTATTCGTGTTATTTCATTTCGAAACATGATTTAAGAAATTGGTTTAATGGCTAAGTAAATAAGATAATAAAGTATAAAAATGAAGAACTAGTCAATTGGGTTGATATCGACAAACGTTTGATATTATACAATTAAATTTGATTTATATAATAAAAAACTATCATATATAATTAAAATATGTTATTATATGATTAAACCTGATGTTTAATTTAATTAAAGTATAAAAACCTGATTTACATAGTAAAACTTTAATATACTTGGTTATACATGATTTACCCAATAAAAACTTAAATTACATGATTTAAACGCGTTTTTCACAAATCTAGAGAATAAATTAAAATATATTTTTTTAAAAAATTATAGAATAATACTCCAAAATCAACCCAAAGTTTATTAGGTAAAATTTGACCCAAACTTATTATTTTTATGCTTATTGACGTCAAGTTTTCATGTGTCAAACCTCCATCTTTGTCCCGATATATACTTAAAAATGGTAGAGATTGACAAAACATAATAATAAGATTGAGTATTTCAAAGATAACATAATCAAATAAATTTAAGAATAATCACATTAAAGTAAATGATGAATTACTATTGGATTATCCTTTTATCAATTCACCATATCAATCAAAGCAAACTCCCACTTATAAGCCAAGGTTGAAACCACCCTCGGTTGAATTTCGCCATGTTGATATTCTCTCCCTTATTCGCTCTCTTCTAATATATTTATAATTTTAAAATTATAACTATTTTCATTTTGTTCAGTCCCTTAAAATTATAAATTTTTATTTTAAAAAATATCGTTCTATGTAATAAAATGAGATTGATTATCCATTAACAATACTCAAATTATTTGTTTTAATCTCTCTTTATATTATAATTGTACATTAAAATTTGTAATTTCAAAAGTTTTAATTTTTAAAGGATAATTACATTTGAATTTATACGCAGTACATCAAATTCGAATTTATTTTTTAGTATTAGACTCCTATTTGTGCTTGAAACAAACTGCAAATTCTTGATATGGTTAATGGTATTATGGTATATTATATATCATACTTATCCTTGAGCAAATAATTTATTCCATAAACAGTCGGAAACCACCGATTTTGGCATGCGGTTAGCATATACTATATCCGAGTTAATTATTCCAAATATATAATTAGCCATGCTAATGGCAATTCACGTTGGTCAAGAAGGATGAGTTGTACCGATATATCCAAATTCAAAGAGAATTAAGTATGATGAAGATATTGTATTATAACGTAATGATAACATTTTCAAATATTTTCTCTTGATAGAAACATTTTTAATTATAGACCAAAACTGTTTGGATACGTTTATCTACTAATTAATCAAAGTGTATGATAATTACGAACTTCTTAATTTGATATACGCAACTAAATATACAGGATTAGATGAAATGAAGGAGCCATGTGCATATGATTTGGATTAGGATGATTACCAACGAATTAAACTTTAATTATATCCCCAAATAGAAACAAATCATTGTTGATGAATGTTTCATATAAAAACATGACATTATTAATACGACGAAATGATACTACAATTATGCCCTTTCAAATAAAGCATCATTGCTTTTAGTCAAATTAAAAGAGGATTTCTAATTTGTCACACATTAAAGATTGATAAAGTATTTTAGGTAGCATAGGGATGAAAGTGAGAGGATCCTCGCGTTACACATTTTTTAACGTTTAAAACGTAGGCCTTGAGGTGCACGAAGATGCAAATAATTCAAATTAGTACGCATTTTAATAAATATAAGAGCACGTTTTATTAAACATATGATGCCAACATTTATAATTGAGACAAGGGACAGTTGAGAAAGCTTCTTATTCGACAATTACTTCTGTTAATTTCATAAATAATTACGAAACTAATACTACTATTTTACTATCAAACTAGTTATTAAGCTTTAATTTGTTTCGAAACGAGCATTTTATTTTATACTTTATATCATTTAATAGTTTAATTTGGTTTTCTTAATTATTTTTTCTAAATGAAAATTAAATGCCGGCTAACTATTTCTATTTAAGCTAAAAATCTATTAAATTATTTGCCATATCACGTATAAATTACCAAAGTTACTTTTACCATTCCCTTTACTTCAAAGAGCAGTACGTAAATGTGAAAATTGCTTATCAAGAGAGAATATCAAAATTTTACCAAGCAAAGCCAGAACCGAATAACGTGATTGACGAAAATGGAACACGGTAACCGTCTCATTAAAGGAATGGTAAAACTAGTCCATTTTTTGAGGACGAATGTAGTAGGAGTATAAAATTAATACTCCCCGTTTCTTATAAATAGGAACTTTAGAAACAGCACGAGTTTTAATGCAAAATTAGTAAAGTAAGAGAAAATGTAGAGAAAAAATAGGTAAAGTAAGAGACTCTACCCTATTTTAATATATATATGGGTGCGTTAAAATGACAACACCTCTTAAATACCACCATTTCTAGCCAATCATTTGTACATGTGGACGAATAATCAGCTGCCATGTGGCAATCATAAAAAATGCTCAAGGGTAAATTTTCTCGGTTAACAATATCCAATACACAATACAACAATTTTTCTAAGCCAGCAATATCCAATACGCTAGACAACAATCTATAGATTGGTGTCTAGCGTTTATACTATTGCAGTGTAACGTTTATAACATTGCAGGCTACGTGATGTCACAGTGTCACTTTAAGAGGTGTTATCATGTCACTTTAAGAGGGGTTGTCATTTTAACACAAACCCCTCTCTCTATATATATATGCTAATTTTGACAATGGGCCGTGCATTGCACGGGTGAGACACTAGTTGTGGATAGCTAAATCTCGCACCATGGATAAATGTCCCTGTGAAAATTGAAATCCATGATCTCGAATTTTTTCTCTCATCTACACGTTTCTCCTCATTCCTCAATCCTTGCAACTTCACAAGATCTAATGATAATACTGGAACTGAAATCTGAAATTTTAACATACCTCCCAGAAAATTTGATGAAGAAGATGAATTGTCAAATGGGCTTAACTTATTATTTTTCTGCTAGGCCTTTAATTAATTTAGTTGGGCCATTTTATCTTTAGATTATTTTAGAGAAAAAAAGAGCATTTTCGAGCCCAACTTTAAACCCCGTATCATAAAGAGCTGTACGATTGTATATTGTTAATTTGTGTGTAGGTAATGAGAAATTCCTAATTTTAACCAATTTTGCTCTCTTCTTTTAAATTACTTTTTTTCCTTTCCATTTTATTTTCATTTTTTTAATCAAGTGGGGGACTCTTGTCACCAAATTTTTATTCTTTAAAGAATATAAAGACTTCTATTTCTTAATTTTCAATATTGGGCCAATAATTTAAATCCATCTAATCTTCAATTCCATAGGTTTTGTTATTTAAATTATTTTCAGTTATTATGAACTTTAACCTAATAAAGTATTGTATTAACATTTGTTCCATACTTAAACACTTAAGAACAAGACACTATAAATTATATTTCTTTCAAATTTGCAAAACTAAATTAATTTCAATTATTTCCGAAACAGACTGCAAAATAATGTCATTGCTATGCCATGTTGTTTATGATGAAATTTGGCCATCAAAAGGAGCAAATTTGTCATTTATTATTTTAAAATTTTAATTTTCATATAATTTATACTTTTAAGTTTTAAGGACTTGTGCACCACTTATAGATAACGAGTTTCATTGTTTTGCAGGAAGTTTTGATATTATTAATAAATTTAGAATTCAAGAAAGTAAGATTTCGGGGTTTTTCTATTAGTTCGGTCATTTTTATAGCACGTTCGTGGAGCTGAAACTTTTGTACATGTCACATGCTAGATGAGTGTCGTTAACTCGTGATTGAAAGGTCTCAAGTTCATCTTCCCCGGCCTCAGAATTTGTATTTGTCTACTGGTATGGAGTGAAGTTGCAAACAAATAGTATTGCTTTACCATCCACAGAGTTTGTGTATGTATATCATCACATGTAATTGGAACTTATTATTTTCTTGATGAAAACACTACCAGACTTTTGTCTATTGACATACAATTTGAGATGATAGATAAAAATGAATCCAAGCGTAATGGAGAAATATAGTAGTATGTGCGTGGATTTAAAAGGTGAAACAAAACATCTGAATATACTATAATTCATCATCATTCATTGTTATTATTATTATTATTATTATTATTATTATTATTATAAGTAAAGAAGGAATCAGAGTGAAGTTGATGCCCCTTACATATGATATGGAAAATAGGAAAATCAGCAAGTGGTGGGAATGGTGACGTTGCAGACGGAGGTAAATTTGGCGGCATTGGAAGAGAGGAGGAATTGCTTATACTGTGGGTCCCTGATGTATGTGCAGAAGCAGGGCTGCTGCACCCTCAGCTTCCTGCAGCATTCCGCCGACGGCCGAGACCCAAAAATTACCGTCCACGCGCACGACGCCAGCTCTGACGGGTTGCACACCACGCCTGGCGGCGGAGCGGCCACCGTCGTCTCCTGCACCACCACTGCCATCACAACCACCGCAAACAAGGCCGCAACACCCTTCTTCATCTTAAATACTACTACTATCTATGTATGTATGTTGAGAAATGTGTATTTTATTTTTTGAGTGGGGAGAAATATAACGGTATTTATAGGAGTGGGAATTGGAATTGGCATTTACTTTTGTGGACTAATTCACCTGCCTATGTACGTAGTCAATTAAATTTCTGAACATAACTGTTATAATTAACTAAATCAATTTTTGAGGATGACAAATTAACTAAATCAATTTAAGGAGTAGTACTACACGTTCTAATTTGTGGTTTTAGTCATTCAAATTTCAATTGCTTCGGCGTGTTTACAATTTATTGTACCAGAATTGTGATTTATGTGTATTAAATATAATCACGTGAATCTTAGTACCAACTACCAATTAAGGGTTTTCGTAGTATTATTGTTTTGTATAGTTTTTATTCAAAAACGAAACTATGCAAATCATACTAGAACTGCATTATGATGAATTAACTGAAGCAATTATGTCATATTCTGAAAGTCCAAACTATTGATTTCTACTCTCTTTTTTTTTTGTCAGTACATACAGAATCAAGGTTTGCCAACCCTAGCTAGTCATTTTTGCTGCATGTGTACATCATTTAATATGAAGGAGGAAGCTGGAACTTTGCGCATGTCAAAACCTAAATGATCAGTGTCTTGATTGAAAGGTCTCAAGTTCGGCTTCTCCGACCGTGAATGCTTGTATTTATCAACTGGTATAGACCATAGAGTGAAGCCGCAAACTTGCTTTGCCCTCCAAAGTGTGTGTGTGTGTGTATACACATATATATCATCACATGTAATTGGAACTTGATTATATATTTGATAATGATAATACTGCCAGACTTTTGTGTTCCTTTACTTAATTATACAGTGTCAAACATTTGGTCAGGCAAATTCATTTATACCTGAATTTTCTGTTAAATGCAATACTGAAAAATTCTATTGTCTACATAAAAATTATACGATATGATATGTAGTGACATTCTTATGTTTTAAATGAAATTTTACAATATATATACTCAAAAAAATCATTTAAAGATCAAGATACTCCAACCCCGACTCATACTCATACCCATACGCATCCCTAATTTCTCCTATCAACTGATGGAGTAAACTCTCCAAATGCAAAAATAATGTATTTCCAAATTAACATTTACATGGATTTTGTAATAATGTTATTGTAATGCCCAAACGGAACTATATAACTACATTTTGTTATAAATTAATCGAAACAATTATGTCATATTCTCAAAGTCCAATTTCATTGAATTCTACACTTTTTAATACTAATACTAGTTATTGTTATGCGGTTTGCCAACTTTATATAGACAAACAATAGTATTTTACTATTTCGGTATATAAACACGTGCGGAGTCAACTTCTGGCTTTGCCAACCCTAGTAACAAGCAATATTTAAATGTCTTGACATTTGACAATTATCTATTATGTCTCCCTTTATAAAGTGTTAAAGTATCGGTAGAATCGATATATTATTTCTGAATGAATTTACATTATACACATAGCGTCAATATATAGGGCTAAGGACTCATCTATATGGTAAACCTAATTAACATAATTACATTGATTCCAAATCTCCTATACTTGGTAAATATTGATTCTCGTATATCTTTTCCCTGATTCGGTGCAATCTTCTCCAACACTCCCCCTCAAGTTAAGCGACGGGGTTACCGATGCTCAACTTGCACAATACTTCCCGAAATAGTTTCGAGTTCACTGCCTTTGTAAGGATGTCCGCCAACTGATCTTCGGACTTGACAAATGGCATCTCCACTATCTTTGCTTCAATGTTCTCCTTTATGAAGTGTCTGTCAACTTCAACATGTTTGGTTCGATCATGCTGAACCGGGTTCTCAGAAATGCTGATGGCTGCCTTGTTATCGCAAAACAATTTGCAGGTCTTCGATGAGTCCAGGCCCAATTCTTTCATAATCCTCCTTAGCCATAGTAGTTCGGTCAATCCACTTTTGATTCCGCGAAACTCTGCCTCCGCGCTAGAGAGTGCTACCACCTTCTGTTTCTTACTTCTCCATGTCACAAGATTACCTCCAATAAAGGTGAAGTATCCTGCGGTTGACTTCCTATCATTCGGATTTCCTGCCCAATCCGCATCAGTAAACCCATGTATCTCCAAGTTCCCGTGTTTTTCAAACAGAAGTCCATGATCTGCCGTCCCCTTTAAGTATCGGACGATTCTTAATGCTGCATCCCAGTGCTCTTCTTGTGGTGCATGCATAAACTGACTTACAACACCCACAGCATAAGCAATATCTGGCCTAGTGTGTGATAGATAAATCAATTTTCCAACCAACCTCTGATATCTCCCCCTGTCGGCAAGTCTTGCGTTTTCCTTCATTTGTAACCCATGATTTTGGACCATTGGAGTGTCCGCGGGTTTACAGTCCACCATTCCCACTTCTGCCAATAGGTCGAGGACGTACTTTCTCTGATTTATGAAGATCCCCTTCTTCGATCTTAGCACTTCTATCCCCAGGAAGTATTTAAGGAGTCCTAGATCCTTCATCTCGAATTCATTGAACAAGTTCTTCCTTAGCTCGATCATTTCTTCTGTATCATCTCCAGTGATAATCATGTCATCTACATATATGATTAGACACGTAATTTTACCTCATTTCTTCTTAATGAACAATGTGTGATCGGAATTACTCAGCTTATATCCATACTTCTTCATCACCTCCGTGAATCTCCCGAACCATGCCCTTGGAGACTGCTTGAGCCCGTATAATGTCTTTTTCAGTTGGCACACCTCTCCATCTTGGAACTCACTAGCAAAGCCTGGTGGGGGTTCCATGAAGACTGGCTTTGGTAGCTCCCCGTGCAAGAAGGCATTAGTCACGTCGAACTGGTGAAGTGGCCAATCCTTGTTGGCGGCGATTGAGAACAAGACCCTCACAGTATTAATTTTCGCCACAGGTGAAAATGTTTCATCATAATCGATTCCATAGGTTTGAGTGTACCCTTTAGCCACAAGTCTGGCCTTGTACCTTTCCACCGTGCCATCTGGTCTATGTTTTATAGTGAACACCCATCTGCACCCGACTGTCCTTACTCCTTCAGGCAACTTGCCTTTCACCCATGTATTGTTCCTTATTAGTGCCCTCATTTCAGTAAGCATAGCATCCCTCCAATGTTTATGTTTCATTGCTTCCTCTGCCGATTGTGGAATTTCCTCTTCCTCATACAGTGCGGCTTCGAAAGCTCGTGCCATTTTAGCCAAATTCCCTTGCACAAAATTTGCTACTCCATAACGGCTCTTCTTCCCAATCTTCTCAGGGGAGTATCTCTTTGGTGGTATTCCTCTTGTAGTCCGATGAGGGAGAACATACCCTCCAGTATCACTGTCAATCGTATTATCTTCTTCGGGGAAATCTGGACTCAAGGGGTTAGGAGAAACTGTATTCTCACTAGGATCGGGTTCAGGAATTACCTCGGATATCATCGAAGGAGGATCCGGGGATGGCGGATGAGATGACTCTTGTGGTGAGACTTGCTCGGCGGCAATAACAACTGGTTCTGTTGGATCCTCAATCGAAGAGTTTGGAAGTGGCACAACCCAACTTAGATAGTCTGGTGAACTACCTGGATCACTCTCCCCCTGACTACTAAGGTGGGTGTGGTAAAAGAATTCGGTTTCTAGGAAGTTACAGTTCATGGTAGTAATGACCTTTTTGGTGAGAGGGTCAAAACATCGGTATCCCTTCTGGTTTATCCCATACCCGACAAAGGCACATTTTGTTGCACAAGGTGATAGTTTGGTTCTCTCGTGTTTCGGGATATGGACATAAACGGTGCACCCAAAGACTTTAGGTGAAAGGTTCAGGTGTTGGGGAATTTTGGTCATTTTGGAGAGGGTATCGAGCGGGGTTTTTTTGTTGAGGATTTTGGTAGGGAGACGGTTCATGAGATAGACAGAGGTGGCTATAGCTTCAGGCCAGAAATGTTTGGGTACCTTGGATTCGATCATGAGAGCCCGGGTGATTTCAAGGATAACTCTGTTCTTTCTCTCGGCTACCCCATTTTGTTCGGGTGTGTAGGCACAGGATGTTTGATGGATCATTCCCTTATCCTTACAAAATTGGGCCATAGAACTGTTAACAAACTCCCTCCCATTATCGGACCTAAGGGTTTTGATAGTGGTGTGAAACTGGGTTTGGATCATTTTATAGAATAAGACAAATTTTTCCACAACTTCAGATTTATGTTTCAAAAAGTATATCCAAGTCATTCTAGTGCAATCATCCACGAATAGCACAAAATATCGAAAATTGCCCCCACCAACAATTGGTGCAGGGCCCCACACATCAGCATGTATTAAGGAAAAAATAGAATTCATACGGGTGTTGGTAAGCTTAAAAGACTGTCTATGGCTCTTGGCCAAAACACATGTTTCACATGAAAAATCGGTAGGAATAGAAATGTTTGGAAAAAGAAGTTTAAAGTAACCAGGAGAGGGGTGCCCTAGTCTTCGGTGCCACAGCCAAATTTCTTGTTTCGTGGTTCCGTGAGCCAGCATCGCATTGCCATGTTGAGCTATCTCATCCACGTAGTAAAGTCCTTGTTTCTCAGTGCCACGCCCAAGAATCCTCGTCTGAATATCCTGTAATATACAGAAAGTGGGGTGCATCAGAAGTGTACAATTCAAGTCTCTAGTCACACGACTTATGGACATCAATCTCTGAGATAGCGTAGGAACATGTAGACAATTTGACAAACATAGAGTAGGAGATATATTGATAGTTCCCGACCCAACAACAGTAATCAACTCCCCATTTGCAGTTCTAATAAATGTATCAGCAATTTCACCATAGCTACTAAAATCATTTCTATCCGGGGTCATAGTATCTGTGGCTCCACAGTAAAAAATCCAACCCTTATTGCTCGTTCTGTCATTATTATAAACATGAAATGCAGCGGAAATAGTTTCTAACGGTGCAAAGGGGTTGTTTGACACAAAACTGCAAATATTTGGGCTTTTTCGAGAATTTTCCATATTCTGGGGCCGTGTTTGATAACCCATAGGATCTGGGGGTCTAAATGAAATATCATGGGGTCCAATTTGTAATAAACATTTCTTCTTGGGGTCAAAAGTAGAGTAGGAAAAAATACAAGGGTTTGGTTTTAAACCAAACCCTTTACCTTCATAGACGGCGCCGCTCGTCTTCCTCGGCTCCTCCGCCCTCTCGGCGAAATTGCCGACTTTACGAACGCCGTCGCCGCCGGTCGAAGCTCCAGCCGACGATTTCCCTTGGCCAGTCGCCGTTTCCCTATTTCCGGCACCAATTCGAGCGGGATGCCCCTCCTCATCTACGCTGACCGCGAGCTTTGCTTGAGCTCTCTCATTCTGTTTCTCCTCCCACCACTTCGGATATCCGATTAGAAGGAAGCATTCCCCCCGGGAGTGTCTCGGTTTCCCACAATGAGAACAGATTAGCCGGGATTTGTCTGGCCTGCTTCCCGGTCGGCGAGTGGTCGTGGTGGGTCGTGGTGGTCCGCGCGAGTTGGGGCGTTGGCTCTGGGCAGCGAGGCCGTGCCCAATTCCTCCTCCTGTCGACGAATCGGCTGCTCTGCCGTCGTCGTCTCCGGTGGGTGGGGGGCTGTGTTGATACTCCTCCGGGCAGCCTCCCTCTTTACCCAACCGTAGGCCTCTCGGCCTCCTATCTTGACTTTCGTCAATCTGGACCAGATCGGGTAGTCCTTTCCGTTCAGTTTGAACGCGACAGTAACGTTCTTGCTGTTCCTTAACTTTGTTGGTGTTTCCAGATCCGTTTTTGTATCCTTCTCGGTGTCTGACATCGTTTCTGATGTAGGGTTCGATTTCTGTGGTTGATTTGGCTATGATGATATTGTTCTGAGCCAAGATCATTCCTGCTCTGAGGCCATGTTAAAGTATCGGTAGAATCGATATATTATTTCTGAATGAATTTACATTATACACATAGCGTCAATATATAGGGCTAAGGACTCATCTATATGGTAAACCTAATTAACATAATTACATTGATTCCAAATCTTCTATACTTGGTAAAGATTGATTCTCGTATATCTTTTCCCTGATTCGGTGCAATCTTCTCCAACCGATTGAAAAAAAATTGAGCCGATTGTCCAATCGAATAGAAAAAAGTCCACCCCCTCCAAGGTTCACCTTGAAGGGTTCGAGGGAGGGTGTTGGCAATTGAAACTAAAAATATATAACATATAACTGTCACACATCGGTGTCAAGAGAAAACTGAAACTAGTATATAAGTCTCATGGGCCCCTCCTCCTATCACCAATTGGTTTTAGGATGGAACCCATGGATTTCTATCATGGTATCAGAGCGGGTCACCGATTGTGGGCTAAAATTGACTGACCCAGCAGTATAACTGGGCTGAAACCGAAAAAATGACTGACCCAGCAGTATAACTGGGCTGAAAATTTGGGCCAGTGGTCCAACCGATCGGAAAAAAATTGGACAGATTGTCCAATCGATCATAAAAAAGTCAACCCCTCCAAGATTCACCTTGAAGGGTTTGAGGGAGGGTGTTGGCAATTGAAACATAAAAATGAACATAAAAAAATATCACACATCGGTGTACACAAAGAGCTTAATCCACTATATAAGTCTCATGGGCCTCTCCTCCTATCACCAATTGGTTTTAGGATGGAACCCATGGATTTCTATCATAAAGTCGTGTTAAAACAATGGACGTAAAAGGATTTCAGTAATGAGCAGGCATGAATATGGATCAAAATTCATAATTAATTATGTATATTGAGCAATTAACCATAATTCATAAAGCACTTGTTGCGTTGGTTTGTCCTCTACGATTGTCGCGTGTTTCACAACTATTGTGGTCTACGCTTTCTGGTACAAACGTTTCTGCGTATGAAAGCTAGAAAATGTGTCTACATATAATTTCACTAGTGACGTGGGCTTTAATTTGTCCAGAAGAATCAGTAGGTTAATTTTTCATATGGGCCCTAGCCATTGGGCCCATCATATATTGCATCAAATAATTCAATAATGGCCCAACAATCGAAGCGTAAATGTTATGCTCGGTTCATGTCAAAATATGTCAATGTTTAAAAGTAGAAATCGTAATAAAATCGTATCATCATATCCTTAGGTTTCTTAAAGATGGTGACGATCCATCCACCAAAATTATATTCAAGTAGTAATGTCTGGCATTCTCGAATGAATGTTATGAAACGTAATACAATTTCTTTACATAGTAACGTTTAACCAACAAAATGGCTCAATTATTTCGCTGGCATATTGAGATTTTGGATTAAATTCGACGACCTTCGAAATATAGAATAATATAGGATGGAGGCATGCTATTATTTTTTAGAATAAGAGTTTTTAGCTTTTTCGCTCTCCTTCTCTTATTTCTTTCCAGTCATAAAATATGTGAATGACTAAATTACCCCATACGAGATTTAAAATTAGGTATTCTGCCAATTCAACATATCTGTAAATAGTTAATTGCTTAGTTGCGATTGATGAAAGAATTAGAGAGAAAAGAAGGTGTGATCAGCTCAATCAAGCTGATGAAGCTTCAGCAGCCGTCCGATGATAAGACGGGGAGGATTAAATCTTAGTAGTAGGATTTGAAGTTGTTAATAGTCGTTAGTTTGTTTTAAACGGTAGATAGTAATAGTTGGGAGCTAAGTTGTCTCTTCCAAGTTTTTCCCCAATTTTCAATCATGTAATTTCTCTTCCAAGATTCAATAATACTTTTCCCAATTCCGTTCAAGATCTTATTCTTCGGTGTCATCTCCAATCAACGCAAACAAGTGGCGCCATTTGTGGGAAACACACTTCAAAAGCTCCCATTGATTATGTGCATTGTGATTTGTGGGGGCCTTCCCCGATCTTATCTGTTGGAGGGGGAAGTATTATATGACAGTGATAGATGACTATTCTAGGAAGGTCTGGGTCTATATACTTAAGGAGAAGTCAGGGGCTTTTTCAAAATTCAAGAAATGGTGTCTAACTGTTGAAAAAGAGAAAAGGTTGTCTTGTGAAATGCTCGAGAACCGACAATGGCTTAGAGTTTCTATCTAAAGAGTTTGAAAGCTTTTGTCAGTCTAAGGGCATTAAGAGACATAGAACCGTTCCCTTAAACCCCAACAGAATGGGGTTGCAGAGAGAGCTATAGAACTATCCTGGAACGGGTAAGGTGTATGTTGTTTACTTCTGGTATGGAGAAAATATTATGGGCAGAAGTTGTGTCTACTACTGTTATATTATTGAATAAATGCCCTTCTTCAAATATTGATGGTGATACTCCAGATTTAAGATGGTATGGAGGTTATAGGGATTACTCACATCTTAAAAATTTTGGTTGCAAAGGATATGCATATACGAAGCAGACCAAGTTGGATGCAATAGCTCTAAGGTGTGTAATGTTGGGATATCAGACAGGGGTGAAAGGCTATAAGCTCTGGTGTGTGGAGCCTGGGATGCAAAAAAGTGATTGTTAGGAGATGTTGTATTTACAGAAACTGAGTTACCTTTTAAGAAGGCAAAGAAGCCCACTGAGAGTTCTCAAACTAGTTCTGGATTTGAGGTTGAGGGCCAAGGGCCGGCTGATGCTTCATCATCTGACATTTCTGATGAAGATCAACTAGAGAGTGAAGCTGGACAACCTTTGTTAAGGGACTAACAACTAGCACGAGACAGAACTAGAAGGAAGAATGTAAAGCCACCTATCAGATATGCTGACTCAGAAATGTTGTATTTTGCTTTGTGTGTGGCAGAGGAAATAGAATTCTCAGAGCCTGGATCATACAAGGAGGCAATGAATTTCAAGGAAAGAGATAAGTGGTTAAAGGCAATGATTAATAAGATTGATTCTCTCATCAAGAATGAGACCTGGATTCTGGTAGATAAGGTAGAGGGCAGGAAGTTGGTAAGCTGTAAATGGCTTTTCAAGAAGAAAACTGAGTTTGCTGACAATGAGCATATAAGGTTTAAGGCAAGATTGGTATCCCGAGGATTCACACAAGAGCATGGTGTTGACTATAATGGAGTGTTCTCACCTGTAGTCAAGCACACTTCAATTAGAATCCTGCTTGCTGTTGTAGCAAAAATGAACTGGGAACTTGAGCAATTGGATGTGAAAACAACATTCTTGCATGGAGATTTGGAGGAGACAATTTATATGTCTCAGCCTAAAGGGTTTATCAAGCCTGGGATGGAAAACAATGGTCTTCTTAAGCAGGCCAGCAGACAATGGCACAAAAAATTTGATGACCATGTGTTGAGAAATGAATTTGTGAGGCCTAAATATGATGAGTGAGTGTATATAAAGAAGAGAAAGGGAGTTGTTATTTCTTACTTGCTGCTATACGTTGATGATATGTTGGTGGCAGGAGCATCAAAGCAAGAGGTCAAGAAGGTGAAGGATGATCTGGGTTCAACCTTTGACATAAAGGATTTAGGTGGAGCTAAACGGATCTTGGGTATGAACATAGTCAGGAACATGGAAAAGAAAGAGATATGGCTAAATCAAACCGACAATGTTTCCAAAATCATCAAAAGGTTCAGAATGGGAGACTCTAAAGCAACAGGAACTCCAATGGCTCAGCATTTCAGGTTATCAATGGAGCAAACACCAAAGACTGAAAAGGAAAGGCTAGAAATGCAAGCTACCTCATATGCAAATATTATTGGGAGTGTGATGTATGCAATGATTGGGACCCAGTGGCGGATCCAAGAATTTTCGTTCGGGGGGTGCGATATATAACTATAATCATTCGAAGCATCAAAATCTGACCAATTGTTTTTATTTAATTTAATTTGTTTTCTCACTCAAAATGTATAATTTTATTTTTATTATTAAAAATATCACATAAATTTATATTAGAAGAAAATCGAAAAGAGAAGTTATATTATGATGAATAAAATGCATTAGAAGAGAATTAAAGTCTATTAAAATATTAAAAAACTAAAATAATAAAGATATAAAAATGCGTCCAGTTTTTTGGAAACAAAAAAATATGTAGGAGTATATAATTATGTTGGTTTTAAACGAAATAGAATATTTAAAAAAAATAAAAAGATAAAGTATGGAGTATAAAAATTACATGTGATTGGTAAATAGAAAATCTTAGAAAGCAAAAAGTAAAGCAGCAAAAACAGCAAAAAGTAAAGCTTAAAAAATGAAAGAGGCGATGCGGCAAGGAGTATCGAACTCAGGTCTCCACTGTAAAAGACGGAGAATGATACCATTGAACTAACTACACCAAGTTAATTTGGGGGTACACTCGTACCCCTTTGTTCCAACGTGGATCCGCCACTGTTGGGACCAGACCAGATGTGGCCTAGGAAATCAGTTGCAGATATATGAGCAACCATGGCAGAGAGCATTGGTTGGCTCTGAGATGGATCCTTAGATATCTCAAGGGAGTTGGTAATATTGGGATCTTGTTCAAAGCTGATGCTAACACTGAAGTTAATGCTCTGATAGGGTTTTGTGACAGTGATTTTGTAGGGAGTATTGATACTAGAAGGTCTCAATCTGGGTATATATTTACCATGTATGGTGCAGATGTAAGTTGGAAGTCAGCCTTGCAAGTGTGGTGGCTCTATCTACAACGGAAGCCGAGTACATTGCCCTTACATCGGCTGTGAAAGAAAGCTTTTGGCTAAGAGAAATTGTTGCGGACTTCGGGGGTAGAACAAGAGGCCATTGCCATAGGATGTGACAATAATGGTGCTCTAAGTTTGGCGAAGTACCAAATGTTTCATGAGCGTAGTAAGCACATAGATGTGCAACTGCATTTTGTAAGGGAAGAGGTGGAGAAAGGAAGGGTTAGGCTGTTCAAGGTTGATACTGTAGAGAACCCTGCGGATATGCTGACAAAGCCGTTGGCAAGAGAAAAATTTGAGCTTTGTCTGAAGTTGGTTGGTTTGCAGAATCATTAACAATTTCAGCTAAGCAAATGAAGGGGGAGATTTGTAAGTAGTTAATTGCTTAGTTACAATTGATGAAAGAATTAGAGAGAAAAGAATGTGTGATCAGCTCAATCAAGCTGATGAAGCTTTATCAACCGTCCGATGATAAGATGGGGAAGATTAAATCCTAACCGTAGGATTTGAAGTTGTTAATAGCCGTTAGTTTGTTTAAACGGTAGATAGTAATAGCTGGGAGCTAAGTTGTCTCTCCCAAGTTTTTCCCCAATTTTCAATCGTGTAATTTCTCTTCCAAGATTCAATAATACTTTTCCCAATTCCGTTCACGATCTTATTCTCCGGTGTCATCTCCGATCAACGGCAACAATATCATCACATAGCTTCCCTAATTTCTCTCACTACAAATCTTAATTCATAGCTACAACACTTATACCAGCTTCCCACGTAATGATTTTGGCAATTTGAAAGTAGTGAGGAATTGCTATCCGAATTGCTGCTTATTTCAGCTTTTGATTATATTTGATGCAGGTTGATATCTATGTTTTATCTGAGGTGTGACTGGTCTTCTTTGAAGGGTATGTTGACGAAAATGGAAATGGACAAAGCGTAAATGTATTTCGTTTTCAAACGATTTAGGGCATCCGCAGTGGTGCGGATGTCCCGGCGGAATTCCCCGCGTAATTCCCACTGCCACGTCATAAGGACTTCCCACTGCTCTGCCACGTCATACGGAATTCCCTTTGCACAGTTGCGGAATTCCCTTGCGGAATTCCCAACGGAATTCCCACATAAATAAAAATTCACAAATTCACAAATTAACCAATTTCCGGAAGTAAAGAATTTACGGAATTAAAATTTCGACGCGAATACGGAGAAAACGAACACGTTATTTTAAAAAAAAACATACTTCATTAAAAAAATACATAATTAATTTTAAAAAAAGTATATTATTTTTAAAATAAAAATCGGCTCCTCACTCCTCGGATTCCTCGCCGCCGGTTCCCTCGCAATGAAATGAAGTTCAACGGGATGTATTTATAGAAAATAAAAAAAAAATTAATGCAAAGGCCGGAATTCCGTGATAGTCCACGCAATGGGGGACGTCAGGACGGAATTCCGCGCGGAATTCTGCGGAAGGCCGCGGACCTGCGACGTTCTCTTCCGAATTTCGTATCCGCGCGTGTGTGGCCTAATGGCGGACGTCCGCCACGTCCGTGGGAATTCCGCGTCGAAGTCCGCCATTGCGGATGCTCTTAATCTGATGCTCATTTGATTATAATTTTTTATTTGTGTGTATATCAGCGATGAAATCAATACATGTTCGTAGTTAATTTGGAGTTAAGGATTTTAATCCGAACGTATTTCCCTACCATTGACCAATTATATTTTACACATTAATTTTACTTTGTAGAAGAATATCAAAATATTAATTCAAAAGAATTAAACCTCACTATTCACTTTCCCTAACTGTAGAAAATTGCAGTCAATAAGGAACTACTACCAATTAACGTAATTTTGACCAGAAAATTTACGTGTTGAACAAATTGGCAAATTTGAAGAGTCAAAGTGACCTTAATTATCTAATACTCCATGTATAGCATAAATCCCATTCCGTAAGTATGACACGTTTCAAAACCAACCAAGATTGCTTAATTATCTTTTCCAGAATTGTACAAAGATTATACTTCAAAGCTTCCATCATGACTATTACTAGAGAATAAGGATATTAATTATTATGAATCAGCCAAAACATATATAATCAGAATTCGAAGATGGAATAACTAACTCATTCAATTCCAATGGCAGCATTTCTCTCTCTAATTCTCCTCTTTGTCCTCCTCATCGCCCAGCACTCCTCGTGTAGCATAATCCACGACGCCTGCAAAGCCTCACGTGACCCTCCCGAATGCGAAGACTGGCTCACCCGCTTCGGTCACGTGACTCCCAACGCCACCGCGCTGCAGCTCATCCAATCATCGCTCCACCTCATCTCCAGCGATCTCGAAAACGGCCGCGTCTTGGTCCAAGACATCCTCAACTCCTCCGCCGGAGACCCCAACCGCACCGTCAAAGCCCAAGGCTGCCTCGAAGGGGTGCTTTCCAGCCTGTACCGCGCCGATCTCGTCTTCGGGGCTCTGCGCCGCCGCCAGACCAAGGAGGCGCGCGCATGGATGAGCAGCTCGCTCGGGGCCAAGTACGACTGCTGGTCGGAGCTCATCAACGACACGTCCACGGTCAATGAAACGACGCCGTTCTTCAATTCTACTCCCGTCAGTGGCGGCAGCGCCACTCTGGCGATGCTGGTCAACTACGACTTGTATGGTGAGGAAACCGGGTCCTGGGGCCCGGTCCGGACCGAGCGAGATGGCTTCTGGGAACCGGTTTCCCGGTCTAAATCCGGTTCAGTTGGTGGCGTGCCGCGTGGGTTGCAGGCGGATGTGGTGGTGTGCAAGGGCGGAGGCGGGTGCGACTACGACACGGTGCAGAAGGCGGTCGACAACGCGCCTTCCGGTTCGGATAAGCGGTTCGTGATATGGATAAAAACCGGGGTTTATGAGGAGACGGTTGTAGTGGGACTGGATAAGAGGAATTTGGTTTTCTTAGGAGACGGGATGGGCAAAACGGTCATTACCGGGTCAAAGAATGCGGGCCAGCCCGGGGTGTCAACGTTCAGGTCCGCTACCGTTGGTAAGTTTAAATAAAATTCCATGACATATGTCGGATTTCAAATATTATATCTTAAACATTTTGAATTCGCAACCGTTCAACCAAAATTGACTAATTCAGGCATGGTGACGATAACCCCATAGGCCATTATGCATCACATTCCTTTACTCATATTACATGTACAGACAATGATTAGAGATATTACTCCATATTCTACTATTATTAATGAAATCACAAATATCTAGTGAATATGTTGAATCCAAATATTTGATCGATTATTTTTAAAATCGAACTATCCAAAAATTAAGGTTTGTGAAAATTTGTAAGCCTCTTCTTGCGTCTCTACAGGAATTCTTGGAGATGGATTCATGGCAAGTAACATAACCTTCGAAAACACAGCAGGCCCCAAATCAATTCAAGCTGTGGCATTCCGATCAGACAGCGACCGCTCCATTATCGAAAACTGTGAATTCCTCGGCAATCAAGACACTCTGTACCCACATGGCATGCGGCAGTACTACAAATCCTGCCGCATCCAAGGGAACGTCGACTTCATCTTCGGTAACGCAGCCGCATTCTTCGAGGACTGCCACATCCTCGTCGCTCCGCGCCAGCAAAACCCCGAGAAAGGTGAGAAAAATGCTGTCACGGCCCACGGGAGGACGGACCCTGCCATGTCAACAGGGTTCGTCTTCCAAAATTGTGTGGTCAACGGAACAGAGGCCTACATGGCTCTGTTCCGCCAAAAGCCGAAGGTGCATATTAATTTCTTGGGGAGGCCGTGGAAGGCCTACTCGAGGACTGTTTTTATCTCGTGTGAATTGGAGGCTATTGTTACATCAGATGGATGGATGCCGTGGGACAGGGATTTTGCGTTGGAGACATTGTACTATGGAGAGTACAATAATGTTGGCGCCGGATCGGACACGTCGGGAAGAGTACGGTGGAGTAGCCAGATTCCGGCGGAGCATGTTGCATCTTATTCGCTAGCAAATTTCATTCAAGGAGATCGGTGGATTAATGGCATCTAAGTATGTGACTTATTGTTTCTTCATTATATTGCTTTAATCAATATATTAGTTTTAAATGCACCACTGATCTCCTATCTTCATAATGATTGATGTTGACCTATTTGTTACGGATATATAGATAATGACCATATTCAATACGGTATTAATAAAATTACAAATATCTAGTAAAATATGTTTGTGAATCCAAATATTTGATGGATTATCCAAACATTTGGGGTTGGGAATATTTCTTAGCTTCTTCCATCTCTCTATAGGAGTGTTTGGACATGATTCATGACAAGTAACATGACCTTAAAATACACAGCAGCCTCGCGAGTTGGTGAATTTTGAGGTATGAAATATAAGCATAAATATACAAACAAGTAGGAGTAGTAATAAATTAAGTACCCTAAAATTACTTCTAAAAAGATTTACAACTAATGTAATTTGATTGTTTTGAATTATCTAGGAAACTAAAGCTGAAGACAAACGCTAGAAGAAAAGTAAAAAACTTTTTAAGGCACGAGACTATGTTGATTTTATTAAACTCAATGAAAGAACTTCAAAGTTAAGAATAGCTTAAGTTGGAACTGAAGCAACCGCATCATACTAAAGCATTTGTTGGTAGTTTCTTCATGAATTGAAAAGAGGTCCCAATCACACTACATAATCAGGTAGTGGTGAAGTTCGTGACTTGTATTTGATGTCTTAATAATTAAGGAAATGATAAAGAAGAAAATAGCTAAGCTGCTAATCGTTGGTCTTAATAATTAAGGAAACTTAGTGTTATGCAATCTGTTATTCATCCGAGTTTGACTCTCTGTGACACTCACAATAATCTCTTTTCACAATAATCTCTTTTCACTATAATTAAGTATCTCATGTTTTAAATCCTTTCTAACGCGGATTATTAAATTATTATTAGAGTGGAAACACTATACTAAAGTTTAGATACGACAAAATGTAGTTCCTTTCAATTTTAAATTAAAATATCAAAACTCACTAATTACATCAAATAAGGGTAACCATATAACTCAATGGATAACAACTAGAATTAGGGCAATCTCTTTTCACTATTTAGTATTTTAAAGTTTAGTTCATAAAGTTTAGTATTTTAAAGTTTAGTTCATATTACTCAATCGATAATTGCCTCTGTCCCTAATAATTCGTCACAATTTGACCCGGCACGGGTTTTAAGAAATATAATAGAAAGTGGGTTGAAAAAATTGGTAGCGGTCTTATTTTATATATTAGTTTTATAATAAATTGTGAGTGTGAATGGGTTAGTGAAATGTAGGCTCCACTATAAAAAATGGTAAAAGTGAAAGATGACAACATTTTAGGGACGGACGAAAAAAAATATTTAACAAATTTTTAGGGACGGACAGAGTAATTCAATAACTAAAGGTGGACCTTCTTAATTATATGACTGAAATTAATCCCTCATTTTTTTCTTAATTTTTAAATGGGAGGAGCAATTTTGACCTTTGAACATAACAACTCGCTTTACGGTTATTCCTTTATATGAAGATCAGTTTCTCTCTCCTAAAATAATTCAAAATTTAAATTTCTCATAACTTTTTAATATTAATTATTTTTTTTTCAAAAATATATCAAATTAAAGATAATTTAAGATGATTCCAACGAACTACTAATTGCATGGTATTATATCAAAGACAGAAAAAATGATATTATACGTTTATAAAATGATATGGTATAGTTGAAACTGCCTTCTTGAAAAACTGATACTTTTTCGCGCACAGAATGATACTTTTCATGTATAAAATGATATATAACATTTATAAAATGATATGGTATTATTGATGTGTTTGGTTGTAGTTTTGAATATGAAACGATATTTTTAGAGCACAAAACTGATACATTTCGTTTATGAAATGATATAGTTTACTATCACACAAAAATAGTATAATTGTTCGTATCTTATACTCCCTCCGTCCTATGTTACTAGCACTTTTTATTTTAGACCGTAAATTTGAGATTAATTTTTTAGTATAATTAAATTAGAATTTTAAGTGTAATGAGACATCACTTAATAAAGGAGCTCTTAACTTAAACTAACATATTAATTAAATGCATTAATTCTAACTTAAACTATAAATAGTGTAAGAAGTTTGTGACGAGCCGAAAAGCAACAGTGCAAGTAACATGGGACTGAGGGAGTACAATTTTTTCAGCCTTTGATATAATACCATGCAATTATGATTTACTCATTCCGTCTCATACCGGGCACGGGTTTTAAGAAATGTAATGAAAAGTGAGTTGAAAAAGTTAGTGAAATGTGTGTCCTACTTTTATATATTAGTTTTATAATAAAATGTGAGTAGGAATGAGTTAGTGGAATATGAGGTCCACTACCAAAATGGTAAAAAGTGAAATAGGACAAACTATGCTGGATGGACCGAAATGGGAAAATGGGACAAACTATTTCGGGTGGAGGGAATATTTCGTTAGAATCCCCATTAAATTATCTTTAATTTGATACTCCATTTTTTGTAAAAAAAAGCTCAATTTAATCATGAGAGTTATTACAATTTAAAGTTTTAAGATAACTTTTAGGAGAGAAAAACTTGTTATTTAGTCCTATTCACGTGAATTAGCTCCTTTTAATTATGTAGGGATTAAAATACATTTATTATTAGCAAAAATATACTCTCTCCGTTCCAAAAAAATAAAGACATTTGGAATGGCAAGAAAATTAATGCATAATTGGTAAAATAAGATAGATGAGAAAAATATAGTTAAAATAATGTTAGTGATAGTGAGACTCACATTATTATAGTTATTTAATGGTGGGTCATAGTGGTAAAGTTGTAATAAATAGATGTATATTGGTAATAAGTTTGAGAGAACTTTCCATATATGAAAATAAGATATTTTTATAAGATAGAAAAAAAGGAAAATATCCTTATTTTTATGGAACATGGATAGTATATTTCTTCTTTAAATGATACTCCAGATTGTGTGGTCCAGTTGAACTGAATATGGACCACATATTTTTGCATTGTGTGGTCCAGATTTGAATAATATGGTTATCACCATAATTCTAGTTATCATTCTAATTCACCTCTATATAGTGACTTATTAAAAGAAATGACAAAATCCCAAATAATTACTGAGATCAATTTTAATTCATTAAATTTCGAGATCTAATGATTAAAATAATATTAATTATATTATATTTTAAATTAAATAAATTAAAAAATGTAACAATGTCTGCATAATAATTAGAACTAACAATTTTCCTTCTCTTACAACTATCTCAAAACTTTAAGTTTAAATCGATATATTTATAATAGAGAACTAATAAATGTTCATTTTGACAAGAAAATTGACGTAAATGAACTACTCCATATAAAGCATACCAAATTTACCAATTTGAAAAGTCAAACTGACCTTAATTATCGTCATTATGATTGCTTGCATGATTGCTTAATTATCTTTTACTGTATAATATTATGCAAATATTTAATGATACTATTATCATTGCAGCAAACCTATATACATGAGGATTTGAAGATCAAATCGAATACCTCACTCGTTCAAATCCAATGGCATCACTTGTCTCTCTAAGTCTCCTCTTTCTCTTCCTCATCGCCCACTCCTCGTGTAGCATCATCCACGACGCTTGCAAAGCCTCACGTGACCCTCCCGCTTGCGTGGATTGGCTCACCCGCTTCGGTCACGTGTCCTCCAACGCCACTGCGCTGCAGCTCATCCAATCATCGCTCCAGCTCATCTCCAGCGATCTCAAAAAGGGCCGTGTTTTGGTCCAAGACATCCTCAAATCCTCCGCCGGAGACCCCAACCGCACCGCCGCCGCCCAAGGCTGCCTTGAAGATGTCATTTCCTACGCGTACCGGGCCGATCTCGTCGCCGGGGCTCTGCGCCGCCGCCAGAACAAGGAGGCGCGCGCATGGATGAGCTGTACCCTGGGGTACAAGTACGACTGCTGGTCCGCGCTCCTTAACAACGCGTCGAAAGTGGATAAAACGATGTCGGTTTTCAATTCTACTTTGATTGGTGGCGGCAGCGCCACTCTGGCGATGCTGGTCAACTACGACTTGTATGGTGAGAAAACCGGTTCTTGGGGACCGGTCCGGACCGAGCGAGATGGGTTCTGGGAACCGGTTTCCCGGTCTAAATCATTTTCGGGCGGAGGCGTGCCGCGTGGGTTGAAGGCTGATGTGGTGGTGTGCAAGGGCGGAGGCGGGTGCGATTACGACTCAGTGCAGAAGGCAGTCGACAAGGCGCCTTCCGGTTCGGATAAGCGGTTCGTGATATGGATAAAAGCCGGGGTTTATGAGGAGACGGTTGTGGTGGGATTGGATAAGAAGAATGTGGTTTTCTTGGGGGATGGGATGGGCAAAACGGTCATTACCGGGTCAAAGAATGCTGGCCTGCCTTGGGTGGGTACATACCGGTCCGCCACTGTTGGTAAGTTTACTTGCCTAAAAAAAAGTAGTGGAATGTGTGATTAATTGAATTTGTATAAATAAATCTTATAAAAAATTAGTGTTTGTAAAAAAATTCTAAGCCTTTTTCTTGGGTCTCTACAGGAGTTAATGGAGATGGATTCATGGCAAGTAACATAAGCTTCCAAAACACAGCAGGCCCCGAAACTCACCAAGCTGTGGCATTCCGATCCAACAGCGACCGCTCCATCATCGAAAACTGCGAATTCCTCGGCAATCAAGACACTCTCTACCCACACAGCATGCGCCAGTACTACAAATCATGCCGCATCCAGGGGAACATCGACTTCATATTCGGCAACGCTGCAGCAGTCTTTGAGGGCTGCCACATCCTCGTTTCTCCTCGGCAACAAAACCCCGAGCAAGGCGAGAAAAACGCCATCACTGCCCATGGGAGGACGGACCCTGCCCAGTCAACAGGGTTCGTCTTCCAAAATTGCGTGGTCAACGGAACAGATGCC